>NC_024311.1:17981708-17984619 GCF_000523025.1 Cynoglossus semilaevis | reverse complement strand
CAGTACAACGTCAGTACAACGTCAGTACAACGTCAGTACAAAACAGGTCTGCGTCTACCGACACCTCTGTGTCTCCCCCTGCAGGACATTCACGCTCCGGCAGCCTGGTCGTTTGAGAACCACTGACCCTTCACCACAGCTACTGACCGTTGCTGATGAAGTGCTGTTGCGTGCAGTTGTCAGAGCAGGGCAGACTAATTAGCATGTTGGCTAGCAGGTCCTAAGACGCAGAGCAGGAATCGTTTCTGTGGGCGTGTAAGGCTCCAAGTCAGGCCTCGACCTTTTAGTCTGTGGTTAAACAAAGAACAAACACACGATGATCTGGAAGCACAAACTAAAACAGGACGTTCCACCACAGACACGTTCAGAGACGAAGACTTTTCACTCTTACTGTCGTTCCATCTCATGTTTTATCATCAGACTGAGGATAAAAACTGCCACATCAGAAAAACATGACATCCACAGCCTCAACTTTTTGTGTTTTTTTTTCTTTTCTTTTCTGCCTTAACCCATATTTACAACACACTCCATCTGGACCACAGGTGCCAGATGCAACTGCCAGGGTTTTTTTCCCCCCTTCAGATCAGACCATCTGGCCGCCTCTAGACTGGAGCTTAACTCAGGGCAAATTATTTCTTGTTTGGTTTGTCCTGCACCGACACCATAAACTCCTACGAAGATTCACACAGACAGAGATCAGCGATAAACACGCCTCTGGACGGAACTTTTATACGTGCGGAAAAATATAAAGTCAGTCCAATTACTTTAGGTTGGTTGGGTAAGAAGTCTAATTTGGACAGGGAGCGCTGTTTCCACCGTGTGGTGCCAGAGAAACAGTGTCTGACTCCACGGGGAAATTCAGCTCAGTTTTAATATTCAGGCCATTTGTTATGTTGCTGTTAAGATATAACTGCTGTATAAAAGAACGCCATTTTTCTATAGTGTTGAATCTTAACCAAAAATCTCTAAGGTAAATACAACTCTCTGGAATTGGTCCACAAAAAAAATATATATATACATTAATTTAAAGTACAGTAGGAGCAAAAGTTTGGACAAAAATCCATCAATAAAAATATTCAAAATAAAAGTTTGGATGAAAACATAAAAAAATCCATCAATAAAAATATTCAAAATTATAAAAAAGGTATTGTTTTATGGTTTTCTCATTGTTAATATTGTGTTTGTTTATATGTTCCTGTCATATTAAAGCATAAACTGTTTAAAGTAAATAAAGTCATTTTACATTGTGAAGGTTTACACATTTAAAAATATGTGATATTTAAATTCCTAAACGTCTGAACCTTCCTGACGACAGTTGACTCGAGGTGACACCGACGGAGATGATGACATCATTATGTTGGAAAAACATTTTCGTCCAGTTGTGACTGATGTCAGGCTCAGATTTTTTTTAACTCTTTTTTTAACCCCCTGGAGTCAAACCCACATATTTCAGACGGTTTCATGTCTTTTTTATGACCTGCTCGACTGATGACCCCGTGACCTTTCACTTCATATCACCCAGAGGTGAGGACTGTAACCCCTCGACCATCTTGATAGTACGACTCTCTCAAGGGATTAAATTTCCCATCAAGTCTGAAGTTGAAAAAAAAACACTTTCCAAGTGAAAGATGAAAAAAAAAATATTTTCTCAGATTGTTTGTGATTGGACGGAAATAAAGACGATGCGTTCGTGTGAGACGTTCAGTTTCATCCAAGTAATTTATGTTTTTTAAAAAGAAGAAATAAAACCTTTTTAAACTAATCACACAATCATTCATTCTGAATTTATTTTGTCTAGAATTTTCTTCAACATAAGTCTGAAGAAAACAGAACAAACATTTAGACTCAGATCGCTTTAATTATCTTAGCAGCCGTTAAGAGGTGATCGACAGATCACCACCACAAAGGAGCGAGACTGAAATGACGATGAAAAAACAGAAAATATCAGTTGATCAGAAGAAAGAAAGTGCCTCAGCTCTGCCACTGAAAAGGAAGAGAAAAAAAAAAAAAACGTCTTGACCTGAGAACTCATTATACAGAAACATTTCTCCTCAGGGTTTTTTTTTATTATTGCATTTTTTATTCTTTAGAAATTGGAAGAAGCAACGTTAGACACCGAGCAGTAACGTGACCAAATCTACAGAATCAACTGTAGGTGGAGGAGGAGAGTCACCGAGGTCGTCTGCCGCGAGCTGACCTCACAGAACAGGAGACACAGACGCCTTCGTTACACAACACAGCAAATTAAAGGTGCATTTCAAAAATTATATATTTTTCTCAGATTTTTTTAAATTATTTTTATAAAGAAAAACTCCTTTTCTTTTTAGATTCAAATAAACCTTCAGCCTTTAATAATCTGAGGCTATAACAAGTATTTTATGTAAATTATTTTTATAAAGTTCAGTAATTTGGTTTTTGGGAACAGTTCGTTATCATGAGCCGATAAATGAAGTTCTACAGTTAGTCCACGTTAGAACACGTTTGTTCCATATTGTTGCACAAACACACGTCCATTCAACATGTGTGCACTTGTTTATGGACTAATTCTGTCACTCACACACACACACACACACACACACGTGGGCAGAGGAACTGCTTATTAAAGCGGAACGAAAGAAAACAGTTATTTGTTTGAGTCACGTCACCACAAATCCCCCTCCTCCCCCTCCTCCTCCTCCTCCTCCTCGTCTTTTTAACTGAGGCTGCGGCCACAACGCGTTCCTTCGTCTCCGTCAATTTGAATCTCAACACTCACTGCTCTCCACTTGGCGGCATCTTTAATAAAGGCGACGGCTTGTCGGCGAGCGTGTCCTGTCTCTGGTGAGATAGTTAATAAAGCAGAGATGTTCTGCCCACATCCTGGGGCTTTGAAAGTGAGGAGGGGGAGGGAGGGGGGGCAGCGAGGTGGGGG
>NC_024311.1:17978835-17981658 GCF_000523025.1 Cynoglossus semilaevis | reverse complement strand
GGGGGGGCAGCGAGGTGGGGGGGAGGGTGAGGACTATAATTCAGTCAAGAAAAACAAGGAGCTTTACATACAGGCAGTGCTGTGGTGAAGCAGCTCTGAACTTTCTTCCCTTTCCTTTTTAATGTGTTTTTTTTTTTTTTTTTCTCCTTCAGAGTCTAATAGCTTCCCTGGACCCAGACAGCTTCACATTAATTGGCCGAGGAGGCGATCGCAGAGCTGTTCTGCTCAGGTCCTCTGGAGCTGCCACCACCACCAGCTCAACGCACACCTCCAAGTTCACTCCGATTTTCACACTCTTCTTTGCATTTTTTTTTTGTTGTTGTTTCACTGTATTTTCTCATCTCACCTTGCGTCTGCACTTGTTTACTTTCGTCCCCCCCCCCAAAAAAAAACACACTCTGCGTCAAATGTTTTCTTCTTTCCATGAGAGTTTTCATTCACTGACATTTCCATTAGCTTGGCTTCTTCCAGCTTATTTCTCTCTCTCTCTCTCTGTTTCTACCTCTCTCTATCTCCTCATCCAGACCAATTTATACAGTGATTTCACAGAAAGGCAGAGAAAATTAAACAAGATATCAGATATCATGACGGAGCAAACACGGCCGCTTTAAAATCTAAAGCTATCTTTTTTATTGTGTCTGTGTGTTTTTATAGTTTAACCAGGTGTTGACTGACATCAGCCTCAGTATTTGTGGTAATTCTCCTGTGTTAACGTCAGAACGTGGGCTCTAGAGCTCTACTGTGTTTTCGTAGAAATATTCACGGTAATTTTTCCACGGAAAAGAAAAACACTGGGACTCGACGACTTTGAATATTTTCCAATTAAACAAAGCAAGTTCCAAAAAAAAAACCAAGTACATATACTGTATACACTCACACCATATAAAGCAGTAAAGTAGCTCAACAACCACCGGCACTTCAGCTCACTTCATTCACACTCAGGTTCGTTGAAGGAGCTTCATTTTTCTCCTCTGGTCTCTACAGAGCTGCTTGTTAATGTTTCCCTCTCATTTCCAGTTCACAGCAACAACTGCAGAGATTTCTGGGCCATTGGTTTTATTTCCTCCCACTATTTTGCCTACACGTTTTTTTTTTTTGTTGTTTTTTAAAGCCTGCCTACCAGTAGAGGGAGCCCAATTGCCCCAACCTCTGGGGGGCAGGAGAGCCTGTGGGGAGTCTTAAAGAATCGTGTCACGCTGGATTAGTCTTGTGTTTCCAGTAGTTTGATGATGTTCATTAGCATTAGCAGCTAACGCTGTAGCTGTTGTTTCTCAGTCACGTGATCTGACCACAGAGCTGTTAGTGTAAGTCTTGGTGTAACCACAGAGGGCAGAGTTGAGAACATACTGTTCATACAAAAGAACCTGCAGGACTGAGGTTCTGAAGAACGGCGTCTCTGCTGCCTGAGAACCAAGACAGAGAGGATAAAGACGAGCTTCTTCCTACTGGACGTCAGCTTGTTCAACCAGGTGTAAATAAAATCAACAACAATGACGATTCAAAGTGGGAATTAGTAAAAACTGAACTTTAAAAAACAACTGATGCTTAAGGTCCCTTTAAGAGGATAAATGTTGTTTTTTTGTTTAATGAAGTAAAATTTAGGTTGACTTTCTTCAACGTGCTCCACACAGTCCGGTCCACACTGAAGCTAGGCTAACCCTCCAGCTTCAGCTAAAACAGACACTGACATGGATGGACAGCTATTGATCTGAGTGAGGCTGTTAGCTGTCGGAGAGAGAGACAGAGAGAGAGAGAGAGAGACAGAGAGAGAGAGAGAGAGAGAGAGAGAGAGAGAGAGAGAGAGAGGGGGGTGGCCCGGAGAGCAACAAAATATTTTTCTCAAGAGCACCGACAGAAGAGCAGTATTTAGACGTAACTCTTACTCTGAAGTGTTTTGTCAGTGAAACGAGGACCATTTAAAAAAACGACGTAGACGGATTAAAAAAA
The DNA here is from genome assembly GCF_000523025.1 of Cynoglossus semilaevis. Lineage (NCBI taxonomy): Eukaryota > Metazoa > Chordata > Actinopteri > Pleuronectiformes > Cynoglossidae > Cynoglossus > Cynoglossus semilaevis. Next base: position 17,979,711 of record NC_024311.1, on the reverse strand, counting down.
ATATTTAAATGAAATGAAGGTTTTGAAGTGAACTGGAGAGTCTGTCAGCAGCAGCAGCAGCATCAGCAGCATTAGCATCAGCAGCATTAGCATTAGCAGCATTAGCAGCATTAGCGCTCCTCTCTGAGCCCCGCCAACGTCCATCCTCTTGATCAGACAGACAGATATTAGCAGTGGAACAGAGACACGGCCGCACTGAGAGCCAATCAGTGCACGTGTCGTATCCGCGGCCATGATTGGACATGAGCTGAATGATTCCAGGGCACAATAATCAGCAGACTGGGCTCTTGCTTTGATATGTTGAACAAAGAAAACAGAGGTTTCACTGAGAGAGAGAGAGAGAGAGAGAGAGAGAGAGATTGGAGAGAACAGAAGTGGAGAAAAGGGAAACATGAAAGGAGTGAAATCCTGTTTTATCTTCCAATTCACAAACACACACCTTTGAGAAGAGAGTGTAATAGATGAGACCTGGAGCCAATAAGACGCAGAAGGTCGACCACTTGTCACTGACTGAGATGAAAATGTTTTTTTTGTTCCATGTCTGGAGGTGAAACTACAGTAAAAATGTAAAGAATCTGATGCTGTTACTGCAATTTAGTGAAATTTTAAAATAAAAAAATGTTTCACGATTAACATTCATATAACTGTAGAGGTAAAAAAACATCAAATCATAATCATTAGGTAATATTTTAAGTCTGTTTTTTTCTCCTCAGCTGTCGGACGTTGTTGTTGTTACTGTAGGTTTGATACGATCAGAGATTTGAACTTTAACAGAAATAAAAGGCTGTTTTCAGTTTTTCTCCCACGTTCTTCTTCAAGCTGTTCTTATAAACGCTGCCAAGTTGCAGACTGAGGAAGGCGAGGAGTTCACAGTGG
>NC_024311.1:17953638-17978373 GCF_000523025.1 Cynoglossus semilaevis | reverse complement strand
AATAAAACTGACTGGCAAAAGTTTATTAACAGATAATTGAATTTGTAAAAAGAGTCCGACGTTAAAGGATCAGTTGGATTAATGAAGGACTGCCAGTTGAAATCCCGGCTCTGGAGCTCAGTTCCTGAACACAGTGTTGTGCTGCACATGCTGGACTAAAGATTGGAACATATTTTTTCTCAATATTTTTCCATTGTAATCCTCTAATCATTCAGATTAGTCACAAATTAAAACTGGTGTGAAACCCACACATAAACCTGCCAATATTTCTAATAAAAAATAAAAACATTTTTGTCAGATTTGGAAATGTTGATTTATATTGATTATTATTGACTAGTCTTCTATCAATTACAATCACAATTAATCATGATTAATCTACAGCTGTGATTAATCAGGAAAAAAATAATAAGGGGGAAAAAAGGAGACAAAGAAATAAAATAAAATTTCAAAGGTAACTGATCATCAGATCTGCAGTAATCAATCCACAAATGAATCAGTCAAAAATGAGGTCCAACCAGCCTCAGATCAGAACACACCACAGAGAGAGTGGGAGGGGTTGGTCGGGGTGGGGGGGGTAAATTTGGCCCAAATTGTGAGCAGTTACTGTATGTGGTCCAGCATCAGCTGCCGCAGCAGTTTGAGGCTGATCATTCATCTGTTGACTGGAATAAAGTCAGAGGAGGGGGACTGATTAAAGAACCCCCCCCCCCAGTTTTTAATCAAAGTAAATTAGACCACCAAACACTCCTCTAATCCCCCGTTTCCCCCCGTACTCTTTATTTTTCTTCAGATCCACTTGTTTGTCTTTTTATTCTCAAGTTTTTACTTTTTTTTCTCTCCTTTCTGATCTCTGCTCCGTCTGAGAACCTCCTCCCACCGTCGTGACCTCCTTTATAACCTCTCACCTCCTCTTCCTCTCCTTAGTCTCCCTACACCCCCCCCCCCCCCCCCCCTCTCCCCCCCCCCCACCCCTTCCCTCCCCACTTTTACTCCCACTCACGACGGATAGCGCCATCTGTAGGGACAGACGACAGCTGTCTGCAGAACAACCACTTCATCTGGCTGCGATCTGACACCTTTGAAAAGTGGGCCTAAATTTGGCCTTGTTGTTTGGTTACCCATCCACTAGGGGCAGTGAGGAGTTCAGAATGTATTTCCTCGGCAAAGACCATTTTTCGTGTAACATTTCTTCGCGAAGGGAGGTACAAACAAAGGCAGTGAAAGAGTTTCATTTATTTATTAATTTAATGATAAATTTTATGAAGGTTTATTTTACACGTCTGTATTTTGTGGAAAATCCCACTTAAAAAAATAAACAGTCCAAACTGCTATCACATTTTTCATTTCACACACCCCCTAGTGGCCGCTACACTACACTTTGGGAATCCCTACATTAATGGATGGATGTGAGCTGAACTTCACAGCATCACCAGCCCCGAAAGAAAAACAAAAACCAGATGAACTGAAAGCAGAGTTCAGGAGGTGACGAGAATCCTTTCCAGATTTAAATCGTCTCAAATGTCTTTTTTTCTTAATCCCTTATCCTTCAAAACTCAAATCACTTCGATCATCAACCGCCAGATGTTACTTTACTGATGCTCCGAGGATCAAATAAAACATTCAGGTGTTTACACTAAGAATTGACCAGTTGATCAAATCAATGCACGTCAGAAAAATCCCATTAAACCATAGAGCGGCCAATCTTTTCTGTTGGTAAAACAATTTTACCCTGGAGACTCAGGATTGTTTTCCAAAAGGAAGACTAAAGTGGAGCACCGACAGAGGGAAGAGCCAGACTGATGAAAACAGCGTCGGGTTCTCTCTGTGGTCCCACAGGCATGACTGACAGGGTCTAAATCACCCCACCGTCTGAGGTTTATTTTTAGGACGTTCCTTCATAACTTCTCAAAGTAATTCTCTGCACAATCTACGTGAACTAAATAATCTGCAGGATTACCCGTGCTCTCACACCACCATAATCTGTTCCCTCTTCTCAGAGTCAGTTAGCCTATTGTTAACACAGTTTATTCTAAGTATAGTCGTCCTTTTTGCCGCTTCTTTTACACTTCCAGCCGCCTGTCACTTCCTGACCTTTTCTGTAGATTGGACAAAGCATTTTTTAAAGGTTTCCGTCAAAAGAAAAGAACAGAAGCCAACACTTTTTCCTTGTGTGATTACGCCCTTCACAAACCACACACACCAGGCAACAGTTGCCTCGATCACATGAGCCTCCTTCATCTGGTTCTTCAGACTACAGTGTTTGATTCAGCCGACCGTCTGTAACAGGAGGAGAAGAAAAAGACACGAGGAGGAGACTTGGATCATGTCGGTGAATTCCTTTTGTCTCGTCACCGTTTTCACACTCACTCAAAAAAAAAAAAAAAAAAAAAAAAGAGCTACAAAGCTTTCTGCTTCACACGCTGCTGGCTAATTGCATCAAAGCAGAGGGAGACAGTTGACTCGGCCGCCGTGTTTGTACAAGCATCAAAAGACAGAGCTGCAGGAACTGAGACCATGTGCCAAACACCAGCGCTCCAGCGTAAGGATGCAGAGAGCAGAGGAGCGTGACGGTGCCATTTGTTTGCCACTTAGCTCAACAAACACAACCTGACAACAAACACACAACCTGAATGTCACTCTTCCCGTTTCATTACGGAGTAAAACTTTTCTAATAGTTTCCCGAAAAGAAGGGAGATCGGTTTTACACGGATCAAGGACGGAGAGAAAAGGTAAAATAATAACAACGAGGAAAAGGTTAGTGTGTGGACGGAGAGGTGGAAATAAAAGGAAGAGTCTGGAGTTTGGATGTATGTATAGGTTACATTAAGTTAAAATTAAGTTAAAATAATAATAATATATAAATGTGTGTTAATGTTCTGACTATTAGACCAGAGGAATAGAGAGAGGTAGACGGAGAGAGAGAGACGAGAGAGAGGTGCAGGGCAGAGTGTGGACGAGCAGAACTTCCTCGCAGCTAAAATGTTGACAGTGTCTGCTCATTCAGCCGTGTGACATGATTTATGTGTGGGACACGGAGTGTAAATGTCCTGCCTGTGACCAGCAGACCAAACAGCACTCCAGGCCTGAAGACTAAGAAAACTGATTAGCCGCTGTTTTCCGACCAGCACTTCCGGACCATTCCCTCCGTTTGCTCTTCCCTCTATTTATCTCTGTCGTCGTCTCTGCTTTGTCTTCTCTCCCACCCTCATTGCTACAAACTTTTCTTCTTCTTTTATCTTTTAACCGTTCACCCTAGAGCTGCACAATTAATCGAATTCTAATCACAGTTTTGGCTGCTACGATCTGCAAAATGTCAGAAATCAGGGAAAAAAAAAACAAAAACTGCTGCATATAAAATCAAGTACTTTCCACCTGCAGAGAGCGACCAAGAGCTGCCTAATTAGGAAGTGAGCGAGTGACGCCAGGAGGCATCGAGTTGTTGAAGGACTAGTGTGAGAGTGAGACGCCGCGTCAGGAGCAGAAGGTGACGGAGCCACAGGACGTGGACGTGGACGTGGACGTGGACGTGGACATGAGACTGAGCTGGTGTTGACCAGCAGAGAGTGATTGAAGTTCAGGTCAGGTTTGTCAGGAAAACTAAGTTGATCAACCGCCTGGAAAAAAACTCCATCAACACTAATTTGGTGACTGCATAAAGGCTAATGCTAACGCTAACACTGGTCCGTGTCAAGCGCTGACCCAGACAACATGACCGTAACAGAAACCCTGCACTGGGGGACAGCGTGTCCGTCCACCTGTTAAAGACACAGGGAAACAACAACAACAACAACAACAACAGATGCAGTGGATTTTTACTGTGAGCAACGAAGCCAAACTAAATGAAACTAAAGTTTCCTCAACAGTAACAGGAGCTGCTCTTCTAAAAGTCAATGGAATATTTTTAATATTTATTATTTATTTAATATTTTTTAAATAAATTCAATTATTTTATTTATAATTTATTTTTATTTTAAGTTTAATTTTGAACTAATAGCCTTGTTAATAATAATGATAATGTGATATTTAGGAAAATCAATTTATTTCAATTTATCATAATTAATTATGACTAATTACAGTTATGACTAATGATGATTAATTCACAGCTATCCTGTAATCAATTGTAATTATCTGTTCAACAAATACTAACAATAATTACAACAATAATAATAATGATGATAACAATGATAAATGATAAATTGATTTTTTTGACTATATTCGTGAAATACCAGCCTGAAATTCAGACATTGGTGATGAAGACATTCTGGATCTTTTTTATTCCAACGTATATTGAAATAGAATAAAATATATTGTTCATTCCTCAGTTCATTCTCTGACAAAGAATAATAAATAAAGCATTACACCTGGACTCCACGGAGCTGTCGGCACGATGGACGGTGAACAGAGCAGCTTCACACATGGGTAGAATTGGTTTTAAATCCATTTTATATCAGGTGAAGACACAGGTCAGAGCAAAGCACATTAGAACAACATTCCAACAAGTGGACACGTGGGTGAACCGTCGACCCTGTGATGAACGACCCGTCCAAGCTGAGCCGCAGAGAAGGGGATTTATTTACCCATCAAATACATCGTTGTTTTACAATCTCTCACCAAGATAGAAAAGCAAAACAACCATTTCTCCATCTTCATGGACGGAGAGTCTACTGAGGCATGGACCCAAAGGCATGATGGGAAGTTCCATGTAAAAAAAATAAAAAATAAAAAAGGCCCTGTGTGGTCATGTTATCCTGCTCAACTTCCCAAAGTCAAAAGAGCTGAACATTTGAGATCATTAGTTCCAGATACTTTGCTCTTCAACCAGGCAATAAAGGAATTGTTTCAGGAAGTAAAAAGAGAAAGAACTGTGTCCAGGTGAGGAGAGCAGAGACGACAGGAGACGACAGGAGACGCCAGAACAGACGACAGCAGTGGAGTGGAAGCTGTGTAGGACAAAAAGCAGAGCCACAGCTCTGGGGTCCGGGTTAGGAATAATATCATGTGGCAGATTTAGAGTGTAAAATACTGGGTGGTTCACTGAATATTTATGAAACTCAAGGCTCAGGCGGAGGAAAGATTCAACGTCTAGAAGGTGTGAAAGACGGAGACGGACACATGGAAATAGGCAGGGACAGGTTGTCTCCTCTGATGAATATTGACAGCCCCAAGTCGCAGATTAAAGGCCGGACAACTGCTTCAATAATGTTAAAAACCACCAGGGGGCTCTGGCCAAATAAAGGAACAGAACGAGAGCGAGAGAGAGAGAGAGAGAGAGAGAGAGGGAAAAAAATGAGATCAGGTAAAAGTGACTTCAAAGTAGGTGAAAAGACGACAAAAGTACAGAACAGAGTACAAGCACCAGCAGAAGTTCAGGTGAAGGAGGAAACCTAGTGGTTTTAAATGGAAGCGTCTCAACAACAACAACAACAACAACAACAACAACAACTGTCCCTGAAGTTTTACCACATGGACTGAACTGACGGAGCGTTTTTCACTCCATGTCTGACTAATAAAAGAAAAATCTTCATGTGAATTTACCAAATTTGTTGGGTTTTTTTTTTTTAGACAGAGAACTATTTAGCTTGTCCTCATTGTTTCTTCAGCTTGATCAAGATAAATGTTACCTTTTTACTCAAGCACACAAACAAGGTTAAACCACTGCGTGGAAGCAGAAATGACAAGGGCATAAATTATTTTTTTTAAGTGCCTAAAATTACACATTACCTGTGTGAAAAACACACAGAGCTGCTGTGATGTTGTGGAAAATGAAAGCTTTTAACACAACAAAAACAAAAGGTGAGGATGGGAGAGAGAGAAAATGTCACGATCGACTCAAAGACAAAGTCACATGGAGGTAGACGGACGGACGGAAGGGTAGATAGAATGAGGGCAGACTGGGCTGGACATAAAAAGCGGAGCAGTGGCAACAGCTGTTCCGTTGCCTGTTCTCTCTGAGCCCAGATAACAACACGGCTCGGCAGCGCACCCTGGGGAGGCACCAGAAAAGGCTCCTAAAAAGAAGAGCCCAATCACCAGGCTGTGTCGTTAACAGGCTTTTCTCAGGCGTGTCGTCTGTAAGGTCTCCCATCTGCTCCCACCACTGCACATACCAACACACTACAGTCTGTGTGTGTGTGTGTGTGTGTGTGTGTATACACCGGTGCTGCCAAAGACGTCGTGTCACGTTTAATTTCACATAAATCCACACTGAGTGAGAGTTGATTCCCGTTCGCCCACATCTGATCCTTGATTTGTCGACAACGACGGTAACGACAAGTTTCCGTCAGTTTGTTGTGGTCCTGACGTTTACCTTCTACTGTTGACGTAACACTTCTTGAAGTGAAATGTACTACGAATAGCTTATAAATACTCAGACGTAGCTAAAATGATTGGGCAAAAAAGTTTACGAGAATCATTGTGATTCTTGACAGCAAAAATACTGCATGTATTTTTCCCAGTATCACAGTACTCTGTTACTATGAAGTCCTGTTATTCTATTATACACTCTGTTTTCAACACTAACTATACTACAATCCTACTGTCAATAGTTCAGTCAATCTACACTAAAAACAAACAAACAAAAAAATACGATGTCTCTGTGAACAAACTGTTTTAAAAAAAAGACCATTTTCTTTTGCTGAGAATCACCACCAGACCAGGGACAAAGTTTGAGACCATAAATCCTAAGGGTGAAGTTGAACTTTTAATTTTTCACATTCCACACAGTATACATTGCTGTTTTTTTTTATTTTAGTAACTTTAACTTTAAGTAACTTTTTTTTTTTTTTTTTAAAAACCTCCTGGTGACGCGGCCCATGGATAATCTACAGCCTGATGGTTTGTGGCGTTACTTAGAAGCAGCAAACTGAGAGCAGATAGAAATATTAAATATAGATGGCTGCGGCTGACAGGAGAGAAGATGAACCATACAATGTCTGTATGACACTGTATAGCGCCCCCTCTGTGCTTATTATCAAGAGGTTTTATGTCAGGGCTGTCAGGCTGCTTCAAATGTCACGCTGTGTGTGGGAACCTGTTAAATACAGGCTCATCTGTTGCTCTTTTTACGCTGCTCCTCATCCACACAACACTAACAACCCTCATCAACAGGTCCTGGAACAGAACACAACGGTGTTTTAGTGTAAACACATCAAATACCTCCAGTGTAAATACCTGTGATTTCTCATTATAACAGATTGAGTTTCCCCTCTTCACATGCCACACAGTGCACCTTCTAATTCTGGCTGAGGTTGATGACTGACTCACTTTCACCGTGGCAGGTCACACAGGATTGTTACCTGACTTATTTTTGTTCCATAACTGTCTGACTGGCTAAAATTTGGTCAAAAAAAAGTTGGCGGCCATCAGTCTACGAGTTCCTTCTCTGGGTTTTATTTAACTAACCAGTATGACTTACGCTCCCTCATGTCAAACGGGACAAACACGGGCGCAAAAAAAAAAAAAAAAAAACAAGCTGGCCTTTCCAGCTCCATGGTTAAAACAGAAAAGTAGTTTCATTGAGTGAAATGTTACTGTTGTTTTGCCTCTGGTGTCATTTCGCTCGTTCAGACTCGATGCTGCCGCCGCGTTTCTTTGTGGACGTTCGGTCTCTTCAACTTTGCTCGGTGACTTTCAAATGAGAAACATGTTTAAGCGGGAGGCCAGCGGGGGGCAGTAATCCATCGTTAATGTTCAGTCATTTCACTTTTATATTTCTTACACGGCCTGACCTTGTGTTGCTTCCGCTTTAATAAAATGTGAATTTCAACTTTTGTGTTTCCCTTGTTCCCTGAGAATTATGCGACATCATCTGCTAAACTGTGAGTCTCCAGGTTCATCCACCGTCTGCCACTCAGCGTGTCGGCCGCCGCCGCCGCCGCAGCTTTTGGCAGCGGTTTTTATTTTAGTCTGACTGTTAAGAGATCAGAACATGAATCAGTGGAATTACACACTTTGCCTGTTCTTCAAAGATATAGCCATTACTATTCCAGTGGTTACCCATGCAGACACAGTACAATAGTCTTTCATATCGCACAGCATGGTGGGATGATTTTCTCAAGAAAAACCCATTTTTATTTTACAACTGTATAAAATATAAATGATAAGGAGCAGTAAAAGGCACTGAAGCAGGCAGAGAATCAACCTTATAATGTCTCTTTTTTTCCCTGGGATTACTAGGAGAACGTATTGGACCATCTAAAGATCAAATTAAACATTTTACCAGAGTAAATGCCATGTCTGCCGCAGGAGAACCGGTGAAAGAGACCTGAGAAAGTCGTTTTATACCCGACAAGATATTAAACCGCAGTGTTTCATCAGCTGCTAAAGAAGTGAAAACTTCACTTTATGTTATTTTGATTATTAAGTCATAATGACGTTTTTACCACCTTTGAATGAACCATCGTTAGCGCCCCCTGTTGATGAGGTTAAATTGAGATGTATGAACTATTTGTTAATAAAATAATTAAACACATACAGTCCAATATTGATGGATATATTTGTTCACACAAATGAAGAAGGTGTCTGACATGTCTGGTCGAAGGTGATTTGTTAGTTATACTATAATCCTAATCCTTTATAGATTTACACCTTGCACAACCCTGACAAGGCAACCCACTGACTATAACGTTGTGATCCAGTTCGATGTTTTAATAACTGCAAAGACCTGGTTCGTTCTTCGGGGCCTATTGTTACTGTGGATGATTAATTAGCTGGTAATCCTCCCTCAGGTGAAATGCAGAAAGTGCTCCACTAAAGATACCTGCGTTTCTACATTTAGCCGTTACCATTTTGGTCATTTCTTCTTTTTGTGAGTTGCAAAAACAAAAAAATCCATTTCTAAAAAGGTTCAGCTGCAGTAAAGCTCCCAGGGACTCGGAGGACGCGCAGCAAAACGCTGATATCTGGGATTTTTGTCAACACTCGTCTAAAACGCAAAGATTAAATAATAAAAACTTGATATAAAATGTCTTCCGTCTTCTTTCTTTTCTTTGAGGAGTTTGTGTTTAGCTTTGGATTTCATCAGGGCCGACGCGTCCCCCCGAGCCCTGAGCTGATGACTGATTAGAGCGGCTGTGTCAACAAGCTAAGAAACAGATTAAATTGTCTGCATGGCTGCATAAATACCCATTGTATTATATCCTCTCACAGTGATATACATCACAGTGAACACACATATTTGTCTTCATAAAAAAAATAAAAAAAAAAAAAAAAAAAACAGCAAGTAGCAGGGTTCTAGCTTTCAACATTTTTAGCAAAAAATGAAAAGAGTTATTTTTACTTTTTGTTTTTGACTGTTTCGACGTCTTCAGGCATAAAAATAAAGTGAATGAGATAATAATGAGTTCATGGAAAGAGCTTTTATAGCTCCTGTTTATATTTAGTCACAAATCTTCTACAATTGTTAATTGTTGAACCTGTTAATGGCAAAAAAATATATATTCAAAATGACAAATGTAGCTTTAAACCCATGTTGAATAGTATGTGTGTTATTAACTGTTAATGTTAATTAAATACAATTCAATGACTAAATATAAAAAGAACAAGTGATCTTTTATAACTTTAAATATATTTATATTTATATACTCTACTCCAGTACGTGGAGTGTCCACATCAACATTTGATACAGATATTTATAAATGCTACGTCTTCAACACGTCCTTCCATCCCTCCGTCTACATCAATGTCAAAACTGAAAAATAATACATGCTGTGTGGACAGAGGAGCTCAGATATAATGCCTGGTCTTCACCATTCCCTTTGAGCACCACGGCTCCTACACTCTCCCCTCAATATTAATGTTTACGCCCCGCTGCGAGAATCTTAACCCGTTTCAGTTGAAAATCAATAGCCCGTGTGAATCTGTTGCTTTCCTCTTGCATCACATCATGTGCTACGAAAGAAAGTTATGAGCCTGAGAAAATGTTTTCGTCGTTCCCGGTCTGATCAGTATGTAAGGAGGAAAACTCGTGTCAGTCTATCACAAATAATCAGTAGGACCTCGGTCTGTTCTGTCGACGCAACAATGTCGTTTTACGTAGTGTATTCTATCACTGTTGGCAGGTTGTTATCTCTGATGTTAAACTGTGCGTTTAGTCTGTACGCTCAAAATGTCATCGCTCATGCAAAGAAACATGAACCACACTTTTTATCAGTGTGTTTAACTTGTGAAAAGTCACTCCAGTTTAGTCTGATATTTTTTGGTCAGAAAAAGATCGTTTAACTTGTGAAAAGTCACTCCTTTTTCTTCCTGGACTGTCCAGTTTAGAGTGATATTTTTTGGTCAGAAAAAGATCGTGCTCCCACAGCTCTGTGGACAACCTGGAGAAACTGACGTCCTCTTCTCTTTACCCTCTTCACCCTGATAATGATCTGACCTGTGGCCGTTCCTTGCAACCAGCAGAGCGTCAGCAGAAGCTGGACGTTGGCTCTGGTGCCCTCTGCCACTGGCTTTACATCTCGCCCTACTTGTCTGCTGTGTTCAACTCCAACCATCCAAGAACAGGTCAACAGCAGACCCTAGAGGCAGCTGCTTGAACAAGTCACCTTTAGCTGCAAGTGAGACTTGGACACCGGACAGAAACGGTGTGAGAGATGTAGAGGAAAAAAATATGTGTATTCAACTTTACTGTGTACTGCACGGACAGAGTAGTATGTGGAGTTTGATTCATTTGAAAAAAGAAAATTAAAACTAATTAATGAGGGAAAAAAGTCCAAGAATTTAGTCATAAGGTTTTGTCTGAGTGACAGAAGAAGCTGCAGTTGTTGTTCAAACTGTTCAGTCATGTACAAATAATCAAAATAATTAAAATTAAAATAGTCACTGAAAATAGAACACACACACTTCTACACATGTATTGGATGGTTTTTTTATCCCTAATTCCGTCAGGAAACGGTGCTGTTTACGAGGTCACGCCCTTTGTGTTGTGTTTAACACCATTACCTAGAAATCCAGCTCCACATTTAGAACTAAACTCTACGGTCTCACCCACTAATGCTGGGGTTAAGCCTTGTGGTATTTGTTAGATCCTTGGAATATTAAAGCGTTCCTTATTAGGCAGCAGCTAAATGAATTAAACACTTCCTTCCTCTAATCAAATAATTGCTCGGTGGAGATAACGCTGGCGCGCTGTGATTGAGACTAATGCACGAGAAACACGACTGGATCGGTAATGAAGAAGTTCGCCCTTCTCACTTAAAGTCATCTTTGGTTCAGACATCTGCGCTGATCGTGGTTTTAGTCTAAAGTTGGAATGGAAAATATAAGTAACCTCTAAGTTACTTGACAGGAGTCAAATCTGCTCACAGTGACAGTGACATTAGTACAGACCAAAATACAGACATGAACCTGATACCAAATACTGGATCCTACTTCATACTGGTCTTTCAAGTGGACCAAGTCGATCCACAGTTTACAAAGTGCAAAAATGTTTAGTTTTGAGAATACATTTTTACTCCCATTTGCAGGAGAATTCAGAGGAAATACAAAGATCCACACAGCATCGATTCAGACGATCCTTACGAGTCATTTCAACGATGACCGTCCAATGACAGCACTGACAATTCTGTAGTCATTCTAAAAATTCTCAAAGATTTTTTTTCCCAACAATGCAGGTAAACAGGTCATTTAAACTCTGAATGAAAATGGAAATGCAATTCATATATTTCTCACGCCGTAAACTCAACACATTCCCTCCTCAAACCTCTCCATCATTTCAGCCACAGACAGAACGGTGTGTCGGTGTCAGAAAGTGTCTTGCTCGTTGGCGATACGGCCAACGGTGGCACGGTGTGTAATGAGGGACTGTCTCTGAATCACTGAGGGGAGACGGCAGTGACAAGCCGGCGTGGGAAACTCATCTAAATCACATTACTAAACCCTGCCCTGAAGGCTCGCATGGCTGGCAGATTAGCCTGCACGGGCTGTCGCCGTTTCTGCCGCTGCTCGCTCTGAATTCTTTGCTTTGTGTAGGTTGACGGGTAATAAATATTGTAATCAGGCCGCATGACGACGAATCCTTTAAAGATCACTGTGACACACACAGAGAGAGAGAGAGAGAGAGAGAGAGAGAAATGGATATGTAAGTAAGAACAGTATAAATGTTAATCTTTCAAGTGATTGTGTGGGGAATGGATGCTACACTTCTTCCAGTAATCAACCCCTGACCAAAATAATTACTGTCAATACTATTTAACACCCGGAGAAAACAGCGTTCAGCTCCAGTTTGGTGTGGAATTATTTGGGTATTTACTGTTTTTATTTTTTTTTTTTTTTTAGAAACGTTTGCCCTGGTTTGCGGAGAGAAAACTGGACTGGCATTTATGTGACATTAGTGAGGGCCATTTAGTTTTGACTGTCAAACTGCAGACGGGGCTCCTGTCTTGTCTCTGGGCAAACAAGCCCCGGTTTAAAAATTACAATTTCAAACAGTCGAACTCCTCACAGTTCCCATAAAGCAACACAAACGAAAGAAAGCGAATTCAGCACAATTCACGGCGGACGACCAGCAAACGGAAACAAAGGCGTCTCAGCACAATTCCGGCGTACGACCAGCAAACGGAAACAAAGGCGTCGTCCGAGTACAGCACCGCGTGACGACAGCGCCGCGTGACGACATACTCATCCACACATTTCAGCGCTCTACGTCTGAATGATGGAACAAGACTTAATGAATTTATGGGAGACAGTAACGTAAACAAAACACTGTAGGTTGAGGATGTCGTAAACCAAAGACCAACTGTAGTAAATTCACAGTCTCAACTGTGTTAATCCAGCAGTTTAGAACATCAGGGTTTCTGATGATAGGATTCTTATGGGCTAAACATGCAGCCAAATAAAGATTCCTACAAATAAGTCATGCTATATATGACAAATGCAAACTCAATTATTAGAGGAAAACATTTAAAAATATGCAGTAAGTGTAAGTGTGACAAAGGGATATTCTTGGTTCTACTTGGGTGGAAAGAAAATTAGATTAATTAAACAAAGTGAATTGAATTATTTTAATTTAATGGTCAACAGATTTAACCCACAGACCAGGGATTTTCTACTGTTCAAAAAAAAACAAAAAACAGAATGGATAAAAGGTGTAGTACAAGTCTGGAAAAAAAACCTCTGGGTTCTCCAGGTCCAACCTCTGGTACTTCTAGTACTGCAGTATAATTCATGTAGTTAGGTTTATCTTTCCAGGGATGGATTGATGACCACACTTGACCTTTCTCTGTAACCACCTGCTCCAAATTCATCGGCTCAGGTACGCACACATTCACACCTGAGGTACATCCACAGCAACCGTGTAACACCCTGCCATTTGTCCTGCACTTGAAAGCAACTCTTGAGATAGTGGAGGTTAAGCTCATCACTCAACGGCACCTTCACAGAAATGACTTTGGGAGAATCCGCGGTGGTGGGTTTATCCACGCCGCCTGACTTTGTAAGTCTTTGCGGAGATGGAGCACCGTCCGTTGTGTTAGTGTCGCTTTAAGTATTTTTGGTTCAGTGGTTTAAAAGTTATTTATATCTTTAAAGTTTGACACAAACAAAGTTAGGGACAGATTTTTATCACCACTAGCATCTTGGGTTTGGCCACGACGTCGACCTTTCCCTGAACCTACTTGGTTCCATGAAGGTCACCGGAGCCACACGTGCTGCTTTTAATGTTCCCTTTAATATTAAGTATCATACTTGGGAGGTTTGTACCTTCTGTCGGTAGAGTTAAACGTATGAAAGCCAAGACGTATATATTTATATACCAAGTGACTGGTGTTAAGTGGAGTGAAGCCCACAGCACCTCTGGTCTCTGTGAAGCTGACAGGGCTGGTCCCTCGTGGCCAGTCAGGACTCGGCAGTGTAATTTATGCATCTGAATAATTAAGGCGCCGGTCGACAGCAGAACACATGAATATCAATAGGAAGGAAGAAAAAGTTGGATTCCTTCAGCTGGTGAAGCAAAGCCATCCACAGCCGATGCATGTCTGAAACGTTATTAGCATATTTAAAATGGATTCGTCGACTTTCACGAATCTGATTGATGTGCTACAGAGCGGGCCCCACACTGTGACAGAGTGAAGAGCGGAGATGATGGAATGATAGCCATCTGACAGAACCAGAAAAAACAAAAGTCATACTTGTGAAAACTCCTCTGTACATCCAGCATCTTTTTTTATCCAGTTTTTGTGCCTTTCTGATCGGGCGCAGTTGCCTCACATGACCACAAACAATAAGAGCAAACAAACGTACAAACATTAACAAATTGACACGTTCAACAAATAAAATCAATTAAATAAATTAAATATATATAAGTATGCAAGTTTAAGACACGTTCTACAAATAAAATCAATTAAATCAATTAAATATATATAAGTATGCAAGTTTTATAAAATGCCAAATTTTCCAGAAAATAAAATTCTATATCACAATTCAGTTCGGTCAATTTTAGCAACAAAAAAAAAATTGCCAATTACCACAGTTACAGTTACAGTTACTGTAACTGTAATTAGTCAGAAACAATTTATACATTTATATATATATAAAACCAAGTCTCTTCATAATGAATCCTTTCATGTCATGAAATAAAGCATTTTATTGCGTTACTGTACGGAGGACGTGTCATAATAATGTGAACAAAGTCCATTATGAAATGAAACTGCTCATACGTGGTGATAAAAAAAAAAAAAAAGAACCTCAGCTGCCATTAAATCTATACTCTGCTGTGCATAATAATTTAAAATGATACCATTTCTGGCAGAATAAAAACCCTCAAATCTGACAGACACAAACACACAGAGAGAAAAACCCACTGAAGTCACGCTCCTGAGTCTGTGATAAAGCCAGGGTCAGAAAAATAATGTCACAGAGAGTCCATTAAAATAGGCCTAATTAGGTGGGAGGCAAACACTGCTAATGGCCTCTGACCCCACTTCACCACTGTTCAAATGCTGTGATTTCACTCCAACACTTTAACAGACGGCGGCTGGTTCTGTCATCAACGCACGGCGATTATTATTATTTCACTTACGGCTAAGCTAATGCTATATATGTGTAAAAAACAGAACATCTTTGGTCTTGATACTGTATACAGTAGATGCAAATATAGTTAAAACAGATATGCTAGCCATGCAGCTAGCCATGCAGCTAGTACAGTAGATGCAAATAGAGTTCAAAACAGATATGCTAACCATGCAGCTAACCATGCAGCTAGCCATGCAGCTAGCCATGCAGCTAGCCATGCAGCTAGCCATTAGACTGTTAGGTTAAATGTAGCACAAATTACATTTATATTCTACTAATGCTCTACACACTGCTCTTAAATACAATTTCAAGACTACAAAAACTCCAGATTCAGAAAAATTCCAGATTCCATCACATTCCGATAAGGACTGCAAGCGTACCACTGGTGATGCACACGCCATGGTTTGAGAACCACTGCTCCAAAACAAAGAATTTGTACAAATAAAAGTGCTTAACAATCATGTCGATAAATATGGATTTTTTTTGGAATCCTACTGTCAACATTTTGGAGAATCCGTGCATTTCCACTGCTATTTGAGTCCATCTAAAGGTGGAACCACTTTCCACAGAGCATGAACTTTTGACTGGCCAGCGGACAAGGCATTAAAAATAGCAGGGTTCATTATATTGCTATCAGTGTGGCGCTCACAGCCACTCAGCCACCTGGAGAGCTGTGGTAACTGTAAATCACTGCTGCACTGCAGGATAATAAATGAAGTGCTGAGCTGTCCACGTCCCTTTGTGTTTTGACACAAAATGAATTTATCACCAAATTAAAGCTGAGAGACAGCCGACATTAACTGTGGCCTCGTCAGCACAGAGTCATTTACAAGGCACACGGAGTGGAATACAGTCTGCAGCTGCAGCAGAGAGGTGTTTAACCTGCTCTGAAAACAAATAAATAAAAAAAAAAATCTTTGTAATTTGTCCTCTTGTCTCATAAAATAAATCTTTGTAATTTGTCCTCTTGTCTCTACAGAGGTGTAGAGCTCCAAATAATAAAGTTTAGTCTCCAACACAAGTCACCAAACCAGACCTTTCTATCAAAGTAGCAAAGTCAGGCAAATAATAACAAAATAGAAGCCAAACAAGAGTGAGTTTTCAAAACCAAATCCAAATGATCTTGTAAAAATGACCGTAAAAAGTCCAGAACATCAACCATGTTCATAACGTCCACATCACAGAGTACTGACAATCTCATATCATCAGTACTGACAAAAACATGCAGATTTTTCCAGATGGTGACAAGATATCAAGTCGACCGTGACGGTAATACCGTTGTCTCTCAGGTCTCATATCGTGTGACATTTTGGGACTAATGAGTTTTCTGAGTCTCGGGGAAATATTGAATTTACACAGGACAGTAAATATTCATCTGATTGTATTTGGCACAAGTCTCCCAAGCTTTTTTATTATTCAAATAGATTTGTCTTAAAGTGACACGTTATATCCTGTTCATCCTGATGGATGAGGCTTTGGCAAAAACTCATTAAAACCTTGGGTCTCTGTACAGCTGTGCTTCATCCTCACAATCCAACAGACAACAAAAACCACCAAGACCAAAACAGTCATTATACAAAAAGTATCATGTGTATAATTTGATTTCAAAACAGCTGAACAACCATTTCATCTTTCTTAAGGAAAGTCAAATTATAAAGACAAAGTGGTTTAAACACAAACGGCTACAAACACACACATATTCACAAATACAAATACTCTAAAAAATTGAATTAGTCCAAACAGGTGACGTGGAATTACCGAGCTGATCAGAACACTTTAAACGCACCTTTAGTTGAATTAAAAACAGTATGAAAACTTATGAAAACTTATGAAAACCTACGACACAGAGTCGACAGGAAGTGGCCGAGGCTCCAGCGGTGAAAGCTGGAGCCTCGGCCTGTTGTTGCAAAACAGTCAACGGGGCAAAATATACGAAACGAACGAAAAACAAATAAATGCAAATAAAACACGGTGCGCGGCGTCACGAGCACGAGCGCAACACACACATAAATGAGTGCATTTTATAAAAACGAAACTTACAAGAAATCTGCAGAAAATTCGGCACCAAACATTTCAGGCCAGGCCTACCTGAGACGAGGGGGGACTCCGGGTGACGTCATCGGGCACACGTGGTACAGAGGTCACCTGACCTACAGACTGCCTACCTGCAGTGACTGCCTGACTGACCAGGAGCTGTTAAAGGTACACGTCACTATGTATGCGTGTGTGTTTTACATATATATATATATATATATATATATTGTGTATATATGTTTAAAAAAAAGGATAATTTTAGACCTGTAATTGGAAAATTTTTGTTATTTGTCAATAAAAATAATTTGAAAAAAAAGATACATTTCACTCAAAGTCTGCAGTGACATAAAGACGCTGCAGCGTGATGGGATTTTTATAGTTTTTTTTATTAGTAAATTCAAAAACTATAATTTAATGTATTAGTCTTGGAGGTTTTTTTTCTGACAGGCCAGTTTTTTTAAATTTTGTGAGAATTTGCCCCATGACTGATGTATTGGGTGGCACCCAGTCCTCATTGACCTGACTTACAAACCTGGGACGTAGCAGAGACAGGTGGGAAACATCAGCATCTGAACTCTCAAGGACGTGCAGTGGTGTTTTGATTCTAATCCCTACAGTTTGTGGCGCTGATTCATTTTTCCCCACCAACACCACACAGACACAGTTTGTGTTGCTACAGTCTTTATCTCGCCACCATTTGCGACATAAAACACACACACACAGCGTTGATTTGATCTGGGACAAATCCGATAATGGGGTTAGAGCCTCGTCCGTGTCAAAACAACGGCCCAATTGCGGCAAACAATTAGACGCTACAGAGATAACAACAAAACCTCATTTTAGAGTAAGTGCAACATTTATATATATATATATATATATATGGGAGCCGGGATTGGAATCACTCATTTAATACGTCTGACATTCTGCAGTCGAACGGAGAGGCCGGGCGACGGGAAGAAGATCCAGAGGACTAAGCCTCCCGCTGATGCGGCTGATAAGTTTTATAGGTTTACATAAATAAACAAGCAGAGCAGGGTTTAATCCCCTGGTGGGTGTTCTGTAAACGATAAGAATTGATGTCACTGCTGGGCTGGGCTGCTGTGGTCGGTGCAAACCGCTGTGTTACTGAAGGCAGGAGGGGGGGGACGGGGGGGGCAGGGGAAAGGTCAGGGCAAATTAATGAAATGATGGATGCTGGGGCGAAGCTGAAAATAAATCAGGGAGGGAAACAAATTGATTGAGAAATTCAGTAGGGAAACAAGAGGACGCGTGGATGTGGATGAGACAGTTTGGTGAAGAAAAAGAAAAAAGTAATCGACCAATGACTTTATTGTCTTTTGTTTTGGGTCCACCAAACCACTTCACCACGGCGTAATCCTCGGACACTTATCTCTCCTTGTCTAATATGTTCGGTGTCTGTTTTAGCACCAACCGACCGACCCTTAATAACCACAAAGCAATATAAGAAAAGCCAGCAGCTAATTTATAAGATTTGTGACTCTTAAATCAATGGTCAAATGTGCTCTTGCAGACAAATAAGGCGAGCTGCAGCGGCTCGGTGTGAGTCTAAATAGGCCGGGGATTTAGTGTCGGTGCTGTGGCTCTTTAAGTAATCCTGCAGATACATCTGGTTTAAAGGAACAATCCCACCATCCACTTTACGACTAACTCAGCCAAACACTTTAGAGTAATATAGTGTGTAAAATTACCTCGACTTTTCACTCCCTCTTAGATTCAAGAGAAATCTCTGAAGATTTACAGTCTTTGATCAATTTGGACCATTTTAAAAAAATGCATGTTTCCCAGAGTCACCGGGCGTTTCAGGTCACACGTGATTGATCAGGTCCAAACTTGAGCTTCACCACAGTCTCTTAGTCCTGTTCCTAATGACCTGCTGTTGGTGAGAACCCGTGATGTCCAGGACAACGTCCACCTCGATGGACGGTCACCAGGTCTTCAACCGTCCGTCTGCAGCGATTCTTCAACGGCTCAACGTACAGTCTCTATTTCAGATTTCTTCCTGTTTTTTTTTTTTTTTGCCTCCTCCATTTCATCCAGTTTTCCCACCAGGACCCTGAGTTCTACAGCGACCACCTGTCGGGGTGTTACTGACAGGAGGACGGAGTCTGGACCCAGTGTTGTTGTTGTTATGGCCTCAGGGAACCAGAGCTGTTTCCAGAAATCAACCATCAGCTGCCAGTCATGTGCAGTTGTTGGGGGTTCTGTTGGTGCCTTATGGGGGGGTCGGGCTTGAGGGGGGGGCAGTGTTGGTGGTTTCTGGTCATTGAAACAGGCATTCTCTAACCAGACGGATGCAGCCTCTGTCCTCATCACTTGATGATAACCATCTTAAATGTACAGCTGTTTTTTTGTGTTGCATCTTCGAGCAACTTTAACACATTTTAGACCAGGTTTTTATCCCTCTTTATTTCAAACTCATTATTGAGCGTGTGTAAAGTCTGATTTTCTGATTTATTTCAGCAACATTCTTTCCATCATTATCACTAACAGTGCCAGTCAGCAGATGTTGTCAACGAAACAGCTTGAACTGCACTGCAGCCGCTCAGCAGACGACAGGTATAATTAACAGCTAAGGAACATAATGAGGGACGCAAGTTAAATATAAACTCCAGTGAACAAATCCACAACGCATGGTGAGCATCAAGGTGGCAAAAAGACACTCTTCACGTCTGTATCATCCTAACGACAGACGCACAAGCAACGAACTTCGTCCACATTTTAAAGGGTTATTCCCAGTAATCCTGTCGTTGTTATAAAATAAAAACGTGGTCATGAAACATCGACAGTTGATGTCAAGGTGTAAATTGTTACATTTGAAATGTTAATATCAGTTGAAGAAACGCTGATGAAATGAAAACCCGATGCTTGGGTTTTCCACCCAGATGATGTGACCGGAAAATAGTTTTGAAGTGAAAGTGAAAATGAAACTTTACTACTATTGTGCACAGAATGAAATGTGACCCAAACAACTGCAGATGTACAGTAGGTGTTGGACAATATCAGCAGAAAGTTACTATCAGAAATCCCTTATATTTATGTGTTCTTTCTGTTGAATTCTACCTTCAAACAAAGGAATAGGAGAAACATCACTACTTTCTACTACGTGTGAAGGTGATGAAGTGTGCAGACTGATGTGTGTGTGCAGACTGATGTGTGTGTGCAGACTGATGTGTGTGTGCAGACTGATGTGTGTGTGCAGACTGACGTGTGTGTGCAGACTGATGTGTGTGTAGACTGATGTGTGTGTGCAGACTGATGTGTGTGTGCAGACTGATGTGTGTGTGCAGACTGATGTGTGTGTGCAGACTGATGTGTGTGTGCAGACTGATGTGTGTGTGCAGACTGATGTGTGTGTGCAGACTGATGTGTGTGTGCAGACTGATGTGTGTGTGCAGACTGATGTGTGTGTGAGACAGCAGTGAATGACATCAATTTTTCAGTCACATTGATTTTTAAATATGTCCTTGCAGGTTCACAGTTCACTTCCACCTGGGCCTGACTGTCCACACCATACGGTGCAGGACAAGTCGGTCAGGTGAGAAAATAATTGGACCAGTCGAGTGAAGTATCTTTCTACTACTACACAAATACACGCAGTATAGTATCTACGTCTGTACACGAGACTCAGAGATGAGGGTCATCTTTCAAATGATACAGCCATAAAAGCAAGATTGACAACATTGTAGAGTCTGATGAACAAGGGCCACTATTGGTAGAACTTAACTTGGCACAGAGAATTAGATCATATTCCTTAGAAAATGTGTTTGGGATTATTTATGTTTATGTTTAGGATAATCTTTGGGATTAAGAGATTTATTTTTCTATACTTAACATTCTCACAGAAACACACCAACAACCTGCACCAGGAAAAAAAAATGCCCACAGAGGGCAGCATCACTGATGGTCAACACACCACAGTATGGTTGTAGTGTTGATCAAGGGCTCATTCTTTGGCAACAGTTTCTTTCCTTTGGAAATTCTTTGTCAAAACAACAAGTGACTAATTTTAAAATCAAATAATAAATGTGATCAAGTTGTGTCACTGACCAGAACTTTACCTTCATCTTATGGTCACACTCCGCCTGACTGAGATTAACCCATGAGTCACGTCTGCTAGGTCTAGGTAATCTAGGTAATCTAGGTAATCTAGGTAATCTAGGTAATCTAGGTAATCTAGGTAATCTAGGTAAAGTAGAGAAAAAGAAGATTCTTTGTTACAGTGATGCTGTTGCAGACAGAGACCCAGAGATGGGAGGCCATGTTCAGTCAGACACTTCAAACGTTGGTAAAATCTGCCTTTGGTTTGTCTTGTGTTTTCTTTGTCCTTTACAAGTCCACCCCCTCTTGGTAGTTGATGTTATTGTAGTTTAAAAACTGAACAGCTGAGTTAACATTTATTTAATAAACTGTTCTCTTTTGGGAAGAGCAGGAGGAGCTCTGAGCACTAAGATGAACTAAATAGAAGTTTAAATAATGTGAAAAGTAAAACCAAAAAACAGTTTGACGACTAAATATTAAAAATTAAAAGAGTTTCAGTCATTCATATGAAGGCCGTACTGTTTTAAGAAGAAAATGTCTGGCTTTGCTGCAGTGGTAATAATAACCAAAAAAAAAAAAAAATAGACATTTAAGATTTTCTTTTTATATCCACCAGAAAAATATTCAAATGTGTGCCTGAAATATTTATACTTTATACTTCAGTGAAGTTTAAATGTTTTTACTGACGACAAGAGCGAAACCTTGGATATAAATGTTGGTGTTTGACTGACTAACAAGACAGGAGTTAATATGGAGTTAATAAGATAGTTAAAAAATAGAGAATATGAAGTTTCCATTACATTTCTCACAGATATTATTACATCTCACTCCACAGTATTTGACAGTTGATAAATCAGGTTCAGGTTCAGTTAAAAAAAATCAGTACAATTATTTATAACAAATCCACAATGAAAACTATTTAAATCCAAAATAAAACTTTTCTCTGACCAAACTAATCCTACATGTCTTGTGTTGTTGTACGTCAGCGTCAGTGGGAGTTCAACGTTACAGAAAGGAGGGATTATTGGATTATACTTTTAACAAGTAAAAGCACTTTTGAACCAGATTACTGTTCTTTATTCTTTATTTACTCAGTGACTACCAGCAGCTCATCCCCACAAATGTAAAAAAACAAAAACAAAAACCAAACCCTGCAGCGTTCGCTCTCTCCTCTCCTCAGTCTGGGCTGATCTCCACCGCCCTGCACTCATCTCTCTGACCGAGCTCTGGTGAACCATTGTCTGTGCCCGGCTCACTGACCGTGCCACTAAATCATATTGGATTCCTCCTCACACACAGCATTAGCTTCCCCTCTCGCTGTTATTACCAGCTTTGGCCCCGGTGGCGACTGTGGTTCTGCACAGTTATGTTTACAACCCTCCCCCCCCCCCCCCCCCCCCCCCCCCCCGCTGTCCCCCACCTTTCACCTGTTCACGTGTACGCGCCTGCCCTCTGGATTATTCTCAGCTTGTTCCAGGGGAGATAAATGTCTCCCCGGTCGTCCAGCCACAGGTTAGCGCAGCCTGGAGGAGAAAAGATCTACGGGAACGCTGATATTCACGACCTGCCTGGAGTTCAGAGAGGGAAAAGTAACAAAAGGCAGAGGCAACCTGAAAAAATGGAATCACGATGATTTCAGGCTGTAGATCACACGTGTCAAACTCAGGCTCGGGGGCCAAATCTGGCCCACAGAGTAATTACATTTGGCCCACAAGATCATATCAAACGTGTGCTAGAGTTGGCCCAGAATATATATGTGTGTCCCCCTGTATCCTGACAGGATCTGCAGTGTTAGTGGTGTATACACCGTTATAGCATTTTACGTTTTGTTTGGTTTTTTTGTTGCCTGTGAAAAAAAAGATTTACATTAAAAATGAGCTGGAAAGGCTACAGATAAAGAGACATTATGAGAATCAAATTTCACTGATGTGTGTTTTATTTTAATTTTTTATTATGAGAATCAAATACCACTAATGTGTGTTTTATATTAATTTTTAATTCTCATGTATTTATAATATCCAGCTTGAAATCCAGCTATGAAAAAAAACTTTTTTTCATATATTAAAACAAATACAAGAATTAAGTTTGGCCCCAGACTTCATCCCAGTTTTCAATTTTTGGCCCAGTGTGAATTTGAGTTTGACGCCCCCTGCTGTAGATAATAATAGATGAGCAGAATTATACGATGCCAAACCCAAGAGTTTAAAATAAAACCTAATGTTTTCCTTCTTATGTAAAGATTCCTGACTTTTCGATGTGTTATTTTTGTCTAAAACGACAGCAGTATATAAAGCACGTGGACTGATGCAGTGATTAAAGGTATGAGATTGTGTGAAGGTGAAGGAGGTTTATTAAAGTTCATAAATACCTGATCAGCGAGATGACAGGAGGAGGGAGACAGACGCAGTATGTCTTGTTTAGAGCCATCTGCTTCACAACAGGAGGAGGATATATCTGTCTGGGAATTACCTGCTGATGGGCAACACCTGCATGAAGACAGAATCATGACTCCGTCTGCGAAAAGTTTCACAGAACCCGTCATAAATACTTCACTTATGAAAGAGAAGAAGAAGAAGAAGAAGAAAAAAAAGCAGCGCAAAACATTTGAACATTTTAAGGCTTTTAAAACTGGAACCGCTCAGAAATCATTTGTGTGATTTTTAAATGAACTTTTTTTTGGTTTGTGAACATCGGCTGTTTAACAGTTGTTATCATTTTAATTCACTGCCAAATCATTTAAATGTGCAGTGTTGCCTAGAAAAGCTCATAATCTCCCTCTGAGTTTTTCAGCAAACAAGTGAAGACTGACTGTTGGCAGCAGGATCTCTGTAATCACACTGTGTTTGTCTTTCAGTCAAAGGCCACAGACGATCAGCACATCCGACAGAAATTATACAAAAAAAAAAACAGTATTGAAATAAATGCAATTTTAGTTTTAGAAAATGCTGTTTTGCTTGTTTTTAATCCTTTAAAAGTATGTTGTAAGTTTAAATAAAATCTGTTACACGTTGAACACAATAGTATCATCAGCGTAAAGAGAGAACATTTTTATTAGAGTCAAATATTTTGTTGTAAAACCTGTTATATTCATATATTATATTATTTGGAGTAAATTTTGATTTAGTTTTCATTTCAGTATTCCTGGTTTGTTTGTTTTTTTTTCTTCAGATGCAGCAACTTATCCACGGATGTGTAAATTACTCTAAGAAACGAGACATAATCTGCATGACTCACTTGAACTCTCACTGAAGTGTCCTTGAGAAGCAGCTGAGATACTGCAGACAAACTGACTGTTTGTTTAAATCATAAATCTAATGATGATGAAATGAAGAATTATTTTTTAAGTCCCTGATTCGTCTGCACGGGTCCCAAATAAGGCGTGTTTTAGAGACGTGTGCTGTGATTGGTGAATTTATTCTGAGCCAAAACTAATCCTCATTTTCTGAAACCTACCTTTTTTTTTTTTTTTTTTCTCTTTTTCTCGAGTGCAGAAACTCCAGCTCCACCGTCTCCAAGTCACCAGTTACTGTTTCCTATTTTCACTGGTAAACAGTTCACCCTGAGGCAGGACTGTCAGTGGCAACAGAAAGATAGGAAAGAAATCCAGACAGATATAGATAATACAGCAGCACCTGG
>NC_024311.1:17945159-17953614 GCF_000523025.1 Cynoglossus semilaevis | reverse complement strand
TTCAGAATGTAATTAAGTATGACTAATCATGATTACAGTCATAGTGCTATGGTTTAGCGGTCAGCTTGTCTGCCTTACCCACAGAGGGTCCTGGGTTTAAGCCCCAGAGAACTCCATATCCCTAATGGCGCCTCCTGTGGCAGCCGGTGCAGGTTGCACTGTGAATTTCCAATAAGGGATTAATCATGATTAATCACAATAAATCAACATTTCTAAAAATATATATAAATATATTTATACTGAAATACTGGAAAATGTCTAAAGTGTTAGTCAGAATTAAACTACCATATATTTATAATATATTTATATATACACGCTCTGCTACTTATCTGCTTCTCTGTTTACTGGAGCAGACGACAAAACCTGTGATTGTCAAACATCCACATCGTTTCCCACTAATTATATTCATCTTGTAACTACGTCAGGCCGTTTGTGCCGAACACAAAGTCCATCACGTGGTGGTGGAGTCGATGCAGCGAACGACGAAACATGAATAAGGTGTTGGTAACAAAACACGTCTCATATGTCGAGGACCTTCTTCTCCTTTTGTCCAACGTCACTGATTACAGTCACAAACCTCAGAAGACATCATTCATAAACTCCTGGGAAACATGATACGAGACGACCCAGAAAAAAAACTGTTAGGTCCCACCTGAGGGTCGCGACCCAGTCTTTGGGAAACAATGATTTAAAGTGAACTTGTTGTTTTAACTTTTTAACTGTGTCAGTGTTTATGTTGTGATTCAGTTCATTTCTTTTGATGTGAATATACACAAATTAATCAACACTAAAATAAACCCTTAAAATGTAATAAAATTATATTTTGAATTTATTGGTGGTATTTTTGAGAAGTACATGTACTACAGTTAGTACTGACCTTAAAAGTACAGCATGTATTTCTACTGCCCTCAGACTTTTCATTAGTTGTTTTGCACATTTTGTAAAACTTTTTCTTGATAGTGTGAGAACCACAACCTTTTCTGATTGACTTGATTTGTTTCAAGGAAATATTTTCAATTTGTCTTCTCTGATTTTTCTAGCCGGTCTTTTCTGTTTCGACGTGCCCTTCTGTGAAGTAAAGACTTCTACACAGATATTACAATTTCAGAATAATTTACAAGTGATAGCAAGTCAGCTGTAGCTCGGTGAAATGAGATGTAATCCACGGGGACTCGCCGATGCCTCCAGCCTGCAGAATATTTGATTCAAGTCTGCAGTGATTTAAGAGACCACAGCAAATCAAAAACAAGGACGCGGTAATGGTGGCAGAGACCCGGAGGAATTTAGCATTTGTTTATGACGGGAGACGAGGGAAGAACAGGGAAGAGGAGGAAAAACAACAGTGGAATCTGGCAGAGATCACACACAGAACTGACTCAGGAGTTAACGCCGAGACACGACTGATAATAATACACACACACACACACACACACACACACACTGTGGTGATGAGTCACTCAGTGGATCCTGGTGACAGATGAAGTGATGTTCAACAACATCCCACCCAGCTTGTCATGTTAGCATCAGGGTGACGGCAAAGACACCCACAAATAACGTCTAAAGTTGTTAGCTTGATGCTATTGTTTACGTTTTACCATGTGTTGCTTAAGGGCTGAATTGTTGAGTTCTTCAGTTGGGTGACGTTAGGGGCAGCAGTGTTTTAGCAATCATGATGCCTGGTAGTCTTGTCCACTGGTTAGAGGATGAGGCTCATTATGACAGGGTTGCAGGTTCAAATCCTCTGTTGAGCAAACACGTTGTTCCCTCTCTCCGTGATCGTAATCGTTGTTTCCCAGTGGTGGGTTGATGATGTTAAACTCCAGTATATGTAGAATACAAAGAAACATCCCTGATGTTCATGTGTCCCCATGTGACGTGTGTGATTTTTATATAAAACTTCGAGCCGAGGACAATTCCTCACATCAGCACCTTGGACAGCTCCTACAGTGAATTCTCTCTTGTTTGGTTGAAGTTCGGTTGAAGTGTTGATGTACTTTTCAAACTTCCCTCAGCTTCTCAGCCCAAGGCTGCGTCTTTGGTTGCCATCCACACACACACACACACACACACACACACACACACACACACAGTTGCCTGAGCAGTAAAAGGTTGCTGGTCTCCTTTTAGGGCACAAATTCACCAGTTGAAAGCTGCCAGCGTTGTCTCTGGAACACTGGAATATAGGTCAAGGAAATGCATTAGTGACAAGGAGGTTCTTTATTTATGAAGGTTTTATAATTTCAGACAGACTTTAAACCCTTGGTTTTCAGCAATAAGTAAGTGAAATACCAAACAAAAGTACTTAGTTAATTTAGTTACTTTAGTTTTTCACACCAGAAAAGTGTTCAAACTAAATAAATATTCATAAAGTAATAATATAAAGCATTCAGTCGCTCTGCTCCCCATCTCTGGAACGCCTTACCACCTGTGACTCTCTCCCCACCTTCAAATCTCAACTCAAAACACACCTGTTCCCGACAGCACACTCCCTCTAAACTCCCTCCTCTTTGCTTCATCATTGATTTTAAACGTGTTTCTATGCCCTGTTTTATAATTATCTGTTTTTATTTTATTTTTATGTACAGTGTCTTTGAGTGACCTGAAAGGTGCTTATAAATAAAATGTATTATTATTATTATTATTATTATTAAATATTGTTAGTTTAAAGACCTCTGCGTCTGAACCAACAACCTCCCTCATCAATCTGCAGCTTCCTCTTCCCTCCTGGTAACCAGTGACTCTTATTTCCCATCATGTCTTGCTGCTTTACCACTCTTCCTCCTCAGTGTGCCTTTCCTTCAGTTTTGTAGACTTTTGGAGATAATAATGTCATGTAAATAAGGCACAGCCCGGCGCCTCCTGCACTTGAGGCGAAAAAAGTACAAATAAAAATGTGGTGGTATTTGTGGGAGTTTTCTGAAAAGAAGGAATGGTGAATCAAAACACTGGTTGAAGGTAAACACAACACAAGTCAAACTGGTAAAAAAATATATATATTCACAGCTTAAAGGTGTCAACCAGAACAACATTTGTGTGGACCATCCCGACCAGACTTTAATAAACACGTCTCTTTGACACAAAGCAGTCGGAGCAAAAGCTGGTGTTATTTGCTGTTTGAAAAAAGTTTGAAAAAAAAAAAATCCTTTCAGCTGAATACCAGAAACCAGACCTGACCTTCACCGTGAACAACAAAAAATATCTGTATCTTCAGCGAATTTAAAATAAAGAATGATAACAGCCCTGATGTCTGTGATGAGAACAGAGCCGTAAACGTCTCCACACAGTGTAAATATCCCTCTCTCCTTGTTCCCAACTGTGGTTTATTTATAGAAGTCGTACAATACTTCATCTTTAATGGAGCTTCCAACGCCGCGGCAGCACGACACGGACGAGCAGATCATAAAAGCAACAGTTCAAATGTGTTTACGATAAAGAACAGGTCAGAAAGACGAGAGGAAATGGAGGTCGGAGATTTATCGTCTCTCACATCTTATTTTAAGTTTAATTATATTAGTCTTTGGCCTGTTGTAGTTTCGTGTTTTTTCACCAACACCAACAATGATTCAGGCCATGTTTTTCCATCTTCTCTTCTAATGGAAACGGGTGAACGGGAGAGGAGTAAAAATAAAGGTTTTATCTTTTATGTTAATGGACCTAATGGGTTCAGTGACTGAGAAGATACGGTCCACCTTCACCTGGGTCACAGACAGGGTTCTGTTGATGGTGTATAATGGATCCTGGGCCTAAAAACACTCATACATGAAACACGTGGCCATGATTAAAATCTTACACAATTCAATAAAAATTGTGGAGATGTATTATTTGTAGTAAGAGGTCAGCAATAATTTAGCTGAAAAGCATCACTTTAAAAACACATAAAACCATTAAACAGTTCTGGCGTTGTACATCACTTTAAAACCATTAAACAGTTCTGGCGTTGTGCTGTTTTTTTCCTTGTTTTTCTCTTTTTCTCTTCCCAGTTTCCGAGGTATTTCCTTCAGGTCCTTATTATCTCACATTCTTCCAGAATTCTCTCAGAACCTCTGACGATCACACGCAGCACTTCAGCTCTTCTGTGTGGATCTAAGTTGCTGCGGTGGACTCCAGCCACCGACCACTCCGAGCACAAAGAGAATTTCATGCCCTCCTTTCTTCACTTATTTTGTTTGTAGGCCGGTTCTCGTTCTACTGTCATCACATCACGCTGTGGCATTTCCCCCTGGAGGTGTGTGACCTTTATCAGGGAGCGGAGCCCAGTGTTGCCTCGGCTAACTAGCCTTCCTCTCACAGAGAGCTCATTAGTCGGTCGCTCTCTTAACAGTCACTTTCTAGACACTGGCAGTTACACTCTTCACAAATACCACCAATAGAAAAGAACAAGCAGGGTGTGTGTGTGTGTGTGTGTGTGTCAAAACGTTACAGGAGGATTTATTTTTATTTTTAAGACAAAAAAAAAATCTAAATAAATTCCTAATTCTATCCACAGCCCCGGTGTCTTAGTCTAACCCTGTAATATGAACAACGCCACCTTTTTCAAAAATGACAAATGGTTAAAAATTGTGTAAAAATGGACTAAAAAAAAAACCCTGACACTTGATTAACAAAATAAAACTCTCAGCTCGTTCTCTTCCTGAACAGCCTCAGCCTGAGGGTCGAGAGTTTTGCCGTGGGACACATCTGCGTTCAGGGGAGTTGGAACCAGAACCGTCTGGAGGAAAAGAAACTCCGTGACCGTGAATTACTGCAAACCCTCGGTCGATACTTGATCTATTTGTTTAAATCCCTGACAACCAACAACCTCATCACAGGTTTGAAGCTGGTGGAACATGCAGCTGATCAGGTGATGTACGTTTGAGTTCATGTGAAATAAAAACCTGACGGTGGTTGATGTTGCGTAATCCTTTAAACATCAGGACGGACAAAATGGAAGCTCTGAGCAGTGACCATGGAAAAACATGGCCGTCCACACTGTCCTCTCTTCAGTTGAAGAGGCTCACTTCAGGTTCTGGGTATTTTTATCAGCGCTTTTGTACTCGACTCACCTTCCAACTGCCGCTCGTCTTTTTCAGTTAATACTTTGAAATAAAGTATTAAAATAATAAACAAAACACATTCACTGCTTTGATCATGATTATTTAGTTGTTTAATTTTAAAAAGATATTCCAGATCAGATCAGAGCACTGATTCTGTGGGAAATGATCTAATATCACGTAATCTGTCTAAAAATTATTATTTATTGAATGGAAGAAACTGGTCTTCATTGGTGAGAGAGAGAGAGAGAGAGAGAGAGAGATGATGAAGATCTTTATTTGTCTTTCTTCAATTCCTGCGAGTATATGTTGTGTTCAACTAAACTTCACAGACTGTCAATTATTAGTGAATTGAAACTAGAAGATTATTATATTTTATTACACATATATTTTTGACATGTTTTTGTTTGGTTGTATGCTGTGGGATTTGTTTTAAATAATGGACCGTGTTGTTAGAAGATCGCAGGATCAGATCCGGCTCCGGCTCCGGCTCCGGCTCCGGCTCCGACTGTGGTGTGGTGTATTCCCTGGTATCTTAAGATGCAAGTTACAAATGTTTCTGTATTTGTAGTATTAACAATGAACCTGGACTGAAACCTGACTCTGAACCCTCAAGATTTAGGTGATCACTCAAATGTAAATACTAGAACCAGCAGCTATTTGTGTCTGGTTCGTTCTGCCAACAGGTTCAAATACAACATTAAAGTTAAAGTAAATATGTTTCACTAACATCCAGGGCTGAGTTAAACTCCCCCTCCCGTCCTCCCCGTCGTGGACCCAGACCTGCTGGACTGATGAGGTGACGTGAAGGAATCCACAGCTAATAAGAGAGAATTAAAGGGGAGTTTCTTCCAGCAGAGTTACGCTCCAAGGTAGAGTGAACACCCGATCCATGACTGTGGTATCCTTCATTAGACAACCCGTCTCATTAAAGCCGTGTAGCTGCGGGCCACGGCCGTGCACTGAGAGAAATAAGCCTTTATTTGGGAAGTAAGGCCAATTAGCATTTTCTTTGTGAAATCCTTCCTAATGAGGTAGCAGGCTTTGACATACAGCCGCTGGAAGTCCAGCTAAATGATTCTCTGTGTCTTTTGTGTCGGCTCTCCCTGGGCGATAGCCTCGACCCTGTGAATATTTACAGTCTCTAACCTTTCTGTGCTCGCATTAAGTGTTTGGTTTGGAAAAAAAAAAGGTTAGAGTTGTGTTTGCATTGGTGATGTATTTGTTTATGAACTGCAGTAATCACTCCATCTCTCTCTCTCTCTCCCTCTCTCTCTTCCTCTCTTTATCTCCAGTTTTAAATGCTAAAACATGGAGCCACAATCTCTTCTGTAAACAGCCCTTAATCCTGTTCAACGAGGCCTGGGTTTTTGTTGGGATGTGAAAGACTTAGCCCTGAGCTTACATAAGTGTCAACGAGACAGAGGGAGCCTTCCCATCATTCAAGGACAAAAGTATTCAAATACATGACAGATATGTTCATAGTCGAAACATAATCTGCCCGAGCGGCAGAGGAATCATTTTCAACATCATTTTCCTGCTTTCATAACAGGAATTTATTCAGCCCAGTGCTATCAGCGGCGCTCACTTCCTGTCTAATTACTGTCTCAGATCGAAATGAAAGGCAAGGGGGAAAAAGAATAAGACCAAGAAGTGAGGAGTGCTGCCAAATCCCAAACTCCTCTGACCAGAAGAAGGCTGTTAGCTGTTCATTGAGGGTCTCTCCTGCCCCCTGTTGATTATTCTGAAATACTTTGGTAGAGGATGAAAATTAACAACAAATGATTGGACTGAAACTCTCAGAATCACGTTTCTTTTTTTAAATAAATGAGGAAAAACAAAGAGGGCGGAGAAGAAAAAAAGAATAAAAAAAATAAAAACAACAACTGCAGATGATGGTTTTCATAAGTGGAGCAGAGTTCACGTCACATAAACCGTCTTTTTTTTTTTTTCCTTAAGTTTGTTTAAGGGCTCTCTAGCACTGTAACGCCTGTCTCTTCTATTGTCTCTCTCCCGTCTCTCCTTCTCCACTTTGCTGTGTCTTTGTAGCCCTGGGCCACGACTGAATAATTCTGTTTGAGATTTGGCAAAAGTGAGGGAGAGGGAGACATTTTTTGACGTGCCGAATGTGAAAACTCTGAGAAATGTATCGCCTGCCAGAGGATCCAGAGACGAAACTTGACACATTATTTTGGTAGGATTTGAATTAAACCAAAGACAGTAAAGTGGGACAGAACAGAAGAGAATAGAGTAGAATAGAATAGAATAGAATAGAACAGAATAGAACAGAATAGAGTAGAATAGAATGGAATTCCAATTCTAATTTTGATCTTACTTTGTCCCTCTCTACTTTCAACCCATCAGTCATTCTGACAGCACGACACACAACATAACTACATGTCCTCCATCACCATCACATACTGTACTTCTCTGCAACACTTTCTCATACAGTACCACAACCACCTCCTCAGGTTACCCATCATGCCTCATGTCCCCAAAAAGGATGAGACAAGACAATGTCCTCAATGAGACAATCTCTTAGTTAGCTCTGTTTTAAAAGAGCCAGATGTAACCTAACAACAGACGCTGGTCACACACTGACGCAGCGACACACGGTCCAGAGCCTGGACATCTGACGACACCGCGTGAGGCACCGCGTCATCAGGCTCCTGACAAAAGTTCCCCAACAATGGAGACAAGTGAGTGTTTTAGCTGCGCGAGCTGCTGCGGCTCCGTCGTCCCGTGGTCAGTTTGATCAAAGAGCACGTACGGTCTGCAGAGACGTGAACTCCGGGCACGCCGTCACGACTGCTGCAAAAACAAACACCACAGGAAAACCAAAGTCACCGCAGGCCACGTGGCTTTTTCACTTCAGATGAAGAGGAATTCCCCAGACATCACAGACTGAAGCAGAGGACGGAGGACGGAGGACGGAGGACACGTCCTGGTCGGTGCTACAGTCGATCTTTTCTGTTTCAGTGAGGCTTCAACTGTTGAAGATCATTTCATGGATTTCTGTATTTATTTGAATATTTATTTGAAATTATTGCACATAATTCAATCAGTCTAAGTTCAATAAAGTAATTTATGATTTCATCTGGTAACGGAACAAATAAGAATCAGTATTTATTGCCAAGTACATCTGGAGATATAAGTTTGACTCCAGGGCTGGATGGACCAATTACAAATGAGGAAAGATTCTCCATTTTCTTGGTAACCTTCAATGGAGCTACAGCAGTGTTTTTCAACCTGAGGGTCACGGCCACACTTGGGGTCATCTGGAGGTCAAATTAGTAAATAATAAAAAAAGTTTCAAGTTCAAATAAAATTCTGCACATGAATAAAATCTGATCCCATCTCGATCGACGACGACGACGATCACGTCACGTCACGGCTGCCGGGGGTCCCCGGGGGGCTTTGTGGTC
>NC_024311.1:17941811-17944953 GCF_000523025.1 Cynoglossus semilaevis | reverse complement strand
GCTGGTGCAGCGGGGGTGCAGCGGTGGTGCAGCGGTGGTGCAGCGGTCTGAAGAGCTGCCAGAGCCGTAAAACTGTTGTCAAACACCTGCTGGACGACACTTGGACGTAAGTAAGAACCATGTTCTCCACTGCAGGAGGCGGCAGGACAAGTATGTGTGTGTGTGTGTGTGTGTGTGTGTGTGTCTTTAATCAATTACACTTGTGAAGCCAAGTTGTTTTTCCAATTAGAACATATAACCAATCACAGCAGGCCAGTCCAGCCCTTCACATCGGATCATGATCCGAGGCCACTCTCTCCGAGTGATTTTATTTTATTTTTATTTTTTTTATTTTATTGATCCCTGATTTACTGAACTAATATTAAAGACCACAGAGGCTGAACGCTGTGTTGATGTAATAACGAAGGCCATTAAAAATGATGAGGACGCCTGCAGGCACTTTATATCTGTGTGTGTGTGTGTGTGTGTGTGTGTGTGAATGGACTATTAATGATCAATATGACTGACTCAGAATGACTCATGATGGAAACCAATGATTCTGATCCTGTCATGGTGGTTGTTATTCTGTTTAATCTGTTTAATCTGTTAATTTATGTAAGAAAATTCCACTGGACCTAAGTTAGAAAAAGATTTAGAAAAAGATTTTCTTTTTGTGAAAAAAAAAACAAATCTCTGTCTGATTCACTACAATCACAGCTTTATTCAACAAGTGGAAAATGTGTAAAATAATCATTGACATTTTTGTCTGATTGTTGTTGTTTTGTGATTTTTTTTCATCACTATCAGTATCGTTCAAATGTAGTCATTTAATCATTAGAACTTAATGATCCAAAAGTCAGCCATGTTTGTTTACTGGATGTGCATTAACCTGGTCAGTTTGTGTGAATAACTGTTCAAATTTTTAACAATTAAATTCTTGGCATTTTCCAACAAAAACAAATGTGTCGACGAGGTAAATGTTGGATGTGTTTTTCAGTTATTTCATTACAACAAATGTTTTCTACCAAGAACGTCTTTTATCCTTCCTGTGTTTTTGTCACTGACGCTGCGTCCTGTTCATTTTTTCTTTTTTTTTTTTCCTGGGTGGAGAAGAATGATGTCCTCGTTCTGAAGCAGAATCTTTTTCCTTTGAGATTTTTTGCTGCTGTGTCACAGGCAGTGAACACGTAACATCTCCATCTCCATCAGCAGCTCCTCAGGGGAGTCAGCCGTGTTGGTGCGTGAGGTACGAGGAAAAAAAATACAAATTTGGCAACATTGTCTCAACGCCGTTCTCTCTGTTGTGTGTGTGAGAAAGAGACAGTAGGCTAGAGAGAGAGGGAGGGGGATCGGGGGGGTGTAGATGCTGCCAACCCCGTGTGCTCTCCTCCTCCACTCCAACCATCGTTGTTTTCCAAAGGGAAGAAGAAACAAGTGTGTGATTAAACTCAGCATTTTATTCTGACACAGACTTTTTTTTTGTTCTTCTTTGTTCAGACTTCTTCCTGGGGGGGTCCTCGCTCTGAGGCTGTCTCCTCCTCTGCCTGTGGCAGATTTTTATTTTAACTCCAATTCAATGTAACTTGAACAACGTTAAAGTTTTCAAAGCACCGAAACACAATTTAAGGGAACTTCTTCTTCTCATCAAGCCCTCTGCGGAGCGCTGATTCTACTGATTGTATTTCTACATTGTCCTCCTCTGTTCCCCCTCTTTTTGATTTTATTACTCCAAACTGAAGCTCTTAAATGAGTTTGTTATTCATCCACCTGGCAGCGTCTGAACTGGAACGTTCTTCAGGGAGAACTCCTGCAGGAATCCCTAACATCTCCACCAAAACTTATCAGATCTGCATCTTTCCTGGTGTCACCGTGTGTCGGCATCCATCCATGTACACACGTCATCTCACTGAGGCAGAACCTGCAGCTGCACATGCATATGTATGTACAATTATGATATTAGCTGCAACAGAGTAAGTGTGTGTGTGTGTGCGTGTGCGTGTGTGTCGTCCGAGAGGCTGCATAGAATATGAATGTGTTGATCTCTTCTCCAAGTTTATTTTTCAACAACACACACACACACACACACACACACACACACACACTCACACACACTCACACACTGACTTGATTTACTGGAGTCATTACTATTCATCTCAGATGTTTCTGCTAATGACCTGCTGTGTTTTACATATGGCCAATCACAGCACATCCTCTCACTGACCACCAGATTTTAATGATACACACACTCCACATTCCAGCAGACCACAACAGCACCGTCGGACTCGTGCTTCAGTTCAGAGCAACATTAAAATGCTGACTGTCTCCACTTGGTGATAAATTAAAAACAAATTCTAGTTTTGTCAGACTTTTATGTGGAAGTTTATTTATTCTGTGTCGATCCAGTTCTGCAGTAAAAGAAACGTTCTCATCATCGTAATCTGAGAACCCGATGGATGGAGTGATGGATGGATGGACGGTTGGATGGATGAATGGATGGATGGAGTAATGGATGGATGGACGGTTGGATGGAGTGATGGATGGATGGATCGAAGGATGGATGGATGGATGGAGTGATGGATGGTGTGATGGATGGAGTGATGGAGTGATGGATGGATGGATGGATGGATGGATGGATGGATACATAGATCCTCCATCCTGGTCTTCTAAATTCAGATCTATGTTTTGGATCATAAAAATCTTCATGTTCTACTTCCCAACAATTTCAAAAGATAAAACGGTCTTTCAACTGGAAAAAATACAGTTTTATATACAAATGGATTTTTTTTTTGATTAATTAAAAAGTGCTTCCTATTCACCTCTGGAGACTTCAAGATTTATTAAACGTAGGCGTGAAAAGTCAACTACAGTACACGCGTTCACACGGTTGGAAAAAAATGTACAACTTCAGTTCAGACGTTTGTTGTCGCCTCAGTGAGAGGACGCCAACGATAAAACCATTAACACTCCAAAAAGCCGAGGTGTGGATTGGTGGCAGATCCTTCCACACCTTCAGATTAATGCCTTTGGGTAAAAACAACAAAGGGAGCGCAGTGACGGGCGCTCACTGTTGCCGCAGCAACGCTGGGACGCAGCAGCAGCAGCAGTAACAACAGCAGCAGTAACAGCAGCAGCAGCAGGAACAGGAACAGCAGCAGCAGGAAAA
>NC_024311.1:17936578-17941511 GCF_000523025.1 Cynoglossus semilaevis | reverse complement strand
AGCAGAAACAGCAGCAGCAGCAGAAACAGCAGTAACAGCAGCAGCAGTAACAGCAGCAGCAGTAACACTAACCCCTGACCTAACGCCTAACGGTGTGTGACGGGGTTTATTTGTCCATGTGCCCCTGAGAACATGGCCGCTGCACTGATGAACAGCCGTACAGTACAGTATGAGAGTCAACAGGGCGAGTCCACCTTAACATCATCATGGTTGGAATGACTAGCTGTTAGCTGTTAGCTGTTAGCTGTTAGCTGCTGTCACTGCAGGGTTTTACACATTTGACCAATTCAACATTATTATATTGAAAGTTAAAAAATATATATAAATAAAATAACGAGTCTTTTGCCTTGAAACAGGAATGTCAAACCCACGGCTCCGGGGCCATTTCTGGCCCATAAACTCCACACATATGGCCTAATGTCAATAATAGTTTAATTTGATTAATTTTGTTCTTGGGTTATGATTTTTGTTCCAGGAGCTTGTTTGTGTATTTAAAGGCTCAGTTTGGTATTTTTAGGAAAAGAGAAAAGTTTTGCACTGCAGTATTTTACAGAATCTAAAATATTTTGGGGGCGGTTTGAATAGAACATCAAGACATTGTCAGATAAAAATGTTCACACACAGTTTAAGGCATGTACAGAGTAAGTGCGTTTTATATTGTTACAAGGGACTGTAGACTGATTTATATTTGATGATAACTGAGGTTTGAATGAAGATTTGAAAAAAACTCTTGAAGCGTTTCACAAGCCACAGTCAAGCTGCACAGTAACAACTAAAACGTACCAACAATACACACTTCATATGAAGGAACACGCTGAACAGGAATGTTGATTTATGTCAGTTAATGTGTAATAACTGTGATAAACCAGATTATAATCTCAAACACTCTCAGTCCTGACCAACAGATCTCTTTGTTTTTGTCGTCCTGTTCCAGAACCTTCCTGAGAGCCACACACTAAACCAAACGGAGCAGTGAAGACCAGCTGTGGGACCAGCTCCGTCTCCCTGACGTGACCAGGCCACAGGAGAAACCTCTCTCTCTCTCTCTCTCTCTCTGTCTCTCTGTCTCTTCATCACAAGCCTTTTCACTTTCTTTTCTGTCACACTTCATACGTCTCTCTCTCTCTCTCTCTCTCTCTCTCTCTCTCTCTCTCTTTCTCCTTCACAACTTTCTCCCTTCCTTTCTCTGTACCATTTTGTAGTGAGGTCCACTGTTACACAGCCCAGAGGGAAGGCTGAAGAAAGGAGGGGGGGGGAGGGGGACTGAAGCAGGGGGTGAGGAGGAGCGAGGACGGGGGTGAGAGACGTTATCGTGGCTCCGGCCTGACAGGAAGTCGGAGGTTTTAAGATTACAGTCATTTAGCCAGATTTGAAAGGCTTCAACAGTGAACTGTGAAACTCACTGCTGTTAAAGGGAGAGCTAACGTTCCAGTGACAGATAATGGGATTATGATGGGATTATGATAATCCCAAACTGAAGAATAAAAAAAAAGAAATATTAATTATACCTGTCTGGATCTATCACACCTCCATTTCACTGTCATGAAATGTCATGTGACAATTAAAGATTCTTGATTCTTGAATCGAGTTTGTTTGAGGCCTTAGATCACAGGTGTCAAACTCAGGCCCGGGGGCCAAATCTGGCCCGCAGTGTAATTATATTTGGCCCGTGAGATCATATCAAATTTGTACTAGAGTTGGCCCCCAGTACAGTATACAGTATACAGTATACAGCCACTGTATATTGACAGGGTTTGTAGTATTAGCTTGGCCTACGGCTATGTTATAAATATGAAGTTTGGTCCGTGACTTCGACCCAGTTTTTAATTTTGGCCCCCATTTATAGCACATTTAGTTGAACCGAACTGAGTTCCATGACTGCAGGATCATCACTTTTTGAAACTACAAACTATTGTTCCGATATTGGTCAAAACTATAGCCTGTCCGATCCGATACCTCAGTTTAGCCCGAGTGCTAAACTTAAACTTTGCGTGACAGACAGGAGGAGAAAAGAAGGAATCAGACTGATATCAGACTGATATCAGATTGATATCTGTATCAGCAGATCCTCCAAGCTGCAGTATTTGTATGTATCGGCAGATCCTCCAAGCTGCAGTATTTGTAGCTGATCAAAGTGAAAAAGTTGTTACCCAGTCACCACTGCTATAAACCACAGAAAATGTGAGTACATCCAACTTCGATTGTACAACTTTTTGACTGACAAACTAACAGCTCTTTTTAAATCCTATTACGTATCTTAACAACAAGTTCTCTCTCTCTCCCTCTCTCTCCCTCTCTCCCTCTCTCTCTCTCTCTCTGGAGCAGCTTTACAGACCTCTCAATAACCACAGCTGTCACCTCCATGGAGTTCTGTCGGTGGATACAGCAGCACAGACAAAGGCCATTTGCACCAGATAGCGATCCTCACTTGGCGATTTAGGGCCGTGCTGTAACCTTCATACACTCTGCCTTTTTCTTCAGATATAATCTGGGAGAAATAGTGTTTTGACACCAAAGAAACATTTACAGTATATCACGGTGAAGGCCTTTAAATAAGGACAACACAACTGGTAGAGAGACAATATTCTTTATTTATGGAGGAATCTTCTGGAAGAGCCACAGGGCGGTACAAACCGGCTAATGGCTTCCCATGGAGATTCACGTTTATTAGACCACAACACCTATTTTTTTTTTTAAAAAACAAACATCCAGACCAGTCACGTTTTGGCAGCCGCGCCGACGTACAAAGATGTATTACACCGTGGTAGACCTACAAAGAGACGACAAGGTCAGGGAGAAGCCGAGGCCTCACCTCCAGCAGCTGTCTGACATCCAAATGAGCGTTTCAAAATCACTCAGCCAGATTAAAAGACATGATGAGGCAGGGACTTGAGAAGCCACGCTCTTCACGGCAGAAGTGATGGGTTTCTTTGTCGGCCGTGGACGGTTGCTGTGAACATACACCGTGTTCCACTCTGTCGTTTCCATGGTTTTTTTGTTCCATAGGAGATTTAGATCTTTTAGATGGCTCTTCACAAGACCGCTGTCTCCATCTCCTTATAAAGAGCCACTTACAGTGACCAAGAGTGAGGCGCATGAAGAGGGCGCTGTTGTCTGGCACGCTCTCTCTTTTGCCTGTACTTTGGAACCTCGAGATACGAGCGTCTCGACATACGAGTATTTCGAGATACGACCAAGCCCTCGAGAATTTGTTTTGCTTCGAGATACGAGTCAAGATTTAAGATACGAGCGCACTATCAGACACCAACACTAGGTGGCTGAGCACTCGGAGCAGCAGCCCACGCCGCTTCCGTACACATCTCCCGCCCCAGTCTTCCTTATTGTGTTTGTGTTATCGACCTGATTTTCTCTCTAATTTTTTACATTATTCCTTATTATTATTTCTTAGGGGAAAAAATGATTCTGAGTTACGAGCTCGGAACCTGGAACGGATTCTGCTGGTATCTGGAGGTTCCACTCTGTAAGGATCTCCCAGTGTTTTTACTGTACACAGAAGAGAGAAGGTCTGATGGTCAGAACCAGGAAACATCTGGACGTCATCACCAACGTAGGTCCAGCGTTGGCCTGGAGCCAGGAGCTAAAACCAGGCAGCGTTCACTGACCAGCAGCTGGTTGTGGTGGAAGCCAGGACAACCAGACACGCCCGATGGCGTGAGAAAAGAATTCACACTTGTATAAATATATAAATGTAGTGGTGAGGAGGTGACACGAGGCGTCGACTCTCGCCGCACCGTGATGGATGAGTCCGAGCCTCCCTGAGCGAGAGGGACACGGAGACGGGCGTGTTTTGGGTGTGAGACGACGGACGCGTGACTGAAAGAGAAAGAGAAGAATGAGTTTGGTGCATGAGTGTGAATAAAACGAAACAGGAAGTGTGCACGCTCACGGTGTGTGTGTGTGTTTGTGGGTGTGTGTGTCCAGTGGCGTGGAGTGGATGGAGGGTGACAGTGATGGAGCGCTTCAAGGCAGCGGGGTGAGAGAGATGAGTGGGAGAAGAAGGGTGAGGAGAACAACGTACAGCAGCCGCTGCTGGAAGAAGAAGAGGAAGAAGAGGAAGAAGAGGAAGAAGAGGCAGAAGAGGCAGAGGTCTGAAGACAGCGGGGGGGAGAAAGAGCGAGAGAGGTGGTGACTGGAGGGAGAGAGAGAGGAAGATTCCATTACTGGAGTGAAGTGAAGCCGTTTGCCTTCAGCATCCTCCAGGAACACTTCAGAGTCACAGAGCGGAAAAATGGACTGGTGCTGGAAATGAACCTGGATTTAAAAAAAAAAAAAAAAAAAAAAAGACGCTTCGATCAGGCGTGTATAACAAACACGTGTGAAACACGTGAAGCTTCTGTGTCACGACTTGTGTAGATGACGTCCATGTTTTCAGTCTAACGAGTTTCAGAAATCCACTTTTACGCCGTTCATCTTTTCATATTTGAGTGACAGTTCACTGGTCAACATGTCATTAAAAAACAAACAGTTGAACTCAACGACAGCTCAGTGTTTGAGTGTAGAATTATGAACACAACAAGTGCTGAAAGACAAAGACAAGGAAAATATATGTAAAGTAAATCAGAAGGAAATATTTAACAGCATATTAAAAGTCATTGTTTTCAAACTGTTCATGACAATTATTTATCTTTAAAGATCTGGACAGAAACACCACTGAATTTTACTGTAGCTTCTACGTAACCGTCCAACCAGGATGACCTGACAAACGACACAAGAAAATCAATCATCAGTTTGGAGTTTGTCCTTTTTTCCTCACCAGTTCTCTGGCGCCCCCCAGGGAAGGTGCAGCTCACATTTTTTAGTTTTTTTGTTTCGATAAAAGGTGAAAAGTTATGAAAAATATCTGATCTGCAACGAATCAGAGTTCGATTTCAGACCTGACGTCTGACGCCCTCTATGGACCAGGTACTAGTTT
>NC_024311.1:17928041-17936467 GCF_000523025.1 Cynoglossus semilaevis | reverse complement strand
GGGGGGGGGGGGGAGGGGTCTTCCGAGCAGTAAGTTGACCCCAAATGTTTCATTACAAAAACAATGATTCAACTAAAGCCTTTTTGAACCCACCCGTGATAACCACCGTCCCACCGTGCGGACCTCACGCCTCAGGTTTGGACAACACAAACCTGCTCATGTTCCTGAGCTGATCTGAGAACAGTGGACATGGTGTCCCACCACAGATCCCCGTCCCCGGTGTGGTCCACTCAGGCTCTGTGTTATGAGCACAACGTCAGAGCCCGGCTGTGATGCAGGAGGATGAATACCCAGCATGCATCAGCTTCCCCTCCGTCTCTCATAAAGAGAGCAATTAACAATGCATTACATATGTTAGGCTTTTATTTATGACTAACAAGCAGTTAACAAATCATGATTTCCTCCATGACTGAGTGTAATGTCGCCTCTCAGTGGAAATTCAGATGAGTTACGGCAACTTGACAGCTGTATTTCATAACCGCCCGGCCACGCAAGGCACAATAATGCTGATTTAAGCCCCTGTCTGACCCAGCCAACAGGCTCACTGCATCACTTTATCACAGCCGGTATCCATCTCCCACAACAAAACAAGCTGCAGAATAAGCACAATAAAAGTTAAGTGGTGCTAAAGTTAAAGAGATGTTGATTTGTTGCCTGGTTGGCAGTCGGTGTCGGGGGAAGTAATAATGAATGAAAACAACAGGAATGAGAGGATTAGGAGAGACGCAGGAGGGAAGGAGGGGATAAATAAAGTTGTTGTTGTTCTTGGGTTTGTCTTGTTTTTTTTTTTAAAGTACAGTGGAACATGAAGGCAAAACAGTAAAAGAATAAAGGTGGAATCACAGCCACACAGACACAGACAGACAGACAGGCAGCTGAGAGAGGAAGACGCCAGCAGAGAATGTAAATGAGAGGGGAGCGCGTCAAAGAAATGATTGCTGCTATTACAATTATCATTAGCATGTGTTGTTGGCAATAAGTTCTGTCATTACGGTGGATCCTATCATCATGCTAATTGTGGAGGATGCCGTGTGTTAGCATGCAGCGTGCGCCATGTTACCAGGGAACGGGCTCGCGGCAGGAACCGCTGATGAGGCTGATGAAGCTCACACACCAACACGACACACGCTAAATATTTGGAGAGTACTTTAGTACTTTTTCACTGTCCGGTGATTACGGCCACTGTGTTTTACAGACATTTACTCCTGTGGGGCCCTGACAGGCATGAGCAGGAGAAGACAGAAAAATGGATGACGAACGTCCGACTGATCAGGACAAAGACGTTACAGTGAACATTCCAAGGAGCATCTCAAGACGCCACCTAGTGTATTTGCCTGCAAATGAACTGTCTAGAAATGGTGGTCCATAGAAAAGACGTTGTTTCCCCTGAGTTTCCCACCTCAGATATAAAACATCTTATTGAGTCCATGGTCATTTTTTGCAGTAAAACATTTGGTTTTTCTATTTTTAACCATGCCATCAATTCCATTTAACCACCTGTGTTTTTTACAGATGTTTAAATTTAAGCGTTGGTCACGTTAACTAATTTGTGTCATTTTTCAACACGTACACAACGACATAACCATGTGACATCAGGTAATGCTGACTAATCACCATTAATCACCATTAATTGTGATGAATCAGATTAAAAAGTCTACTGTAAAAAGCCCTCGTTTTCAGACCTGAACTTTTCGAGGGTCTTTGGTAACAACGAGGATCATAACGCATTATTAATTGTGTTGCTGTTATGTTATCGCAGTAATAATCCTTA
Source organism: Cynoglossus semilaevis (assembly GCF_000523025.1). Taxonomy (NCBI): domain Eukaryota; kingdom Metazoa; phylum Chordata; class Actinopteri; order Pleuronectiformes; family Cynoglossidae; genus Cynoglossus; species Cynoglossus semilaevis. Next base: position 17,934,696 of record NC_024311.1, on the reverse strand, counting down.
AAACACTGCCCCCAGGTGGCTGACCTGAAGCTGACACCTCGCACATACATCTACAGAGTTTGGGACGCCCTCTACTGGCCTGTTCTAACAGTGAGGAGCAGTTGTTGTTTTGAAAACTTACGACTCATTTACATGGACTTGTTCAGTGCCCAGAAGTTCAGAAAGTAATTTGCCCAACACTTCAGTCCCCGTGGGAGAACCACAGCCAAATTGTTGGATTTTTTTTTTCCAGTGGAAGGTACAGTATGTGCTGATGCAACCCTCACAAGGGGCGCACACATCTCCCATCCTGATGAGCCTCAGCTCTGCAGCCCCTGGCTTTGGTTAAGGCTGCTCCATGTTCATTAACATTCATTAATATTAATAAGACAAATGTAGACCAGAGTAATAAACCTCTGTGATATCAAACTGAGAACATTCCATGTTTGACATCCACACATGGATGAATGTTGTTCTGTTTGTTCAGGTTTCAAATTTATGTTACAAACATCGTGGGATTTTTCTGCAACGTAAAAATCACGAGACGTTTAATACAGAACAATTGGATTAATCTGTCGTTAAAGCATCTTTTCTTTAGTTTTAATTCATGGGTCTTGATGTTGTCAAGTGTCCCTGTCCCGTATCATACACACACACACTTCACCGAGTCCATCAATCAGTTTTCTCCATCCAATATTTTGCCGCCGAAGCTGAAGTGATCAATCAAGATAACGACGGCCTGAATTACAGTTCAGGTAGAGATGTCACAGAGACAGAATTATGATTTACTGTCAAACACTGACTGAAAACCTCCAACATTCTGTCTCTAATTCTTGGGTTTTAAAACCACACAGTTCACAGTATTTTCAATTACCCCTTTAAAAACATACATAATATATTTTTTTTATCCATAATAAAACTTGTGTCTTTGTTTCTGAAACATCCTTCTACACTGTCGTTGACCTGTGACTGTGTCCATGTTTTACCCAGTAATTAAATTGTCATAATCAGTGAAACTGTTTTGACTTCTTCACCCTGTTTGGAACTTTAAGTTCTGATGACCTCGGAGCGATCGTAAAACTGGCCCTAATGAAATCCAGAGACTTATTGGAGGACTCCTCCTTCCTCCTCCTCCTCCTCCTCCTCCTCCTCCTCGCTTCTCATTTTCTGACGGCAATCAAGAAAATCTCAGGTGGCTCTGAATGGGTGGGCGTCGGTAAATATGGCACTTCCTCTAATTAAGTTCCAGGTTCCCATGACTTTAGTGAGCGGCTCGGACCGCGCGGTGCCAGCAGTAATAATTAAGGCTTAGTCTTCCTTTATGGATGCATTTTATTCCAGATTTAATTAGCTTTATTAATCAAAGAAAATGGGTGGAAAACAATCTTGCAGAGGAGCAGTGCATCAGGCTTATTTGTTTTCAGCTCGCAGCTCTGGCCTTATTGCATTGTGGGTGCTTTTCCTGGCGTGTTACTGGATGTGATAATGATGAATTATGAGGTATTTCCACCAGACAAAGCGTTACACAGGTACTTATTCTGAGACCAAGGCTTATTTATCAAAATAAGATCAGGAGGAAAGAAAAAAAAAAAAAACGGGAACTCTGCTGGAGTTGCAGCAGTTTTGCGGCAGCGTTGTTGTGTCTGTGCTGCCGCTGGAGGAGGACAGGCCGGCCTTTTATGGTCATTTACTTTTATTACCTTATTAAACACAACAACAAACACAAACGGGACGACAAAACAACAACAACACAGACGAGCAAACGTCAACCTCTCAGGGTCTGCACCTTTAAGAGGCATCTTTTCAAAGTCGCTCCAGCAAAAATAAAAAAAGCCAGAAAAAATGACAAACAAAAAAAGTGTGGGTGTTTTTTTTTCTCCACACCTCAGATGTCGTTCAGTTATGAACAGATGTTGAGGACGAGGCGTAGTGACCCCTTCTATTATCCCCATATCTTTCTATTTCTTGATGGACTGACAGGAGGCTGAAGACTAGAATAAAATAAGGGAATAATTGCATGTCATTTGACAAACCTCTCTCTCTCTCTCTCTCTACCTCTCTCTCTCTTCCCTGTAATAAAAACACAGTGTATTCTACGGTCCATTTAAGTCGTCTTTTATGTATTTTAGCCTGGAATGAAATTCCTGTCATTTTAATAGAGCGATAGAGGAGCTTGTGTCATCGAGTCCTTGCACCTGAGCACTTTTCAAATACTTGTGTTCTTTTGTTAGTTTCTTTCTTTCTTTTTTTTTACTTCTCTCGGTGATTTTTACTTTCATGGATGTTCAGGTTTCACTGGGAGGAAGGTGAAATGCTGCGGCTCTGGATTTGAATCACAGAACGAGTTCGTCATTTGTAGTTTTCTTGGGATCAGAGTCGTGACATTTTTGAGAAGGTAGATCAGAAATGGCTCAGAGAGTGATGGTTTTATTTCCACAAAATGAACACAACCCTGTGAAGTCCAGAGTCCAAGAGCATGGACTTGAACCGGTGACGTTTCTGCTGTGAGGCAACAGCTGTGAGCTACTATTCCTCTGTACAATACCCTGGACTTCTCCTAATATTTGAAACATTTTTGAACTGTTTTGCAGACCTAGCCCCAAAAAGAGCATTTTAAAAAAACAACAGGATGCAGAATGTGACCCAATAGAAAACAGCGTACGGTGGAGCAGTGTGTGTTTGTGGAGGAAAGGCTAACTCCAGTCTTAGCTGTGCAATCAACATCAACATCAGGTGAGACCAGGGTTTTTTGTTTTGTTTTTTTCAACAGTCATCCACAGTGACAGCTTCAGTTCTGGCTCATCTGTATCTGCTGTGAGGAACAGTGAAGCAGGAATTAGATGTTGAATCTTGGTGAGCACTAATCTGTGTCCTACAGCCAGAATCCTCTCCTTCACTGCTCTGTTGGACTGTTCCTCGTCCTGTGGAGTGGAATGCAGTGTAATTTCACGTGACACTTTAGGTGTCGCTGTCTCCCTTTACTTCAGATACCACTGACTCTGAGTTGTGTTTTAATCTTGGTGTTTGGTGACACAAAAAGAATTTGTACAAAAAGTTGAAAGAACAAAAATGAAAATAGTGGGAAGACAAAAAAACAAAGTACAAGAGGAGAAGAAGAAGAGGAGGAGGAGGGAGAAGATGATGAAGAAGAAAGGCTAAAGTTTGTCAGTCTCTCTTCATTCTGTCCCTCAGAGACACTGCAGGGACGTGCTACAGTACTTTCCCCCAGAGACGTCAGTCAAAGACTCAGAATAAAATACAGCTCAGACAAACATGTAAAACACCGCGGTGTGATCGATGCAGCTGCTGTTCATATTTAACGTCCAGTTTCACGTCAGGACTCTCTGTGTTTCTACAGGACGGAGAAAAATGTGTGTAGTTTTTAAAGTACTTCATACTTTATGACCAAACTCACCAACAGTGTGTCCCTGCATGTTTTATCAGAGTCTGATTAAAGTGTGGATGTAAAAACTCTTAAATACAAACTGCACTTAAGAAGGAAAAAAAAAAAAAAACAACATGTTCTGAGGATAATTCATCAGAGACTCCAGAATCAGGGTAGAGCCGGGACGACCTGATGGCTTATTAATGTTCAGGGACCTGGGAGAGAGAGAGCCCGACACATTCAGATTGTGCATTTAGCTTCTTGCCCTATTACGGGCGATATTAAGCCAAAGGCTGCGCGGCCTATTTCCAAAGAACAGGCCAGTAATGAGAGATCAGAGGCAAGGTTTTATCATAGGCAATAAAACATGAGAACTGCTTGTCTGTTAATAAGACCCCGAGAGAGCTGGTGGGGGAGGAGGGGGAGGCAGGGGGAAGGCGTGGGATCCTTGGATCAAAGTAATGTCTGCCTGGAGAGGACACAAGAATAGAAGAGGAGAGGAAAACACGGGAGAGGAGACGAGAGGGAAGAAGAGGAGACAAGAGGAGCTGATAGGAGGAAAAGAAAGGACAGGTTAAGAGAGGACAGAAGAGGTAGAAGAATGAGGCCAGGACAGGAGACGGGTGGAGAGGGGAAGAAAGGAGGGACAAAAAGGAAACGACAGTTTAGAGAAAACCAAATAAATCCTCCAGAACACAAACAAATATTGCGTAAAAAGTATTTCTTTTTGTCTAGACACCATTTAAACCTCATCCTCACTTGTCTGGTCAGCCCTGCTGCTGCTGCTGCTGCTGCTGCTGCTGCTGCTGCTGCCGCTGCTGCTGGTGCTGCTGGTGCCGTCCCCCCTCCCCCACTCACTCCCCACAGTCACCACAGAGGTCAGTAATGCAGCCATGACTGTGGAGCAGCTGCACCTGATTTGACAGGAGCTTCCAAATTCATTCTGATTGGCCTCACTTTACGCCAGCCTTGAAAAGATTTCCCGGAGGCAACTGTGTTTTCATGTTAATGCTGGAAAATTCCAAACGTGCAGCGTCCATGAGCAGAGACCTGAAGTGAATGGATCGACGGTCGACTCTGACGCAGTGGTTTTTCCAATGGGGTTTTTTGAACTTTTACTTTTCAATGTGTCCGTCGACTCTGACGCAGTGGTTTTTTCAATGGGGTTTTTGAACTTTTACTTTTCAATGTGTCAAAGTGAAAACTATTCTAACCAGTCAGTTTGACACAGACAGGTGTTCATCATGTGACAGGAAGGTTGGAGTCAAACAAAACCAGATTTAACTTTAATAACATCTAGTTTTTAATAGAATTTACCAAGATACCATTTAATCAGACTTTTATGACATTCTAATAGAAATCTATGTTTGATGAAGATTATTATTATTAACCATTTTACAAAGCCCCTGTATATACACATGGTAATACAGTGCATTGTTTCCCAAAGACTGGGTCGCGGCACTCAGGTGGGTCACAAGAGGGTTTTTTTTTTCATGTTTCCCGTGAGTTTACAAATAAAGTCTTTTGACTTTGGTCGCGATGGTTTGTGACTTTTTAAAATATGGGTCCCCAGAAAAAATATTTGGGAAACACTGAACTGTAGTGGATAGTAATACTACAGTGTTGACTCTGGTCTGTTTACCTCTGTGTGTCTCAGCACGTCTGCAGATCACACTTCTGATCTGTCGTGTTGGGGTTTTTTTTTAAATTGTTGTTCTACGCAGTTGGTAAAATAACTGGAGCGTGACCCAACAGCGCCCACTCCTGGCTTCACACTGTCATCATTTTTTTCTGCCACCAGTCAAATGTTTCCTGATTAGATCTCAGTGTAGATGAACCACCTTCTGGGCTGTGATTGGCTCTCGCCTTCATTAGTTCTTCCAGTCTTCATGATGAAGAATCACTCTGATTGGACTTCATCCTCGCCGCATTTTTATTGGTTGACTAAACGTATCAATACATTTAGTCATTGTCAATAAGAAACCTTTAATTTCCTATTTTGTTTTCGTTAAGTTTCCCTCTGGGTCGTTGACCAACTCTCTGATGAAAAGTAAAGTTAACGGCGCGTAGATCACCGTGGTATACGTTCACGGTCAGTGCAGATGTTTTGATGGTCATCAAACTGAGGAGGACGTCGTACCTCTGCTCTGAGTGATCGATGTCAGACACGTGTCATCAGCGTGAACTGATGCAGATGAACTGACGCTAACGATTTCACACAGCAGTACGGTCAAATACTACATTAGTCATTTTTGATGTCCATTAAGAAAAAAAAAAGTAAAATAAAAATCTATACAAATGCATTTGTTTCTGCCTCAAACTGTGAGGACAGAAGGACACAGACGTTATTTTGTAGAAAACGATAGAAAAGGGGAAAAAAAAAAAATAGTTTCCAGAGCATTTAAGTCCAATCAGTCAAATCTCTATCATCATCTTCACTTTAATTCACTAACAGGTCCTTTAATACCTGCAGAGGAAGTCGTGTCTAAATAAGCAGGATCTTCTCTGTCTTTGGTCTTAAACCCACGATCATCTCTGTTCTGTTCCAGGATCCAGAACCAAAGTCATGATCTAAAAACCAGACCTTCACCGAGTCTCTACAAAGTTTTAACAACAAGCCCATAAAAATTATCATCATATAAAAACTTTTCTCTGTCCCTACATGCATTTCCTGTCAGGGGAAATTTGAATTGAACGTGTCTGACTCCCTGTGCCCCCGTCATGCTATTAGACAAGCTCGGTGTTTTTCTTTTCCACCCCGTGTCCTTAATGAAGCAGGATTGATAGCGTGCCAGCGGAAACACAGCTCACCTCATCAGCCACCAGCCGGGGGAGGGACGCTCACCAATAAATAGTGCAGTAAACACACAATTAGGGGCCCACATATCAGAGCACCGTTATTATGTTTTACCAATTAAGCATCAGGGCCAACCTCCGCATTTGGATCCATTTAACGGCTTAAATCAGTAATGATGGGCTGAGTCTCAGCAGCAGACTCAATAACAGGAGAGGGAGGGGGGGGGTCTGTCCACTTCATGTTAAATAAAATCATACGGTGATGACTCCAGGCTCTGACCTGTCATCTGTCTCTCAGTGAAAACAGAACTGAATAATTCTGTGATGGATGTGTTTTCATAGTCATTATTAATTCTAAACAGCCACGAGCGAACGATACTTTAACTGATGCTCTGCTCTCCAGGCAAACAACAGCAAACACAACAGCAGCAGCAGCAATGACAGCAGCAGCAGCAGCAGCAGCAGCAGCTACAGCAGCAGTAACAGAAGCAGAGA
>NC_024311.1:17927471-17927720 GCF_000523025.1 Cynoglossus semilaevis | reverse complement strand
AGTAACAGCAGCAGCAGTAACAGCAGCAGCAGCAGCAGCAGCATCTCTCTCGTCTGCTCTAACGTTCACTGTAATATTGATAACGTTCTCAGCTCCGGGGTCTTTTCTACATCTACATCAACATCAACTCTGTGGCCTCTGGGCTGAAGGCAGAGTCAGAGGTAAAGGTGTTCTTCACTGAGACCACGTGTATCCTCGACCTGCTGTAACACCGTATCTGCTACATGTGCATATAAACAGAAAACAGGA
>NC_024311.1:17926664-17927202 GCF_000523025.1 Cynoglossus semilaevis | reverse complement strand
CGTGATCACCGTGACGTTCCCGGCGTCAGCTGCAGCTCAGTGTCGGCAGCTGACGCCTTTGGTGAAGTGAAACATGGAAATCCTTACTTCCACATGTTTATGCAGACGATTCTTCTCAGTCTTGTGCCCGACCGCTCGGATCAGATCGTGTTAATAATCACAAACTGTCCTGATCTCCAACCTGCTGCTGCAGCATTAGCATAAACAGAATCAGAGTTTGACAGAGTTTGACAAGACGCAACTCAGGACGATCAGGAAGAGGAGGCTGTCTTTGGTTGTTTGGTTTTGGCCGAAAAGTTACAAGAGAAAAACATTACCTCCAAAAAAAAAAGTGATATTACACTATTGTATTTTATCAGGAATGTCAACCATTTTCGTCATCATCAGTGTCCACCGGGGGCGCCGGTCTGCTCCTCTGTGTTGGAGCTGTGTTTCCACCTTGCCTACAGCCTGTTGCTGAGTGTTTTACCAAAGTGAAACAAATTACAGTTTGTAAATGTGTAGCTCTGTAGCAGAAAGACCCCGGGGGGGAGAGGGC
>NC_024311.1:17899071-17926653 GCF_000523025.1 Cynoglossus semilaevis | reverse complement strand
TGATCTGACAAAAATAGAAAAAAAGAGAAAAAACCCAGAAATATATGTAGATGGATTTAAAAGAGGTGCAGTTTACAGTTAATTAGGCCCATTAGGCACATGTGTGAACTCCACTGAATAATGAAACACAACTAAATAATTCATTAGTGTTGAGCTGATGAGGATCATATTAATTATTCTTCATTAATATTTGACCGACAGACTGAGACATTGGAGAAGATAACACGGCATCTTTATATGTTTATAAAAAAAAGTACAAACTCAAACTGCAGTAATAGTTACTGTAGTACTAATACTGCAGTACTAATACTGCAGTACTACTCATTAAGTTGTTATGCATCCAGTGTTGTTAAATCTCCAGTCAGACCCACAGACAACCATTAACTCTTGAACCCAACTGTCTGATCAAGAACATCAACGAATGTGTATGTTTTTGGACTTTGGCAGAAAACCAGAGAGAGAGAGAGAGAGAGAGAGAGAGAGAGAGAGAGAGAGAAAACATTGAAACTCCATACAACAAGACAGGGGGGGTTGATCCAGTGGACCAATAATCTTCTTTCGCCCCCATGTGGCGGCAGTACCTCAGTGAGAAAATCGACCAGAATGTTGATTTGGGTCGTGAAGATTTGTGACAGAAAAAAAAGGTTTGGGAAAGTTTGATGTATATAACATATAAACATCGATGATAAGATTCTGCCTTAGTTTAGTGCATCAGGAATTTTAGTGTTTTAACTCCAGCAGTTTGACCCAAACTGCTGGAGTTAAAACACGTTAAACTTCATTAACTGTTAATTAACTGGTCACTTGTATCAACCTTTTGCTTCAGTTAAATTGGTGTGAATTCGTTACTGACAGACTCACTCTGAGTGTCCAATTTTAAAAAAATCAATTTTTACCTTAATTAAAAGTCTTCTTGTGAGATTAAAGTTCTTCACTGACTGTGTTTGTTCATTCATCGTCTAAGCCTTTAGTCTGCTGACGGTTTAGAAGGAGCTGCAGTCTACGCTGACACTGAGGCAGCGTACGCTCGGGAAACAAACAGAGAAACTCACAGGGCCACACACCTAAACAAATACACAAATCCATGGTTGAGTCGGAGTTTCCAATAAACACGATCCCCAATCTGCACGTTTCTGGACTTTTGGAGGGAAACAAACAGAGAAACTTTTACACAGAAAGGTCGTCTGTCTGCTCTATCTGCTGTGGATCTACTCCACTCTGCTGCTCGTCCAATCCTGGAATCATCCGACAAGTCAATCCTCACAACGTACTGCACTTATTATTTCAGAGGTCAGAGGTCAGTACTGATTATTGATACTGCGGTATTTAAATTTCAACAGGACCACCAACGATAAACAACCATTTTATCACCAGCCAAAAATAAAAACCCAGATACTACGGTATGTACTGCAGTATATTTGTCTGTATATAAGTGTTTTGAGAACACACACCAGGGACACTCAGTGAATTACAACTTTAATACATCATTTTATGTTCATTTCTTTGTAGGACTACCTCCCCTCACCCTCGCTGCTCTGTTTCCAATCTCGTACACAGGCCAATATGTCTCCGCCAAACAATCTGGCCGGGCGGATCATTTCTGATTTGGTCTGAAGCGACAGAATATCAAAGTGCCGTCGTCACAGGGACGTCTGTGTATGACAGGGAATCCACTTCAGAGAGAGAAATCAAGACTGTGATGTCAGAGACGACTGAAAATCCACAGAAGGAATTCATATTCTTTAAAAGGAGCGTTGGTTTTTTTTTGTTTGTTTGTTTGTTTTTGTTGGTTATTTCCGCTGCTACACTTCATTTCTTTTTGATTCAGGGTAAATCTAAAACAATAATTCTGAATGCTGTGGACAACAGGCTTTCTCTTTTATATCTTCAGTCACAGATGATGAAGGGATTATTAGCAGAAAGAAATAATTAAAAGAAAAAAAAACTCTGAGGGACAGATTTGATGATTAAACAAGATAACAGTTTGGTGGAAGCTCTAGGATTGACAGTGAATATAATCTGCATTTAGATTGGACCCAGAATTGTCATGGCTCCATAAAAGAGGAGCAGTAACGCAAATAAAAACCAAGTTACAACAAAGTGACACTGAAATGAATGAAAGAAATAAACTACTTTTAAAGGGTGTTGATAATAGTCAGTACAATAGTTTGTAGGGGCAAGTTCATACTGGACAGAAGTGGTACTGCATCTACAACTGTATTTCTGCCCTGAGACCTTCCTTCCTCCGATCCACTACAGTTACAATAAACCTGAACAGTTGCTCGCACAAAATTGACCGCCATTTTTAATAATGGCCGAACAAAAACGACTGCATTTATAGACTGTACACAGAGAGAATTTACGTATTTGTCCAGTGGCTTCTAGAATAAATCAATATAAACAGACATGTACTGTATGGGAAAATTACGGCTGTTTTTCATTTGATGTAGAGTACCAATAAACAACTCCCTGTAATGTTTATAGTCCACGTTCTCCTCCAACCAGGGTGAGAGTGGGATTCAATACAAGTCTGAGAGTTTTATGGTTTAGACCAGTTCACAAAAGAACAGCTTGTAAAGAGCAAAATGAAAAACCTGCTGTTAAATAAACACAGACACACAAAGTATTTAAGTGAAACATCAACTGCAACAAAACTGTGTACGTCCTGGAGGACTGAAACACTAAACCATGAAGCAATGACTTTATCTTCAATTGTTTTTATACCCATAGAATTTCTAAGAATCTTTTTTATCTTAAATCAATCTTCTTTTATCAATTCCAGTCACATGAAGGAAGGACACGCCCATGACAGTCTACAGGTCAATCATTTACACTCACTCATTTACTCATTAGAGTGAGACATTAAGATAAAAGTATGAGTGAGAGAAAAAGGAAGTAAAACCCCGACACTTTGGGCCCATTTTTGTTTTCTACTAAACGATGCATTTCTCTGGGGTCATACCTAAATCTATCGATCTCTGTCTCTCTATAACTCTCTTTATCCACAGTATATACACCATTAATAGTCCGCACAGCACAAGACTGTCTTGTACTAAAAAAAGGCAGCAGTGACAAGCAATGTTGGATGTAGTGATCACCTGGGTCAGGGTGTGAAAGGACCTACCTCGGAGGTTGGATCACCTGAGGGGCCGACCTGCCTGTACACTCCTTGGGGTTTGAGTTTAATTCACTCTTCTTTCTGAACTGTCTGTCTTCTTAGGCAAAGATATGAACATTTCCATCCTCTGGCTGTCCCCAGTTCTGTGTTTGGAAAATAAAAAATAAGATAAGATGAGACAAGAAGTCCTTTGTTTGTCACAGTGTTTACAGTAGCAATTTACACCATAAGGAAGTAAAGTATTTTATTGCCTTGTTTTTAATACCTTTTTTAATACCTTCCTGTCTATAAAATAGATGATTAAAGACCACTTCTTATTTCGTCCACCAGGGGTCGCCGCTTAAACGTTCCTTTGTGGTCGCCTCGGCTCGGCCGTTAGCGTCACGTGACAGAGCTGACAGGAGAGCAGTATGGCGGACATGCATGTGGAGCTTCAAAACAAACAGCATCGCCTTTTCAGCTAACGCTGCCGCCAATTACATCGACAGCGCGCGTTGGTAGCGGGTCACAGGAGCCCGAACAAACATCAGTATGGACGAGGAAAACAAACTTCAGTTCCCGTCTCTGCCCGCGACCAAGGAGGAGCTGTTGGTGAGTGAGCGTTAGCAGCCGTATCTGCTGTGTGGCTACCAGGCTAACCTGAGCTAGCCTCAACTGTAGCATTCAGCTCTACATGTCACACTACAGGCTAAAACAAAACATTCGTGTGCGTGTATCTGTCAAAAATAAAAAAATAAAACCCCGTGTGTCTGTATTGACGTACGGTTGAGTGAGTTTATCTTATATATTGTGGTTTGACGGAGTTAACGCTGTGTGGCGTAGCTCACCACAGGTAGCCACGTATGTGGACAAAGTTACCCGGTGTGGGCTCATCCTGCTGTGCCATGGATGTGGCATGTTTGTGCACACGCTGTCACATGAGGTAACACGTCCAAAGATTGGCCCCTAACTCTGACACGCCTTTTTCTGCACGTTTCTTCTCTGTTCTTCACAGGACTGGGCTTATCCAATGAGACGAGAAATGCAGGTCTGTGCGTAAACATACATCAAACATACATAATTATGAATAAATGCATTATTTATTTTCAGTAGTATGATTAGAATGATCATTATGATCCCCTGTGTTAACAGTTTGGTGCCTTTCTTTCTAACATTTTTTAGGAGATATTACCAGGTCTGTTTTTAGGCCCCTACTCTGCTGCAATGAAAAGCAAGGTACTTTTTTTTTACTCTCCTGTTTAATAACAGTCTCACAGAAACCAAACTCCAGACTATTTATTTTTTTATTGTATTCAGTCTCTCACATATTCTTTTTTTTTCCAGCTGCCAATTCTGGAGAGACAGGGCATAACACATATTGTGTGTGTACGCCAAGACATTGAAGCCAATTTCATCAAACCCAATTTCCCTCATGCCTTTAGGTAAGTGAATATACATGTTAATATTTGATCTGATTGTGTCTGTTTGTGTTAAAGTGGAGATGTTTCTGTTTTGTTCTGCAGATACCTTGTATTAGGTATTGCTGACAATCCAATGGAAAATGTTATAAGATTTTTTCCTACGGTGAGTTACGGAGTAGTGTTATAGTTTCCTGGTATTATACACTGACTTGATAAATTGCATTGGATTTTGTTTTTTCTTCCCTCCGGTCTCTTTACCTACAGACAAAGGAATTCATTGATAGCTGCTTAGAAACCGGAGGTAAGAATGCCGACCGATCTCCTTTCATTTTACGTCGAGTGAAAAAAGCGATTCATCAACAAATGTTGTGTTGCTCTTTTAGGAAAGGTACTAGTTCACGGTAATGCAGGGATTTCAAGAAGGTAGGCTTTTCAATCAGTTTGTCTATTTTTCTCCATATAAATGCAGCAGTTTTTACCTAATCTTTGTGAAATGAGACAAAACTCTGCAGTGTTGAAGTTCTAACGTGTTTACAGTACACACTACAACTGCTGTGAATTTGACACGTCTTCATTTGTCCTTTAGTGCCGCCTTAGTGATTGCATACCTTATGGAAACTTTTGGAATGAAATACAGGTAATGGTTTTTTCTTTAACAAACGCATTCTTTATGGTATAATAATATAAAAAAATAAGAAATGAAAATGGAAATTTACTTAATTATCACAGCCAGACGAACAGAGTTTTTTACACTGTGATAACACATATTATTTAAAAACAGTGTCTCCTGCTGGCCAGTGAACAAAGTGTCACTTAAGCTGTGTTTGACTATTCCCATGTTTAAATAAACAAATGAACACACACAGCGCTGGTTAAATAAGTTAACTTAAAGTTAACACATTAGTGTATTTGGCACCAGGTGCCGTCTTTAAGTGTTTGCTCATATTTAACAGCTCCAGTCCCCGCCCCTGATGTTAAACTCCCCCTTTGTATCAGTGATACTTCCTAGTTCTGGAGTTTTTTAACTTTTTAACCCTGTCATGTTCACTCTGCAGGGATGCATTCAGCCACGTCCAGGAGAGGAGGTTCTGCATCAACCCCAACGTGGGCTTCGTGCACCAGTTACAGGTACAACCCAGAGTCGACCCAAGACTCCAAGATACACTCGTGTTGACTGACTCACAGCTGCTGGTGTTTACAGTTTACTACAGTAACGGGTGCTTTTCTCTCAGGAATATGAAGCGATCTATTTGGCCAAACTGACCATCAAAATGATGGCACCCATGCAGTTGGGCAGATCCTTCTTACAAGCCGGGATGCCAGGTTCGTAGCTCATGTTTCTACTCCTGCACATTCATTGGATTCCCTTCATGTCAGTGTTACTGGAGCAGCAGCAGGAACTTTAGAGAAGCCGAGAAGGGAAAGCAAGCAGTTTTAGAATTTTTTTAGTTTTAGGTTTTCTTTGGGGGGGGGTTTGGGAGTCGATGTAAACGTCGGTGATTGTTAGTTTTAGAATTTTTTTTAGTTAGTAAGTTTTAGTTTTATTGTTTTTTTGGGGGAGTCGATGTAAACGTCGGTGATTGTCTTTTGTTTGTCTTTTGTTTGTCTGCAACATTTTACTAGGAAGCCGTAAGCGTAGCCTGGAGGAGGACGAAGACTTTGGATCAATGCAGGTCACTGCAGCACAGAATGGTTGAGCTTTGCTTATATAAGCCACGTGGCCCAGTGCACTCTTTTTTTTACATTTTTAATTGAATTAAAAATGTAAATATTTGAACTTTTTCTAAGAGGATGGGATGCGGGTGGGGAGGGCTGAGAATCCTTCATGTCTGAGACGTGAGGAGAGTTGATGGGACAGGGCAGATTGGACTTTTTTTTTTTTTTTCCTTGACCTGTATGCACTGAGGGGAGATTTTTTGCATTTTTTTAGTATTTAAAGCATTTTGCATTTGCAGCGGGACAGTATTGCAATAATGCACTTTCGATACTTGAATTTGTGTAGAAGACCAGAGGGGGGGGCATACAAAAGGGAAAGTAGCCAGGATGTTGCCCAGGATCTGAGGAGCTGAGCTAATGCCTTTACTTTGGGAGTGGTAGGACTAACAATATGGACTAATATCAGCCGTAATGTGAACTGGATAAAATAACTCCCTGCTTAATAAAAGGAAGTTTGACTGAGGTCTGTTCTGCTCTGTTTCTTTAAGTTGTTAAAAGTGTTCAGAGTCGACGACGATGGACAACCAGATTATACAGATGTTTTTATTTTGTTTCATACATTTTTCATAATAAATTACAATTAAATATTCCTTCTGCTCTTTAGAATGATAACCCCGATTATAAAACTTAACTACAAAAGCTTAAATAAAGTAAGTTTTCTTACAAAAATAACTGTCACCCCTCCTTTGTTTCTCTCTAAATATATATATATATATTTAAAAATTGAACAGATAAAACAAACGACTGTTTTGATTGATACTTCATTAATAAGCTGTCAATGAAAGAGGTGATAAAATGATCAAATCTGAAGCATGAAACAATAAACCCTTTCTTTTAAGAGCTGAGTTCTTTGGTGTCCTGTCTGTGGTCAATAATGTAAACCCTCCATCATGAGCTGTAGTGTGTATAAAACTTAACTGAAGTGTTTAAAACATTATTTAGGCCTCGGTCTTGTAGTCGTGTGTAGTGTAACTTTTCTTCATATGAACAGAGTTAAACCCAGAGATGAGGATCCCTGTGGGGACAGAGAAGAGTTTCAACATTTCTTTGGCCAGGCAGAGTGTGTGTGTGTGTGTGTGTATATATATATGAAGTACATACATCCTCTTCAACATTGTGAAACTCTATTCCAAGTACAAGCTGCATTGCATCATAGACACAGATGTTTGTATTTTGTCAGTCCTCGGGGGGAGGGGGGGGTCACAGACATTCATCACACAGACTGACTGTTCAACACTGCCTCAGCTCCACCCTGCTGTTAGTTAGCTGTGGTAATTAAGACATTTTTTCTATGTTGACAACCCCAGTAGAGGACAGGTTTGATTTAAGAGTGTATGAAGGAATAACTGAGGAAAGAGGGCGGGGCACCATTTAAAGGTCCAGATGTTATTTCCAACCATGCTCATTTTGATATTCGTGTTTAAAATTCAAATCTACGCACATACTGAAATAGTTTCTGTTTAAAACATGCATTGTTTTCAGCTGCTGCATTCACTGCTACTCCTCTAATCCCTGACCTGTAGACGTAGAATCTCTGAGGAACACTCTCTACTTTGACGAGAGACGCTGCTCTCAGATCAGCTCCACTCTCACCGAGGTGCACAGTCACCACTGTTATTATTTGTGGAACAGAGACAACACTGATGAAATGGGCCCAAAAACTGTGCCTGCTCAAAAGATAGAACCGTCAGAGTTCAGAGAAAATAATCCGTGTGGAGCCTGAAGTCCACACTTTCCTGCTCAGAATGTCACACATTTGTTTGTTCTGACGAGTCTGCAGTCGATACATGTAAACGTAGCCAGGCGAAGCTGAACAACATGAAGCCACACATGCCTTCAATAAAAATTTTCAATTTGTTTCTGGAAAAGAGAAAAAATTTGCAAGGTGGGATTTTAACTTCACTGGAGGATTAAAAAAAAAAAAAAAAAAGATGATGCTCAGAAGGCAGAGACCGCCTTACTCTGACATCATACTGGTTAGAATACATATATTTCATACAACAAATTTGTTCCAGTTGTGTTTACTGTATAGTCCCAAGTTCTAAAAATGTGGCCGTCTTCAGTCAAAGAATCGACACTGCATGTAGCTGTCGTCCGATGCCGTGTAGCCAAACTTTTTGTAGAACGCCACATTTCTGGGGGCACATTCCAGTGTGATTTTGTAGCAATTCAGCTTTTTGCCAAGAAGGAGAAGAGTTGAAACCAACCTACGAGGACAAAAAAAGGAGGCGTGAAGTTTTGGCCTATAAAATAAAAAAACAAAACTAACAAATGTCTCCAGCTCCAGTTCACGTTGATCTACTCAACACTTGCCCAGCTGTTTCCCTCGGCAGAAGTCGCTGACCACGACCTCCTCCACCCGACCTCTCTGCACACAAACAAACCAACGTCGTCAACGTGTTTCCAACAAAGTGACGGGTGGATTTCTGTTTTCATTCAAACGACTGCTGAACAATAACGGTTTAATCATTACTTTATATGATCACCACTGTACAGAATGAGACGGTAAAGAGTCGAAGGAAATTAGGATAAGATAAAAAAGTTATGAATTACCAGGCACAATAACAAGAGGTGAAACCATTAAAAGGCTGTTGTGCAGGTTATTTATAGATGTTAAAATATATACAGTACATGCAGTATAATAAATGGTACATTAATCCCCAGTTACAAGTGGATTAGTTTTTACCAAACAATATATTATTGTTATTGTTGTTCACCTTGGCACAGGAGTGGATGAACTTGTGTTCTGTGATTAACGTGGCAGTGGCAACAATCTGCCCCAGATGTGTGTCCTCCACTACAAGAACATAATAGTCTCCAGTTGTCTTCATGTGCTCAAACTTTTCTGAAAGACAGGCGGAAATCATACACAGGTCTGTAAGAGTTTGAAGAGACAGGAACGTCCGCTGTTGACATTATACAGGTAAAGGTTTGAGACAAAAACAAACCTACTTGTGAACAGCTCAGGTGTGACGTCACCTGTCTTGGTGAGTTCAGACAGAACTTTGAAGAATCCTGGAACACAGCAGAGAGCAGTAGAAAGGAGTCATTTTCTCTCTCTCTCTCTCACATTTGTGACGAGGTGCACCAGCACCGCTGTGGGTCTCACCTCTGTTGAAGTCGGCCATACAAAGTGGCCTCAGTACGAGTCCTTCTCCTGGGCTGGAGGGGGAGACGGGGGGAGAGAAGGACGCAGTGTTTCCACTCCAGTCCAGCTCCTGCAGCAGGGAGGGCTCAAAGAGCGGCGTCTCGTCCAGTAACATTCTACAATCTTCGGGGGGAAAAAAAGAAATACATCAATACATCAAACACTGAAAGACGGTCTCATGTGAACTTTACCGAATTTGTCGTATCGCGGAAGGAAAAGTGAAGTCAGTCAAACAGAACTTCGACCAGGAAACTAAATCTACACAATGACCATCACAGGTCAAGAGAAGACTCTCCAGCGTTAAATACAAATCCTTTTTAATAACACACCACGAGGCCCTAAAGTCAGTACTAGGACTGTAGCTAAATACTGACACAACACAGACACAGGTTGTTATTAACGTGAAACAAAAATGTTTACCACTGCACACAACATACGTCGCATTACAACTGTGTTTATAGCGCTCTCTGCTGGGGAGGAAGGGTAGCTTCGTGTTCTATGTTTACAACCCTGAAAAGAAACATTGCAAACTGTCTTTACAAACACAATCAGGCAGGCAAACTAGATAACAAAAGCCAGCTGGACTCGCCATTATATTCTGACACATATCCTCAAAGAACACGCCTTAAGACAACACCTGTTTTCAGTTAATATCCAGGATGTGTTATATGAGATAGGCCCATCCTATCCCAGCCCGTTCACTTGAAAGTGAAACAAAAGTCCAAATATATGCTATTACGGACAACTTTAGTTTTTTTAGTATTTTTTTTTATTTTAAAAAATTGAATAATAATATTGTATACGTAAACCTTTAGTAGTTAGGCCCTACTGCTATCAATGGCTTTAGTAAGTTAGTAAGAAAAATAAATCAAACAAGTTCTATTGAGTAATATGACAGCAGTTTCCCAACATTAACGCGTGTTGTTACTGAATCTTTGAGTATTTTGGATGGCGAAATACTAGCTACATATCGATACGGTACTCATTACGTCCACGTACAAGGACGAGCGTTTTCCGTGGAACAGAACGCGGAACACAAAGTATACTCCAGTAAGAGTCCTAACTTATTCCTTGTGTCAAACTCAAATGCTGGAGCCTTAAACGAGCGTTAGCTTTGTCGCTTCTTTAGAAGAGGCTGTGACAACGCTAGCGAGCTAAGTTTAAACACTTACCGGTAAAAGTCCCTTCACGCGTAAAGTAAGAAACGGTTGAGCAGAGTTCCCCGGCTGACGTGCCACACGATGACAACCAGGTAGTCGGCTCTCTGGTTTAGAAGGAGGCTGGACTACATGTTGGGGGTGAAACACAGCTAAATGTTTCCAACAGTCGAAGAATGACGTGTCAAACTGACGCACACGAATGACGTCAGAGGACATTTAATCGAATGGCGAGCCCCGTAACACATAAAGCATTATTGGGCTGCGCCTACAATGAAGATAAAACACAGATGTGTATCAATTTTTACTGCATGTGACGACGAAGTGGAAATAAGTTCATTACCAGCTTTAAAAGTAAAAGTAATTAATTTTGAATATCCAGTTTCAGAAAGTTACTGAACTGCTTTTAACCAGGAATACATTTTTTTTTTAACCAGAAAGTGTTCAGACTTTTAAAGAAGACGAGCTGAATTCCTCTTTCATTGATCAATATTGGACATTTGCCGATTTTCTTTTTAACTTTTCTTTCTTTCTATAGTCTGTAGGTATATGGTAGCAAAAGGTTCAAGTTTAGACTAAAAAAATATATATATTCAGTGTTTTAAATTAAAAAGCCTTAGAAGCTGTTTATTGAATTTGTATTAACATATTTTACAAAACTAGATTTACAGAAATTATTCATAACTGAACAATTATTAGCTGAATTGGAGAAATTACAAGAAAGCATCATTCACATCGTGTTCCAGTTTTCTGACAAAAAGTGAGTCATCGAAAACAACCGGCGTAGGGAAATATAACAAAATATCAAAACTTTAAAGTAATTGACAAATTAAAGAGAAAAACACACCTTTTCATTAAGTTGTTTAATAACTGAATTTGGAATCCTATGTTATGACAACACCCCCAAATAAGAGATTGGACAAAGAAGAAGAGAAGAATTTTAACAATTGAGATCACAACACTGCTTTAAAAAAAAAGCAGGGTGGGGGGGCGGTAGAGGTTAGAAAGGAAATAAAAGCATTTGTCTACGTGGATGCATTCCTCAGCCCAAAAATGTCCCCTCGTTCTGTAACTCACAGAAATCAAACACTTAAAATATACAGTGTTCATCTCCAGTTTCACTGAAGTCTAGAAACATGGTGACACTGTTTAAACATACAGTATATAATGTTGACTCTCTTCCTCACAATTCCACTTTCACCATCAGGTGCTCATGGATCCAGGACCCCTGTCTGTCATCAGGTCTGTAGGCACAGGTGTAACAAACACACTCCCTGCCTGAAGCTCCTACAGCTCTGACCCTCAGAACTTCCTTTAGTGTACAAAGGTCAAGGTTTAAACCAACTCGTTCAAGATTTAGAGCGCAGCGTGACCCCTAGTCCCGAGGAAACTTGGGATTATCAAAGCAGAGAGAACTCTAGACTTCTGATCACATCCACCTCCATCTCCATTAATGCAAATGGGAGTATTTCCCCCCATTTTCTTTAAATTAGCAATAAAACTACATCCACTGAATTCCTTAATTCTCAATATAAAGCTCTCCACAGTTAGCAAAAGACTGCTGCAGATGTAATCTAATAAAACAAAAAAAACAACAATGATCCCCAAAAAGTATCAGTGACCTGTCCAGAGTATACCACGTCTCCTCTTGTTGTCAGCTGGGATTAACTCCAGCTACTACAGGAACTTGATAGACGGGTAGACCTAAAACATTTTGCAAACCATGCTCATTCTGGCAGCCACAGTATCAAAGCAAATACTGACTGTGTGTGGAAGCTGGTGGTTGCAATGTGTGGCACGAGAATATAGGACAATCAATGACTGTGTTTCTGGACCTGCATCCATTCATTTATATAATACTCAGGCTTAAATCTGGGATGCAAAGGCTATAACAGTCTCATCTTGTTAAAGCAGTCCAAAGTGGACCAAACCATGTCTGCAATGCTTTATAATTCTACTTTTGAGCAGGTGAAGTCCATTCAAAGTCCAGCACTCAGTGGAGGAGAGAGAGATGGTTGACGTGGCTCCTTTTATGTCACGTCTGATGATTACGTAGCAGACTCTTCACCTGAAGTCAGTTTTTGTGTTAAGGTGAGGCGTCCTGCAGGTTTTGTAAACGTCTCTCTGCGGCTGCTGCCATGGTTGTGCGTCTCAGCAAAGTAAAGTCCAATTCTGGAACAGTGTCCTCCTCTAGTTCTGGCAAATCCTCATTCTGGTCCTCTGGGCTCTTGTTCAGGTATCTCCTACAATGCAATGTAAAAATGCAATGACAACATTTTAAAAAAATGTATTACTTTTACTCTAGGAGGGTGTGCATCCTTCCTGATTTATAAAATTAACAGGTAAACAAACTATTTTTAACACTAAAAACATGCCAAAATCATACAACTGTCCCTTTGATAGAGACAGCCACTAATCCTGGAAATGTGATTGTTTTTCTCTCAATTGTTGAGAATTTGAATTTGTTTTTGATAAGTGTAGAATAACCACCTGCGTGCTTGCTGTAGCAACTCCTCCTTCCTTTGCTTCAGCATCTTCTGCCTCTCCTCAGCTGACTTTGAGAAGCGACCTCCTCTCACCTCCATGTTGTCTGGGTCACTTTGATCAGCTGCCCCACTGGGTCCTGCCTGCTCATCCGTTGATGTATTAATCTGTATAGGAGCGCGCTCTATTGCCTAATGAAAATTTAAAAAACAAAAAAGACAAATATTTAACTGGCACAGCACTGATATTCCCCCTAACATCTGGACCTGTTGGTCCGTACCTGTGGTGGAAAAGGCACCTGGATGCGTCCTTCCAGGATGTTGTCAGTGGTGACCTCTACGGAGCGGGTCAGCTGCAGGTCCTGCATTACCAGATAGGTGGGTACCTGAGGGAACATCTCCTGGATCTGATGGGACTGTTGATCAGAAACCAAAACAACAATATTTAAAAATGTTCATTATGTCTAAGCCAGTTTAATGTAAGTAAATCCTATTTAATATCATCCATATTTATTAATTTCGGTGACAGTTTCTCGTAGTGCGTTGCCAATTCAATACTAATATATAGCATTTCAAAAGCCTACCTATGTTTTCTTATCTTGTGCTAACAAGTAAAAAAAATTACAGTTAAAAAAAGTGTGAATCAGGTGTTAGTTTTCTTTCATTTTAATGTGCAATTCATATGAAAATTAAACAAAGTTCATTTCCTGTGCAATTCATATGAAAATTAAACAAAACTTTATATAAACTTTTATTTCAACACATTGAAATGTGTTTGTTTTAATTGTTGGGTAGTTTTTTTCCCATCTACGGACATCGGAGGAGTTGAACAACTGAAGTCGTCTCTATGTAACAAGCAATTATACTGGACAAAAGCTCAATAAAAACTTACCATTGCCATTAGCTGTGAGTTGTTAGCCTGAGTAATGCCCAAGATATTAGTCGTGTGCATCACCTCCACGGAGAAACTGGGCAGCCAACTGGCAATGCGAGATCCTGAAAATAAAAACGTGGGACTCGTAGTTAACTGACATGGCATTCAGACCTTTTTAACAGCCTCCCAACAATAAGATGGTAACTATTTTTGATAAATAATCAACAATGCACCCGTTAATTCTATCCACCCAAATGCATTTCAATCACATAAGATCAGAAATAAAATACCAAGGCAAAACAGTGCTGTGTAAATTTTACCATCAAAGTGGAAGAAATGGTTGATGTGTGCTCGAGCATCAGGAGCTGCTCCCCCCGGGCCAACGTTTTCTCCCGCCGCTCCACCCTGCTGCTGGCCACCTGCTGGGGTTCCATTCCCGTTAATGTTGAGGGATGTTCGACAAGTTGGGCAAGAAGTGTCCTGCTCCAGCCACGAGCGCAGGCAAGAGCTGGAATTTCACACAGAAAGGCAAATTAATTCAAAACTTCACACTTACAGTACAGTATATCTCTATTAGTACAACAGATGACGTGTGGTTATCAAAACTATTACTATTATTAGAGAATTGTAAAATCAAAACATTCAAGGTGTGAATGTTGTGAATTTAAAAAAATATTTTCTTATTATTAGAGAATTGTAAAAGCAAAACATTCAAGGTGTGAATGTTGTGAATGTTACTTGTGAAAGAGATGGCCACAGGGAAGTTTGCGTGCTGACAACATGGAATCCCAACAAATGGCACAATCATCATCGTTAGCCGCTAGCTCTTCTGCAGTAGCAATAGCAAACCTGCGTAAAATGTTTAAACACACAAGTTAAAAATATAAAGTGGATGAAATGGAAGGAAATATTCAATACAAAACACACCCTTACCTGGCCTCCATATTGTTGATGACGCGGAGGTAATTCTTATGTCGCCGAATACGGCGCTGGACCTCGTGGAAGAGGTACCGCAGCTGCATGAAGATAACCAAGCTCGCCATGGACAACCAGATGTTACCAAAGAGCTAGAATACAAATACAAATCAAACAGAAGTGTAAAGTTAAACAAAGACATGTGTGGATTTGTGACATTAAATACACCAAATATATCTAGTGCATCTTACAAGCATATGGATGTGGTGCATGAGGTCCAGAAACAACATAGAGAGCTCCATGATGAAGTCAGAGTAGTAGACATACGTCCCCTTACTCTCCCAGGTCCCTGGGTGGTTCAGGTCCCACAGATGGATGGAGTATCTGATGGGACACGTACAGCTCTTTATGACCATGAAACACAAGGGCTTTTACAAACACACAGTGTGTAAAAAAGTGAAAGATCTTGTGTGTGTATCTCAGATGAAAAGCTTGTCAAAACCCAATGAGGAAAACAAATGTATATTTGAAAAAAAACCATTACAACTGCCTCAGGTTATTAGTAACTCTGAGTGGTTTAGTCCCAACAGCCTCCATCAAACAAAGACACTTTTCATGACAGTAGTAACGTAGCAGGAGGGTAACAATATTCTACGGACTGCAGTGTGTGTTGTACATGTGACTTACCTCAGTATGACATGTCCACTGCGTACAGTAACCAGCAAACACTGGGAACATACAAACACAAGAATCAGTATTTTGATTTAGAGAAATAATGAATGAGGGGTTGTTTCATTTTTAATTTATTATCAAAATAAGCCTGGCATTAAATAAAAGTTGTTTTTTTTAATAGTATCAATCTGTATTCTGTCGTCAATGTTAAATTGTTGATGAATGCGACCGATGTCGTGACAGTGCCACATGGTTGGGCTCTTCATCTGTGGGGGGTTTTTAAAGTCTTGAACACTTCCTGGTCTCAGCAGACCTTTGCATGACAACCGAGTGACCGGAGATCACACGTTTAACAACTGAGACTGATGAGGATCGATATGAGGCACGATTTGTCAAACCAACTAAAGCCGACAGAACTCAAACTCAACAAATGTATGCAAACTGCAACCGACATAAAATGGGCTCTTATCCTCGTCACCATCAAAATACTCTCACTGTGTTTAATTTGTGTTTCATTATTATCATACACTCACTGTGTTTAATTTGTGTTTGTTTCATTATTATCAACACTTCCCCTTTCCTATCTCTCACCCCCTCTTTTCGATTTTCTGCCTCACAGCAGCTCAGCTTTGACCAGTTATTAGGCAATTTAAAGGCATGACATCAAACTAATGAATGCCTGGGGAATGTTGCTAGGCAACAAGGGATTTAAATCACTGCTATCTAACAACAACACGGAAACTAATTTCTCAATTTCAGAGTGAGTAAAACATGTTACGTTATGTTATTCCTGTATTTCTTGAAAATTAAAAATGTTTTCATACAACAGTGGCGTCAGAACCTCACCTCTGCTCCCATAAAGGAAAGTGTGTGCATGCCATAGGTGGACCCCAGGAGAACACAGACCACGTGCAGGCCAAAGCAGTCCAACAGAAGGCAGACCAACAGACACAGCACTCGTATGTGGCTACTCATGGGGGTGGAGGGTGAAAAAGACAGCTGTAAAAAAAAATAAAAAAAAAGAAAGGTGATGGTTTAGGTGAGGGTAGGAAAAATCAGTTTAAATGTTTTTAAACTAAATGGATATATGTCATTGTAGGTATAAAACATAACATCTTTACATTTAAACAGAGACATGAACTCAACTGGACTTTGTTCTTTGAGTCCAGTGTAGTTTACGTTTTGTACACAACCCCTAAAAGAAAATCAATGAACTACTAACGTTACATACCAATGACCCTGGAATTGGATATTGCTCGGAAATGGTAACTTAGGATAATAATAATAATAATAATAATAATATAAATTTAAACATTGATAACAACAACAATAAAGATGTAGATTACTATATTTGTTCTCACTAACTCAACTGTATGTGTTCAAATGACTCAAAGTTAGAAACCAGAGACGAAAAGGAAGACAGAATATTACAATGGCAATCACAGGTTTCTTCCTCTCTGCTGTCAGTATCACACAACAAAATGTGACCTCTGCATTTTACCCATCAAACCTGAAACCTTAACCAACACCGCCCATGTACATACTATGTATATTTTACACATCTGACGTTGCATATTTCAAGTCGGTTTTAATTAAATGCATATGTACATGTGCCTGGCATTAAATATCAATGCTGAATCTGATATACATCATATTTGTATTGAAATCCAATCCACTAATCACAGCAACAGGGGTAATGTTGGCTGTAGTGGTCATTAAAAGGAGAGTTAATATGATATTTTGTTTTCCTCCGATGGCCGAGCTCAATCTGATACCGGACCACGTGAATGTAGCCACTGACACAGTATCAGTTCTCTACCCTGCCAAGGAAATTGATCTATTTATAGATATAGAGGT
The DNA here is from genome assembly GCF_000523025.1 of Cynoglossus semilaevis. Lineage (NCBI taxonomy): Eukaryota > Metazoa > Chordata > Actinopteri > Pleuronectiformes > Cynoglossidae > Cynoglossus > Cynoglossus semilaevis. The sequence continues at coordinate 17,909,313 of NC_024311.1, read as the reverse complement.
GAAGAGTGGTCACTCCCAGGCTTTTAGGGGACACACGACCCTAAGTGTGACTGCTCTGCAAAGTCTGTGGCTGCAGTCTTGTGATGTCAACTGCAAAGAATGTAGGTCTGGTCCTATCGTGTTAACAGCCTTACTAACAACAGGTTTAAGGTTCTCTTATGTGAACAGTTTTTCAGCAAACAAAACTGATACAAATCTGTACATTTACACAAAACAAGCAAATAAATGTCAAACATTCATTCCTCTAATCTTGTGGTGAGAGGGTTTAATATAGAGGCAACCTAATCTTCCAGTGGTGAGAGGGTTTAATATAGAGGCAACAGAACAACAAAGGTCCATCTGTTCATTTTAAAATAATCTTGATTATTTCAAATACATATTTGCTCAAAATTAAAAAGGTGTAATTTTACCACCCAGTCAGGATTATTAATAGATACCAAATGCATTGAAAAAAAAGGTTTTAAGAGTATTTTTTAATACTTACATATTCAAATCTGTCTTTACAGAGTTGGACCATAAGATGTAGAAAAACAAGGGCGGAGAACCACAAGCACCACATGACCACTTCCTCCACAGTCTGCACATTTAATACACCAAAGATGAAGATGAACTTGTAGAAAATGAAATTCCAAAACTTGTCCTTTAGGTGCTGAAAAAATAACATTAAAAAAAAGAAAGTGAGGAGGGGATAAACATTTACAAGATATGTGCAAAGAAAACTCAAGTAAGGAGAGGATAAACATTTACAAGATATGTGCAAAGATGTTTTTTTTTTTTTTAAAAAAACATACCTGCTTTTCACTGACTCTTAGTGGACCAAACACCACATACTGAATCACTTTTCACTGACTCTAAGTGGACCAAACACCACATACTGAATCATTTTTGCTATTAACATCAACGAGCAGCAAAATGTGTTGACCAACACCTGGAGTGAAAGGGAGGTATTGACATTTATTGTACACACCTAATTTATTCACCAAAAGACTCCACAACAGTGCAACACTCACCCATACAAAGAGGCTGTCTGTGGCGAGATACCACAGGACAGTAGTTGCTAGTTCACTGTTGCTTATATCATTGTTTAGATGATCAAGATCCACTTCTGGTGACGATGGTGTTTCATCGGCTTCCAAGGGCCCAAAGCCTGGATCAGTCACAATGTTGTAGGCACTGAAGATGCTCCCAGCAAGCAACACCACACTCAGTATGGTGTAGGTCTGCAGGCTGGGCCAAGGAAACCTCTCCAGAAACAGCAGAGGCATTTCTGCGGTTCTATCCGATCCTTCGAGTCCGATTTATTAAACGGTGTTTATCACGATCAAAAAAAAAACTACAATCACCTGAGGGTAAAATGTCAAGCAGTTAACGTTGAGAACACACTACAAAAAACAGCATAACAAATACAATCGGCAATGTCATCATTAATCCATAATAGTACTGTAAGTTACCGTTCTTAACTAGCTGAGTAACACGCTATGGTGAGATTCTGGTGGTAGCTTTAAAGAAGTTTAACAAGAGACATCAAACCTGCTGTGTTCAGGTAGGCTAGCTCCATGTTAGCTCAACACAGTTGGTACAGGTATAATTACAGAACAAATATTAATTGTATCTGTGTGTGTGTAAATGATGGGTCTGGTAATGACAGCTAAGGCATAGAGTCGATAATTAAAAACATTACCGCCATAAAGTAAATAACACAGACTTTGTCGTTATCGTTTAACCTGGCTAGCCATAGCCGCAGCTAGCATACGTGTTAGCCAATATTGGCTTCAAAATTTAACAGACACCAGACAGACGTCAACTCAGATAAAAAACAACACTTACAGGGTGTAAAAAACACAACACCGTGTCCGTGTTTCTTAACTGTGTTCACGGTTGTACTCCATAGTTTGAAAGCAGAAGCCCAACAGAAAACAACATCGTCTTTTTTTATTTCTCCGAACCAGCAGTTGATTTAGGCTGGCTTTCAACTGCGCAGCTTGACTACGTCACCGGGCTACGGTGCAACTTTATATTTACTGCTTGTTTTATTAATATACACTTCTAGAAAGATCGTGAACCCTTTGAAAGAAAACCAGAAAAGGTGCGATATTTATCGGTTCGACTAATTATATGATTAGTAAACTTCCTGGGTCTATAAAAAAAGTCGAAATAATGTGGTTTTAACACAGAAAAATAGGTTCATTTTTTGCATGCATACGAAGATCATGTCATACACAACAGTAACCTCTAGTCGAACCATAACCTAAACTGAAGTTATATACGGTACAAGTGGAGGATTTTATATTACAGACCTTAAAAGTGATTTCAGCATAATCTTATACTTTACTATACGGATTGTGTCAACGAGACATTATTTGAAGATATTTCCTTTAAAAAAAATTTTAAAAAGTTTTTCCAGTGTCGTCTGGAATGTTTCATTTGTGTTGAACTTTTTTTTTCTATTATATTTTTATAGTTTTGAATAGCACAACATCAAAGAGCGCAACAGATTATGTTGGTTTTATAGTTTTGAATAGCACATCAAAGAGCGCAACAGATTATGTTGTAATATGACTATCAAACGCTAGAGAGCAGCAAAAGTACAAACGCATATTTGTCCGTGTTTGTTAATAAGTGGAATGCCTACCATTTCCTTTAATATATATTTATATTTATCATTTACGACGCTAGTTCAATGTTGAACTTATATTCGTAATTTCAATTGTCAGAAAAAAAGTCATAACGTGTTTCAAACGTGCGTTCAGCTTTGTCCAAACTTTAATATGTACAACGTAATGAAAGGCTGAAATGTAAAGGGCATTCCCGTTGTTATTGTTGAGCCAGTAATGATGACTAATTCCTTTTCTGACTTTCACAGAAAAGTCCTTCCTCTGTATCCAAGATGTGTTCATATCGAAAGAAGGCGGGGTTTTGTTGGGAAACAATTATTGTACAAAATGATCTTTGATCACCAGTCACGAGTAAATTAGTGATTTAAAAAAAAGATCTGTTGCATTAATGTATATACACACTTACTGCCACAATCCAGAAAAGGCTCCAGTTTAATATAAATGATTGTAAAATGGCAGATTTTTAATTATTTCCTTTGTATTTCTTTACTTCACCACATCCACTTAGGAAGAAAAATCACAGTCCCATAGTTGAAAGTTACTGTAACTGCAGTTCTTTGTTCCCTTTAATATGATGTTTGGCGAGAAGCTTTTTGTTCTCCATCTTATCTGGAGCCATATAGTTGGACAATTTTCCACTTAGGAATAAAAAAATGCTTAATAAAAGGTAATAATAACTCCTCTTCATGATATGCACAAACAGTTATGACAGATGTATGAATCATCGAGTGTCTCAAACAAGCCTGTGAGGAAACCTCGTTTCTGTGCTGTATATTCCTTTAGGGAAGTGAATACTTGCTTGTGCAGCATTTTGTTTGGCTTTTGTGTAGACACCACTGTCAGCACATACACTTTCAGCATGAACTATTCGACCGACCGACCTCCTCCAGAGGAAATGGCTCCAGAAGAGTTTGATGGCGGCACAGCAGTCGCTTGTGTGATCCTAGGTTTATCTTTTCTGGTTGGCACTCCGGGAAACATTTTGGTGATATGGACCATCCTGAGACACGTCAAGAAGTGTTCTCACACTGTGGTTCTTATTCTACATCTGGCCGCTGCGGACCTGCTGGTCCTTATCACCCTGCCTCTCTGGATATACTCCCTGGCCCACTCCTGGGTTTTTGGAGAAGTCTCCTGCAAAGTCATGGTCTTCATCATCATGGCATGTATGTACAGCAGTGTTTTTTTCATAACCCTTATGAGTGTTGAGCGGTTCGTTGCCGTGCGCTATCCGTTTGCCTCAGCTAACTGGAAAAGAAAAAGGGCTCTGAACAAAGTGCTGCTGGCTGTGTGGACCGCATCTTTTTTGTTCAGCATCCCCGTCATCCCAACTCAGGTTGTAGGGAAGGATTCTGGCGAGGAGCACTGTCTGTACAGACACTACACAACTGCCACCCAGGAAGTGGTGTGTTTGCTGCTGGAGACCCTTGTGGGCTACATGTTACCCCTTTTCATTCTGGTGGTCTGCTACGGCTGTCTGTGCAGCCGTATTACCAAGATGACGTTCAAGTCAAAGCAGAAGTCCACTGTCCTCATTGCAAGTGTTGTGATTGTGTTCGCTCTGTGTTGGACACCTCATCACTTGGAGAATGTTCTGTCACTCATCAAACTGGCCATTGAAGATTCCCATTCTGATGCAGCAGAAACCCTGGAGCGTGTCCGGAGCACCATGAGCTTCATCACGGGGGCCATGGTCTTCATCAGCAGCTCCATTAACCCAATACTCTATATGTTTGCAGCGCGCTCTTTCAGGAGTTCCCTACGCGACACTGGCATCCAGAAGCTTTTCCACCACATCTCCAGCACCTCCCCAGGCGAGGGCAACAGAGAACTGTCCTTTGTTTCAAAGAGACAAAGCAAACAGACCACTGACTCTCATTGCGTTTTGGAAAGTCAGGACCAAATGGACATTTTGATTAAAATGTGTGAAAACAATATGTCCTGATATTTTATACTGTCTTGTGTGATTCTTGTGCATATTCCTTATATCACCTGTGTATTTTAGATGCCAATATTACATGTCATATTTTCAGTGCTCAGTGTATTTGTGAAATAATACCTATATGTACATAAATCTATTTAGAAAAATGTTGAAATAAGTCATGTAAAAAGCAGAGTATTTTTATATCATAGCAAGAATCCATTGTCCTGATTGTTGATTTTGTTAACTATGTTTGAGAGTTGAATGTAAACAAAGTACAGATGTAAACTCATTTTCATGTCTCTGTTTCTATTGTGGAGGTCTTAGCCCTGATGTGCTATGGCAACCACAATGTTTATTTATTATCAACACATCTAAGATTGCTCATACAGACATGAGAAATGAATGACATTCTATTTAGTGTCTCCCTACAGACAAGAAACTTTATTTCAACTTCCTCTCAGTAAATGATTGCTAAATGAAAAAGTGCATGTTCCCTTAAGTAAGCAGCAAAAAAGAGGAATCGTGTCTTTATGGTTTGTCACAGCCTTCAAATGGGTTTTTAAACAAATCTGTTATTGAGTTGAATTTTTATAAATATGTAAAAGCGAATTGTTTTTGTGTCACAGTTTAGAAACGTTCTCATAACAGTGATGACACCAAGTCACCACTAGATGGCCGAGACACATTCAGACGTTTTTATTGAAGCATATTTTCTGTAATCTCTTAATAATACATAAAACTACAAACACACAAACACACGCTCACACGCTCATGTTAGTACTCACAACAAATATTTTCATGACAATGTATTGACATAAAAACTCAAAAACGACGAGGCATCTGTAACAGAATTGATTGAGAAGAATGTAACAAAAACAAACGCACTTTCGCCACGATCTCACAAGACTGTTGAAAAGTGTCATAACTTTTTCGCCCACATAAGATGAGGAAGTAAACACGTTTGTTATTCCGATCTGAACAATTTATAAAAAAAAAAATTGTTTCCGCCCGGTCTCGAACCGGGGACCTTTCGCGTGTTAGGCGAACGTGATAACCACTACACTACGGAAACCCATGAGAAAGAGTATCGTTACACGAGATATAAAACAATGACGCAGTATTTCTTTATCATTTTGTTCTAGGTGATTTAACACATTTATTTTAAAGCCATTAACAACATATTTATACACATTAGCAACAGAAAATGTTTTTTGTTTAGTCACATTTACGCTGTCTTCAGGCAAGCAAACAGAAACCTTCAGTGTTATACGAACACCTTTCAACATAATTTATTTTTCTGTTTACATTTTATTTAAATGTGGTGCAAAGACTATACAAAGAGTATTTCGGCTTTCAATCATAACTACAAATAATAATAATAATAATACACAACTAAAAACACATATTTTTTATATATAATACATATAAAGTATTAAACACATATTTTTATATATAATACATATAAAGTATTGGTTCGATCTTGAACCAGAATATTTAACTTAACAATAACTGCTATACCGATATATAAAAAGTTATGAGTTGTTTTGTCATAAAGATAAATACCCTTTTCGGTTCCTGTGATCTCTCAGCTAAAGCCAACAGCAGCGTTTACACTATGTAACCAGACTGGTTTAGTTGCAAATAATACATTATGCACAAGGGAGAACAGACTAGGACTTTTATTTTTCATGACGGTAGATTTAAATGAATGAAAGAAGCTGAAAAGATGAAAAACCTCTGCCTTCATTACAGTCTTCTGACCCATAGTAGGCAAAACTGGGAGTGTCAGGAGCAACAAAACATGGCATTCTGGGAACTGAGCCAAAAGTCTCTGGTAGGCCAGCTAAGACCTGTGGAGTAATTAAAACTTTTTTTTCTTTTTTTTTACACCCTCATATATTATCCTGTTATGACAGCTGGTGCTTTAGATAAAATTAGAGGAACAAAAAGGCCTTTGGAAACTATATTTGAGCAGTGGCCATGAACGGTAATTCATATTAGTGACTTTCTGTGGAATAATATAAAGTGAGTTTTTAAAAAATATATATGTATCAAACACATGTTTTATCCTAGTTATTTTACTTTCTATTTCATTCTGTCAGTAACTCTTTTCGTGTTTCTTTTTTTCTCCTTTCTTCAGTCATGACTTTTGTTGATTTATTATATATATATATACAACACGTGAATACATTTGATACACAGATTTAATCAGGATTTTCTACATATTTTTATTTATATATTTGCATAAGATTATTATTATTATTACATTTTCACTGTTATTCCGTTTTAAAGAAAATGCGTATTGACAAAAATATAATCAAAAATAAAATGATCTTATTGAGGTGATGTTAATAAAAGACCAAAGCTTTTTGATGATTTCCTGATAACTTATTTTTCTGGTTAAGAACAAACAGAAAACTTGGATAAAAGACATTAAAATAATTTTGTTTTTTGATAAACTGTTGAAAAAAATGCCAAATTAAAGAAATGAGACTTTTTTTCAGGACGTTTACAACTCGTCTGATAAAATGAGACTTAATTTTATTTTCAGGACGTTTACAACTCGTCTGATTAAAAACATTATAAATGGTTTCTAAGTGAAATGTCACAATCTATAAACACTTAAAGCACAAAGTTCAGTCTTTATAATTTCTAATCTTATTTGTGCCGTAAAGTATTTGTCGCCATGAATCAAATAATCTCCTCCATTTAAATTAGTATGAAAGATCAGTTAAATGTGGCGGCAGAAATATTCCTGGCATATGTAGTACAACTTCCTGATTCGACAGATCTGACCAATCGGCGTACAGCTTCTGTCCCAATGTCCCGCCCTTACCTTTGAGAACGAGCCAATAGTCGTCGCCGCTGAGACTCTCCCTGCTGTGGGAGGCCGAGCCACACAGGTAACTCAGGGGGAAAAAAACTCCAGGGCTCGTCATGGAGCTCGCGTGAAAGAAACACGGATTTCCTCCCTTCCTTACCAGTTAAACCAGTATCTCTGGATAGAGCACACTCAAGTACCGCAACAGGTAGAGTCTCTGACCGCAAACTCTTCCGTGGCTCCTCTCAAATTAATCTCCCTTTCTCTCTCTCCGTTTACCTCAATTGAGTTTCCAGTCCTTTTGTTCGTTCTTCTTATCACTTGGAAAAAGGTGAACCCTCGTGTTATTTTTTATTTAATCTTTGCTTTAATTGTAGTTTTTACCCTTGTGGTCCCTGATGGCTTCGCACAGTGATACTCTGGTGGTGTTCTTTGGGGCAACAGCTGGTGCAAATGGGGGTAAACTGGGTTCGGATGAGAGGGAAATAATTCTCTTGGTGTGGCAAATTGTGGATCTACATGAGAAAAAGGTACGGACTTCTCTGACCCGTTCGTTCGTTCGTTCGTTGTACGGTTTTCTTTTNNNTAGTACATGTCTGTGGAACAGTGTGTATGATTAGTGAAATAGTGTGTCTGACATTTAAATCAACATGGTGTGTGCTCTCCGTCTGCCTTTTCCTCATGCTAAGTCAATGCTACCTCGTTAGCTCACCTGTTTGCAGGTGTGCGGCCAAACACGAACAGAGGCAGATTTCACCTCAGAGAACGCGCACCTTTTTGGTTTTTGCATGTCAGCGTCTCCACATCAGTATCACGTTGTTGACAATTAAGTGCGTTCTGCTGCCACATTGTCAATTGATGAACTTTTATATATTTATAAAAAAAATAATTTATTTAAGATTTCCTGAATGTGGGGGTCTTTTCCTTCTTCTTACGCCGCATTTTGTACCATGAAATACTAAATCCTTCCACAGGTGGGAAAACTTCACCGATGTCTAGTCAAGCCAGACACTTTGGAGCTGACAGAGCAGTGTAAAGAGGAGACAGGCCTGACTGTGGACGAGCTGCTGAAGGCTGAAGCCCTGGATAAAGTTCTGCAACAGGTGAGTCTCATTTACCAAAGTCCATTAGGGAACTTTTTGGAGTGCCTTACATCTCAAATGATCAGAATTACCACAGACTAATGTTTCTGGAAGCACTGGGAGGAATTTAGAAAACTAATTTAACAAGGGTTTTTCTGTTTTTTGCCCACGGGGGAGATGTGACATGACAGGCTTTACTCACGATGAAAGTTAATGTGGAGAGCGTCATATTTCCCAAATGACCTTTACAAAACATGCCCCCCCACCCCACCCCCCTATAGAGAGATGTCTTTGGTTTAGCCCTGACAGTTAAACACTGCTGACAGTTAGCAAGAGCTTTAGAGCAAGGATGGGCAGAGCCTGAGGCCGTGTGGAGATAAGGAGGAGTCGCAGGTCTGGTCTTGTCCCAGTCTGATGCATGCAGCAGACATCTGGAGGGCGGAATGTTTACCTCGCTTAAAGGTTGCAGTAACGGTCGGAGAGAGGAGGCTTTTAGTTTTTTGGGGTTTATTTTTAGTAGTCAGTTGTTGTGGCATTGGGTGAGAACTAAAACCTGACTTGTCACTGCTGCTGTCCTGTCAGGGTGGGGGTGGGTGGGGGGGTGTTGTGACACAAGTACTTACAGTATGTTGCCAAACATGTTTGTCAGCCATCTCTGCGAGAGTGTTTGCACAGGGAGAACCATTCCCACCCTTCCAGTATTTCACAGTAAAAGTCTATGGTTGAACCGTGTGTTTGGGTTTGATCATCAGGGTTATTGGACTGTTGGAACAAGTATGATTCCCCCCCCAATAATTAATGAATTAAATAAATAGTAGAAATCATATAAATTAATATAACGGCCGATGTCTAACCTTCATATGCTATAAATATATATGTATATATTGTTTGTTTGTTTTTGTGGCACAAATGCAGTGGTTTCTGCCTCGTGGGGTCCTGGTCACAGACTGGAGCTGTGCTGTAGTTGGGTTTGTGTGCTGAACCTTCAAATATTAACCCAGGCCCTGAGACCACTCTTCTCATACCTTTGTCTAACTGCTGACTTTCTCTGGGGTTCGGTGTCTCTGTTTGTTTTCATCAGTCGACGCAGCAGAGAGGAGAAGGTTTTTAAAGACCGTGGGCGTGACATAAAACTAAGGATTTAGATTCTTAGGCTGTGTGTTTTTGTTTGGCCTGTTTACATGCAGCAACTTATTTGGTAACAGAGGGAAACCAGCAGGTGCCTTAGTGTGTGTGTGTGTGTGTGTTGGTGATGTTAATCTGACTGGTCACAGCCCCAAGGACATTTGTGCTGCAACAGTTAGTGGATTATTCACTTTCATTAAAAAACAAAACTAGCAAAACTTTGTTGACATTTTTAATTTTACTGACACATTAATTAATCCACTTTAATTTAAATTAATAAGCAGTTTATTTGAAAGTGTAAACACACATCTGTAGTTCTACCTGGGCTGATAGTGTAGCCAGGTATTCATTCATTTTTATTGTCTGTGAATATTGTTAGCAAAGTTGACTCGGCTGCTAAATTCATTATTCACACCTGCAGTGCAGTGTGAATTCTCATGAGTGATCTGATGGATGGTTTAACAGCTGTCAAATTATTGCTGACTCTTCAGGCTTTGGTTTTTGTGTGTGTAGGTAGACGGCATGTCACAGCCTGTTGGAAAAGAGAGTTCCATGTCATGTGAAAAATCACACACCTTGTTGTTTTTTCTGTGAAAATGAAACACTGTGTTCTCCTTATCTCATACTGTGAGTCGGTCCAGAGCAGAGGCAGAGGTGGTCGTTCAGTTGTGACGT
>NC_024311.1:17888558-17899029 GCF_000523025.1 Cynoglossus semilaevis | reverse complement strand
TGTGATTTCAATGCTAGATCTAAGAAGTATTTCAGAACGATGACACACACTGATAAGTCGTGTTGGTAAAACAGTTCACTGGGGGTGAATTTTACACCAATAACTAATTAGTTTTGAAGGAAATAATATTTTTACGGAAATGAAAAAAATCTGTAGAGAACCAGCGAGTTTCCATGTCGTTATTGAGATTCTCTAACTATTAAGAGGTAACTCCTGAAGTCATTGTGACTCCATGTTGTTTTTGTCACAACGTGACGTCTACAATTACAAGTGACTGCTCAACCACAACACAACCTGTCACATTGTCTAGTTTGTTTTTGTTTGTTTGTTTTTGGGATTGAGGCTTTTGTAACTACCATTTCAAGGTTTAATATTTACATCTATAATTAATATTCTAAAGTTTCTTTAAGTTTTGATAATGTGTTCTTCTGTAACGTTTAATTCTGAACGGTCTTTAATTAGAACGACACAATGGAGAATGACAACAAAGAAGGAGTGAGAGAGTCAGGGAGTGAGAGAGTCAGGGAGTGACGCTCGGCTGAAGAATGTTGTAGTGTGAATCACAGCCACCTTGATACAGTCAGGCCGCCCACAAAAACAATTCTTTCTAATCATTTGTACTGTTTCAAAGTCCCAGCTTGTCTCTGGGCCTCATTGTTGATTTTAATAACAAAAAAAGTTAGTAGTTTCTTCACTCTCCAAATTACTGGATCCCGAGTGAAATGCACTTTTCAACCCTTTTTTTAGCGATTCATCTTTGCCATTCGTTCTTTTATTTTGTTGACATATAAAACCTTAAGTGATCATCAACCAGTGACCCAGAGGCTTTATTTTATTTTTCATTTTATTTGAGCCAAAGTGTCTGTACAGAATTATTCTGTCCCTCTGACAAATACAGTTTGAGACCCTGCCTTAAATGTAGAGTGAACTTTTCAAATCATTTTGTTTTAGGTACAGGCTACGATGCTTTTTGTTGAATTTGAGTTGTTGTTCTGTCACATTACAAACAGTCAGACTGTTGGGTTTTTTAAACCAAATTTCGCGTGCTGCGTGTTAAATCTTAAAGATAAAGTTAAATCTTCAGTACATCTGACGTATACAGGCTGCGATGCTTTTTGTTGAGTTTGTTTTTGTTGTGTCACATTACAAACAGTCAGACTGTTGGGTTTTTTTAAACCATTTTTTTGCGTGCTGCGTGGTCTACACAGGGTCAGTATTTATAGACCCAAACCTGACGCATGTGAACACACCTTCAAACAGAGGGACTGCTCTGACACTCCCCGCCGCTTTTATCAGAGAATTCTTCTCGACCTTCATTCACCAGCCAACCTCTCCATACAAACTGTCCAGCTGCACCGAAGAGTGAACCCTGATAGGACCACGTTCAAAGACCACTGCCTCCCCCTCATATGTGAAGATGCCTTTCACAGAGTGGAGTGAGATGAAATGAAAAAGATTTTTGTTCCTGTTGCTCAGCAGTTCTGGTGTAGTTTTACAGAAACGACAAACTGGTTATCCTAGAATCCTGAGCCTTCTGCTGAGCGTTAGTTCAGTGACTCTTTGCCTGAGTCTTCTTTTGTCAAAGCTGGATTTGTCTTCTTCATAAATCTTGTTTGTTGAACGAGGGAAGTGGCGTCAAACTTGGACTATAAGAGGCGAGGGTGTGTCTACCTACCTGTTCTGTAACATTTGTTTTTCTCTTCAGCTGTTGACCAAGGTGGAGTTACAGACACCACTCTGAGCAAATGTTAGTGTGGTTGTTAATGTAAACAAAAAGCTGTGTAAAAATTTATTTTTATTGTACATGGACACAATGACCATAAAGGCACTGTATCATCGACAGACGTTATCACACAGATATGGATTTCTTTAACCACTTCATCAGTAAAGGAACAGCTTCACACACAGTAACTTCTTATATTGTTGGTATTGATGGATTTATTTTATTTTTTTGGTTATAGATACATGTTGTTATCATATCAGGAAAAAATACATTAGACAGGACACAGTTCAAATATTAAATATATTTTTAGGTTGTTAATAAATAGAATCACTTTTTTTAATGATATTCCATATGATATTCACTGTCATTCCAGTTTGGAATAAGTCAATAATTCTTATTCTTATTTTTTATCCTTACATTTTTTTCTGTCTGACACCCAGATCACTCTCTTAGTGTTTGTAAGTTTTCTGACTTAACCTTATGACACGTATAGATAAACCCCAGTTTTTAAGTTTAAGGTTTTAAGTCATTTTACCCTGTGTTATTGATGTTTTTATTTTTAATTTTTGGCCATGCTGTAAAAGTTGAGCAGCAGAGATCCTGTCCTGGCTGGACATGACCTTCATCAGACTCTTACTGTCTTAGACATGTTGAGGACGTCCAGGACTGTCCTGCATGAAAGTACATGTTTTGTTTTGTTTTGTTTTTGTTTTTTAAAAAGCCCAAGGACATTTAGTCTTCTCCTTCTCTGAGGTCTTTACACACTAAACACCATTCAGTTGATGGTGGTGTCTGCACGACTGCATGAAAAATACGCTTCATTACAATGACAACTGTTTGTGAGTTTAAAAATGGAAAGTTATTTGGAGGTTAACCAAAAGTTAAAAAGTTCAATTTTACAGTTTCTCCATTTATTTTAGATAAAAAAAAAGTCATTTAAATTTTTTTTTCAGCAGCTTTTCTCTGTTTCCAAACGGTCCTGTATTCCTTTGTGGTTTTTGAGCAGCTTGTCCAAACACGCTCACCTAAACTGTCATATACTGCCAGTGGCCACGTGACGCTCAGCAGTTAGTGAGTTTCAGGTGGTCTTGTGTCCAAGTGGCCTCGTCTTTGCTCTTTAATGGTTGAAGGCAGAAGGAAGAGGAAAAACCACAGACAGACAGACGGGGTGTTTTTGTTCTTCTCGCCTCCCGGACTGTTGGTCCTGCTGAGACGTGAACTATCCTGATAATTAGTGTTGTGTGCTCTGCTCCATTTCTCACTTGGCAAACACAAAAACGTGTTGGACAAGTTTCCCCGTCTATAAACACACGTCAAATGTCACACAACAACTTCAGTCTTTATCTACCTGTTGATGAAAGTCTTAGAGAAAGACCTTTAAAAAAAACCAAAAAAAAAAACAGAACAAAAGTCTTTGTCAAAAAACCAGCTCATTTTTCACTAGAGAAAAATTGATCTTTCAATTGCGTAACAAAAGACTTTTTTATTTTGTTGTTTTTTTTGGTGAACAGTTTGAACAGTCAGTGTCAGCAGAGGTCAAGTGTCTGGGTAGAAACTCCTGCACACTCTGTGTCATCAGTCCTCTGGTCATCAGACAGGCCATCCACCCTGAAGCCTCCAAAAAGGTAACACACACACACACACACCCCTCCCTACTTCCTGCTTCATCACATCATCATCATCATGAACTGTCAAACTGAATCATTTCTTTTTTGTGTTTTTTTTTCTTTTTTCCAGAATCTTGTCCTTCCTGAATGTTTCTTTTCATTTGTGGATTTGAGAAAAGAATTTGAAAAATGCTGCCCCACTGCTGGCCCGGTGCAGAATCACACCATCTCCTCCATGACAGAATGTATCTTTTTCTGTACATGTACATTTTTATCTGTTGTTTATTGTCGTTAAGAGAATGATGAAAAAAAACAACAACAACCTGTTGAACCTCCCTGACTCCTGATGCAGATGTTGGTCTGTCTGCTGTGACAGAGCAGCTGATGGGGGTGAGGGAGGTGAGGACCATGGTGCAGCTGGTGCTCTCCCTCCTGGCTGAGCCCTACAGTGAGTTACTGACTCTAAACCTAAAGTGTCTCATTTTTAGGATTTGAACTCTGAACTCAGCTGAGAAATGATGGACTCAACGGCACCGTGAATTAAGTCGTCATCAAATGTACGTCAGTTCTGCTGTCATGGTGTTGGCATGGAATTAAATGAAATGGAAGAATTAATTTCAAACTTTATGATGGATTAATTAATGGGTGTAAAATGACACCAACGTACAGTATGTACCAAGCCTCGTAAATCAGGTTTACCCTAAACTAACAACCATGTTCAAACGTAATAACATCTAGGTATGCAGTGTCCTCATCTATATATATGTATATATATAAATAAAAGAATAGCAGTAGAAAATAGTTATTTCCAACCACACATTAAAATAACTTTTGTTTGTTTATTATTTTTCTAGATCACAAATTCACCTGTGTTGAAACTGTGAAATACAAGTTTGATTCCGGCACATGGTACGTATGGCAGCCTGACACACACACCCACCCCCACCCCCAGTGTACACGCCGGGCCACACCTGTTTGCTGGGAGTGTTGTGTACGCCCTGCAGCCGTTCTCTGACTCCAGATCTGAAACTACAAGTGTGTCATTAAAGCTGTTCAACTTTGTCATCAAATACTTAACTGGTCATCCAGGCCACAGCACAGCATCCTGCTCCCCTCAGACGCACCCAGAAGCCCATCACCTTGACAACACCGCCACCCCACCCCTCACCCCCGACATTCAATCATTTAATGGAGTTGTGTTTCTGTGTTCAGAGTGTGGGAGTCAGTCAGTCAGTCAGTGGTCTCTTTGTCTACAGTTGTAGGATAATCCAACGGAGTGGGTTTTTGGGGGTTGATTTGTGAGAGGTCTTTTGACGGCATGTGTGTTGTTGTTGTGCAGCAGTAAGACTGAGCCGGTGGACAGTGAGACGGTGATCAGAGCGCGAGGACTCCCGTGGCAGTCGTCGGACCAGGACATCGCTCGCTTCTTTAAAGGCCTCAACATCGCCAAGTATGTTTTGGTCTGAGGCCTGAGCCGATCTTCACCATCACACTGTTCCAAAGATAATTAGTATTAAAACAGTTTTAACATTTTGGATATCGTTTATTTATTTTAAGTTATTTTTTTAAAAGTTCTAAACTCTGAAGTTTTGAGAATTAGATTTGTAAAATTTTGATCAAATTTTGTTAGGACAACTCTCTTCTGTTTCTGGTATAATTTCTATTTCCCATATTCTAACACTTCTACATGTAACAGAACAATAAGAATATATCTTTCCTGACACTTTTTTGTGGAACCTGACTGAAAATTAGTTGTTTTTTTTCCCAAACAGCTCAGTTTAAAACTTTATTTCTCTGAGTTAATTATGTTACTGCTGGATGAACCAGATAAACTCCTGCATTTGTGAACAAGTCAATCATGGTTAAACTCTCCTGCATTTGTGAACAAATCAATCATGGCCACAGATGTAACAGTAACCTCACATACATCCAGTCAAGAACAGGGTGTGATTTAAGAGCCCTCATTATTTAGGGAACATCTTCACTTTTCTTTCTTTTGTTATTTTGAAATGGTAAAGTTTAACAATCCAAACATTGACAAATGTTTTCATATCACATACGTCAGTCTCGACCTCCACTTTCTCTGCTCTGGTGTTGATGACGTCACTCTTGTGTTCCAGAGGTGGCGTCGCCCTGTGTCTCAACGCTCAGGGCAGGAGAAACGGCGAAGCCCTGGTTCGCTTCGTCAACGTGGAACACAGAGACCTGGCACTGGAGCGTCACAAACACCACATGGGCAATCGCTACATCGAGGTCAGGTTTGATATTTACTGGAGTCAAAACAGAAAAGTAAATTCTGAAAGTTCTTAGAGATTGACTCTTAAAACTCAAACCAAGAGATGATGGATTCAATTTAAAATATTTTTTAAAAAGCTGTTGATGTTGGACACGTTTTTTTTTGTTTTGTTTTTTTTGTCCGTGAAGTTGAAGTCGGCTTGTGTTTCGTTAAAAACACTGAGGTCTTTCTGGTTCTCTTCCTATGTCAGGTCTACAAGGCCACCGGAGAGGAATTCCTCAAGATTGCCGGAGGTCAGATTCCTTTTTTTTTTTTTTTCCTTTTTCCCTTTTTTTTTTTTTTTTTTTGTCCGTGAAGTTGAAGTCGGCTTGTGTTTCGTTAAAAAAACTGAGGTCTTTCTGGTTCTCTTCCCATGTCAGGTCTACAAGGCCACCGGAGAGGCATTCCTCAAGATTGCCGGAGGTCAGATCCCTGTTTTTTTTTTTTTTTTTGTCCGTGAAGTTGAAGTCGGCTTGTGTTTCGTTAAAAACACTGAGGTCTTTCTGGTTCTCTTCCTATGTCAGGTCTACAAGCCCCCCGGAGAGGAATTCCTCAAGATTGCCTGAGGTCAGGTTCCTTTTTTTTTTTTTTTTTTGTCCGTGAAGTTGAAGTCGGCTTGTGTTTCGTTAAAAACACTGAGGTCTTTCTGGTTCTCTTCTTATGTCAGGTCTACAAGCCCCCCGGAGAGGAATTCCTCAAGATTGCCGGAGGTCAGATTTCTTTTTTTTTTTTGTTTTTTTTTGTCCGTGAAGTTGAAGTCGGCTTGTGTTTCGTTAAAAACCCTGAGGTCTTTCTGGTTCTCTTCCCATGTCAGGTCTACAAGGCCACCGGAGGGGAATTCCTCAAGATTGCCGGAGGTCAGATCCCTGTTTTTTTTTTTTTTTCCGTGAAGTTTAAGTCGGCTTGTGTTTCGTTAAAAACACTGAGGTCTTTCTGGTTCTCTTCTTATGTCAGGTCTACAAGCCCCCCGGAGAGGAATTCCTCAAGATTGCCGGAGGTCAGATTCCTTTTTTTTTTTTGTTTTTTTTTTTCCTTTTTCCCTTTTTTTTTTTTTTCCGTGAAGTTTAAGTCGGCTTGTGTTTCGTTAAAAAAACTGAGGTCTTTCTGGTTCTCTTCCTATGTCAGGTCTACAAGGCCACCGGAGGGGAATTCCTCAAGATTGCCTGAGGTCAGGTTCCTTTTTTTTTTTTGTTTTTTTTTTTCCTTTTTCCCTTTTCTTTATATTTCCACCTTGTTTGTATTGAAATGTGATGAAGTTCTCAGTGTTTGGTTTCCGTCTGTGTTAATGGCATTGGCATTTGTCAGGGATAAACACAAGCCGTCAACATCTGTAGAAGAGCAGTTTTAGT
This sequence comes from Cynoglossus semilaevis, assembly GCF_000523025.1. Taxonomy (NCBI): domain Eukaryota; kingdom Metazoa; phylum Chordata; class Actinopteri; order Pleuronectiformes; family Cynoglossidae; genus Cynoglossus; species Cynoglossus semilaevis. The sequence goes on along the minus strand of NC_024311.1, from coordinate 17,892,075 downwards.
GACCATTAAGGAGCCGCGGCGCTCGCTCCTGTTACCTGTACCTCTGCCTCCTCTCACCGACTCCAGCAGCTTATCTCCCACTAATGAAAGCCTCATTGTGAGAACCCCCCCACCTCCAGGCCCCCAGCCGTTCCTTCCTTACCTCCCCATGCCCCGGCCCAACCCCTCAGAGACCAGTTGGACAGAAATTTCACTCTTGGCTAACTGCAGCTCACCTGTCCACTCAGCCCGCGGCTCCACTTCCCTCGAGGGAGAGGAGGGCCGGCGGCTGGTGAAAGAACCAGTTGAACTGATTCAACGGTGGTGTGAAGAGACAAAGGCCGGCCTGAGGCCTGTGCTGCTCAGGGCAGAGACAGCACAAAGACATACAGCCACCCAGGGCAGATAACTTACTGCGGCTCCCAGTCCAACGCTGGACTTTACCCACAACAGTTAAGATCAATACAGATTGGACTGTATGTAAACAGAGCCAGACAGACAAGACACTGGTGCACCGGTCGACCGCAGACGACCGGATGTTTTATCACAATCAACAGACTCTAGAAAGAGACGAGGCTAATGAAATTAAAGCTGACGTTTGATTTGAGGACGTGTCGAGTTAAATTTTGATTTTCAGCTCAAACGTTGACTTTTGAACCGAGGTCAAAGATGTGAGAACAGATAAGGTGTGATTGTGTTTGTTGACTTGGTGCAGTTTTATAATGTGAAAAGTTAGTCTTATTTATTGGTGTAAAATGAAATTAATATTAAGCAGCAAATGCATTGCATGATAAATCTGATATTCAGAAGAAATACATTTTCCAGAAACATCCTACCCATGGTTCTGGTCATTAAATAATTCTGTAAATCTGAATTCTGGCAGATTTCTTTTCTCGATACAAGATTAGTCCTACAACGAGATCTTTGACCTGTCGTTCACACACCTCGTTAGTTACCCTAACGAGGTGTTCAGGTGTTCAGTGTCGCCCCCCTCCTCCGTCTCCAGGTACTTCTAACGAGGTGGCCCAGTTCCTGTCCAAGGAGAACCAGGTGATCATCCGTATGCGAGGGCTGCCCTTCACGGCCACGGCACAGGAGGTGCTGGCGTTCCTCGGTCCCGAGAGCCCCGTCACAGATGGCGCCGAGGGTCTCCTCTTCGTCAAGTACCCCGACGGACGGCCCACCGGTGATGCCTTTGTGCTTTTCTCCTGTGAAGAATACGCTCAGAATTCTCTGAAGAAGCACAAACAGATCCTGGGGAAGAGGTACATCGAGCTGTTCCGCAGCACGGCCGCCGAGGTGCAGCAGGTGAGTCACTCACGGTGAATCAACACATGGAAATGAATAATTGTTGTTTTTTAGGTTTCGTTGGAAATGTGTGATTTGTTGATGAGTGATTGAAATAAAGCTGATGTCAGTCGTCATAAAGGATGTGTGAGAAATGTAGTGTGGTAACGATGTGGGTCAGCCAATCAGAGGACTGTGAGCTTTACAAAACTGTCCGTGTTGCATAATACAGGGTGTGTGTGTTGTGTTTGGATTCTAAAATTAACATCAAATGTTAATCACAAACATGTGATTTTTTTTATTTTTTTTTATTTTATTTGAGTGTCCGGCCTCCAGAAATATTCTGACCGTCTGAATAAAAACAGTTGTCGACCCCTGTTTTAGGCTGTAAATGTGTGACATGTTGAACATCATTTTCATTGTTAAAATGTAGAAAATGACACCACGTGTTTCTCCTGTGTCTCTCAGGTCCTGAACAGGTACATGTCCACACCTCTGATCTCCACGCTGCCTTCTTCTCCCATCATGCCCGTCCCGGTCCTGGCCCCTCCTTTCCTTCCCACGGCCAGCAGCACTCGTGACTGCATCCGCCTGCGAGGTCTGCCGTACACCGCCGGCATCGAGGACATCCTGGAGTTCATGGGAGAGCACACGGTGGACATCAAACCTCACGGAGTCCATATGGTCCTCAACCAGCAGGTCAGACTGAGGGACACGACGGGACGATGTTTGTCGACACCTGTTGTCGTGTTGGTTCAGTTGTATGTGTTTCAAATGTGTATTTAGGTTTTTGTTTGTATTAGTTTGTAGTTTTATGGTTGTTTTTTTTTTGTTTTATGGTTGTTTCTAATACAGTTACTACAGTTTTAGTGACTGATTTACTGTTGTTGTCAAACTGTTTTTAATTCTGCCTTTTTGGCCGTCGTCGCCGCAGGGTCGACCCTCTGGTGACGCCTTTATCCAAATGAAGTCGTCAGACAAAGCCTTCATGGTGGCCCAGAAGTGCCACAAGAAGACGATGAAGGACCGGTACGTGGAGGTGTTTCAGTGCTCCACCGAGGAGATGAGCATCGTGCTCATGGGAGGAACGCTGAATCGCAGCGGCCTTTCTCCTCCTCCCTGCAAACTTCCCTGTGAGTAAAACTCTGAGTTTTTCTAACTTGGATTTTGAAAAAGTCAGTATTTATGGTCACACTTGGAAACGTGGCGTTAGCAGCTCTGTTCAGTCCTGAATCTTTGTTGGTTCGCAGAGGAACAAGTAGTGTTTTTATTTCAACAAAAAAGTGTTGTTTTTAGTCACTAATAATTTGATCTTTTTCATTTGTCCGTCATTATTTTACGTGTCTTTTAAATCCATTTCTCAGATTCTCCAGTAAATAAACACTTCCTGATTCTTTCTTTCTTTTTTTTCCTGCGTTCACTCACTTGGATGAGATTTGAATTTTTTTGTTTATGTTCACACCATCACACCTCGCTGTCCTGCCGACACTGTTTCGTCCTTATTTTGACAGTGAGAGACACTGCAGCTGCCCACATTACACACTCCTAGTGGTGTTTGTATGTAAATACGTCAACGTTGTCTCTGCTACACAAGTATGTCGTCCTGTGAATGGAAAAACAGAAGTTTGTTGGACGTTACTGCTACTGTACGATTGATGTCACAGGATTTTAGTTGTGATACTGTGTGTGTATATACACATATAACAGAGCAGTACTTTGATGTATGGTTGTCTTCTGTGTCTCCCCCCCAGGTCTGTCTCCCCCCACAGCCTACGCTGCCTTCCCCACTGCACCAGCCATCCTCTCTGAGGCTGCCCTCTACCAGCCTCCCCTCTTAGCTGCTCCCAGACCCCCACAGACCACGGCACACAGCCCTCACACCATGGCCTACTACCCCCATCAGCCCCACCTCTACATGAACATGAACATGAATTACACGGCCTATTACCCCAGGTTGGAGAAGAGTCCTTCACTCCTTACAAATCTGTGGCTACGTTTCGTTTCGTTTCTCAAGTTTTATTTTCCTCCGTTTGTGCCACGCTGTCTCCGCAGTCCTCCGGTCTCCCCCTCCACGGTCAGTTACTTTGCTGCCCCACACGGAGCGGTGGCAGCAGCGGTGGCAGCCCAGCCTCACCCTGCAGCTGCTTCCTCCGTGCTGACCCAGCCCGGCGCTCTGGTCAGGATGCAGGGTCTGCCGTACAACGCCGGAGTCAAAGACATCCTCAGCTTCTTCCAAGGATACCAGGTGAGT
>NC_024311.1:17887862-17888553 GCF_000523025.1 Cynoglossus semilaevis | reverse complement strand
GGGGGGGGGATCAGGGGGGAGAGGGTGTATGACATAACAGTCACAATGGGACGTGGCCTCATGTCACTCCAGAATTCAGAGGCCTTGTATGAACGTTAGACATCACTTCAGTGGCTAAACAGTCAGAACCTTCCAGAACCAGGTCTGCTTCTCTGACTGAGGTTATTCCAGCTAAAAAGACTAAAAAGGAGTGAGGAGATGATAAAGAACTACGATCAGGCTCAAACTGGTCAAAAAAGACTAAAATGTTAGACCATTTTTAACTTCTTAAAGCGAGGGTTAAATATCCGGTTTGACGGTGAAGTCCCTTTTGTTTCCACTAGAGGGCAGTGTGCTCTCTTGTTTCTCACAAACTCTTTTATTTGATTGTGACATTTTCTTCACTGCCAGCCCTAATAAAGTGGAGTCCACTGATGCAGGTACGAACTCTGATTGGTGGGGGAGGCGGGGGGGGGGGGGGGNNNNGAAGGGGGAGGTGTTGCTGCCGTTTGTTGTCACTGATGTTTTTTGGTAAACAGGGTTTAGTTACACACACACACACACACACACACACACGTCATGATTCTGTGAATTCAGGTGAAGTTTGGTTTGCAGTTTTCTTGTGTGTGTGTTGGTGTGTGTGTGTGTGTCTGCAGTAGTGTGTATCACATTGGTTGTGGGTGAGAGAACAGTTTATTCACCTACTCCTCCC
>NC_024311.1:17884455-17887729 GCF_000523025.1 Cynoglossus semilaevis | reverse complement strand
AGTTAACACAGAACTTTTTTTTTTTTTCATTTCGTGTGTGTGTGTGTGTGTAACTCCACTCTGACTGTCGTCATTTATCATCACACTGTCCGTAGTACGCCCCTGACGAGTACAGCGGCATGGTTCAAATGAGCGATCAGGCCAGGAGTCTGATTCAGCCCAAAGAATGGCTCTGTCTTTAGGGACTCGTCCCCCAGAGGTAAGAGGAGTCCTGGACCAGGGGACCAGTGTGGACAGAGAGGGCTTTACCTACTGTTGTGTCATCACCAACACTAAAAAAAAACACCAAACAAACAGAGAAGTCTGGTCTGAATTGAAATGCCCGATCTGGCCACACGGGTCCTGAAACTCCTGCGTCGGCATGTGTGTGTGATGCTTCGCTGAACAAATCAATCTCTGCTGCTGCTGTGTGTGTGTCAGAGGAGTGCTGGGTCTGGAACCCACAACCTTCATGTCCACTGAAGACCAGTACATGTACTGTATGTCAGAGTTTTGTGTTAATGCCTAGACAAGAGGCCAAATATATTGATTTTCTTTTCTAATCCAACATGTAGCAAATACTGCATTATCATAAAGTACTTTATCATAAAATACTTTTTTATAATATTATCACAGTAGTAAAACTTTATAAAGTCTGTGCTAATAATACTTTATAGTATTATAACAGTAGTAAAACTTTATAAAGTCTGTGATCACCACAGCACGGTCCAGTTGCTCTGGATTCATCACTCCTTCACTGACCCACAGCAGAAAAAAAACCAAACAAACTCTGAACTTTTTTCTTCTTGACATTAATAATTCCCACTGGCCGTGAATGCATCACCGCTCTCCTGCTCTTCTCTGTCATTTCCTAACATTGCAGTTTTACAGGTCTGATCAGTGAGTTGCATGTCTTTAATCAATTTACTTGTGCATCTGTTTGTGGAGGCGTGGCTGCATGCGTACTGACGTGATGACGTCATGTGTGTTCGTGGTTGTTGGTTCCTCTGGGAACGGCATGTTCTCCGCTCTGACCCTGTGAATCTCTGCTCCGTCTGTTTCCTTCTCTCACCTTTTTTCTAACAGCACCAGCTCTCCGCCAAAGCCTCGTTCCTTTTCAGCTGCGTGAGCACCCCCTAGCGTTGTTTTCATGGCGTTGCTCCTGTCTCCTCTCCTCTCTATCCCCGCAGCTCCTCCCGGACTCCGTTCTCATCTTGTACAACTTCAGCGGCCAGTGCAGCGGAGAGGCATTGGTCACGTTCCCGAGTGAAGAGATGGCCAGACGGGCTGTGGCCGACTTCTCAAACCACCCTTTCTATGGTCAGCAGGTCCACTTGGTCCTCTGTAACTGACCCGCAGTGACCCTGCACCACCTCCTCCACCCCCCTCCTCCCTTCATCCTTCAATTTAATCTCTCGTTAAAAAAAAGCACTCACCTCTGAACAGACTCCAGCTGAAACTCACAGCTCAGTCATCTCACATTGATGGTCCCGGTCCTGGTCCTGGTCCTGGTCCTGGTCCTGGTCCTGACACTCCCAGTACCTCAGCTGGAGTCTCGGGTCGTGTCAGTGACTCCGTGGTTGTGGAGGAGGAGGTGCTGTGGCGTCTGGACAAATCGAATATAAATATATATTAAAAAAAACAAAAAAAAAATCTATCTATAAACAGTTACAGTTAAAGCTGATGACACTGGAATGCTTGACGCTGTACAAAACCACTCTGCTTTACGGCACGATCTCTGTATATTTACTGTTGTTCTTTTCACCACTAGAGTTCTGTTTGCGATAACCTGTGTTGGCTTTACCCACGAGGACGTGCACGTCAGCGCGCGTGTCCCCACGTTGTTTTGATGTTATCCTGTGGTGCCATTGAAGAGCCAAAAGAAGCCATACGTATATAAATATATGTATAAATATATATATATAACGTGACTACTGAGGAGATAGCAGTGCGTCCGAGACGACGTTATTCTTTAACTGTAATGTATTTGTTTGAACTGCAGCGACGATGGTTTTGTTTCACAGCACTACAGAAAAAAAAAGAAAAAATGACGACGTTAATCTTAGTCTTCTGGCAGATGAATTAGATTTTTATTAAAAAAAAAACATTTCTTTAAAAAAAGTGGATATTTTGTTATTTAATCTTTAAAAAAAAGTCACGATGTCTTTTGAAGCCATTTAAAAACGATCAGACAAAAAACGATTCGTTTGGTTTTTCCCTCTTTTTGACATATGACATAATTTATAAGCATCAGTCTGTGGAGTCTTAAATTCCTGCCGCTGACAGTGTGTGTGTGTGTGTGTCACCCCTCCTCCCCCTCCACCTCACCCCCCACTTCACTGCGTCTGAAGGGGGGAGGATTGAGTAGGGGGAGAAAAGATGGTTTCTGTAGCGACTTTGAGATTTTGCATGAATGAACCTGTGATTTAGCTGTAAATGATTAAAACGATGACAATGTTCCGTGTTTCCCTTCGTCTCATTTACGAGATGAATTCATTACATTAATAAAATATATATATAAATATTAAAAAGTAACAAATGTTTTTCCATGACTTATAATAATAATAATGTCGGTTGATGCTAAACATGTCGTTTTGTGTCAACTGTTACATATAACATCAATCAAGTCTTACAAAATAGAAAAAAATATATAAAAGTAGTCAAATCAATACTATATATAAATATATGCTACATAGTTGAAGCATCCAATTAAAAAAATCTCAGTTTTAATATTGACGTCATTGCTTTATATGAAATTATAAAGTTGTGTAACTGTTTTTTTTTCCTCCGAAGTCTACGGTCCACGTTAAAAATCCAAAAAAAAAAAAAAAACTACAATGAAGTTGGAAATTTACGACAAAAGTCAAAACGTTACGAGAAGTTACGACGTTGATTCCATCATTTTACGGCTCTCGTCTCATAAACCTGTGACTTCATTTATAAAAACGTTCTTCTTTCACAGTAAAATCTCGTACGATTTTATTCTCGTAATGTGGGTGTGTGTACGTATATATGTGTCTGTGTATATATGTATGTATGCGCATATATACTGTACGTGCATATACATCTATATACTTATACATGTGTGTATAGATGAACATATAACAATATATAAGTATGTATTTATATTTGTAAATATATTCATATATATTGTGGGTGTGTGACGGAGTATAAAAAAATTAAATGTTCACATTGTTGTGGATATTTATATAATATATATATATATATATACAAAAAAATTAAAAGTCCCAGAAATGCCTTAAAATGCAAGATTAGGTCCTAAAACATGCTGCCA
>NC_024311.1:17879976-17882605 GCF_000523025.1 Cynoglossus semilaevis | reverse complement strand
GTGAATATTTTGTGTTTAAAAGTCCAAAAAGTATTTTTCATGAATATTTCAAAAAAAATATGTGTATATACATGTTTATATGTGTGTGTATATATGTTTATATATACACATTTATATGTATATATATCTATCTATATATGTATATCTATATATGTGTATATATACATATATATGTATATATATACATTTATATGTATATATGTGTATATATATGTGTATATCTATATATAGATACATATATAAATATATATATATATATATAGATATGTTTTGTTCAGTTGTGTGACGTCCGTGGACAGACAATCAGTGAAGGAAACTCCCGGAGGCTTTGAGTTTTGACGTTTATTGATTTCCACTACTTTAGAGCCTACGGTATGATGCAAGGTTTCCCTTTCAGTAAAATTCCAAAAGCACTGCAGTCTTAAAAATTACAAAACAACTGAACATACAAAATATACAAGAAATGACAACACAAGGCTCGGTAAACATCGGCGAAAGCCTTTCATCCTCCTATGGTACAAATCAAGTTCTCCTTTTTTCTTAGTTTGGAGCGTGGGTCATATCTATATATACACAGATCTATAGATATTTATACTCACATCCACACCTTGTCCCCAGCCTTTTAGGAATGACATCCATTTTAAAAGTATAAAAATAGAGTTCAACAGTCTCTGTTGTTGTTGTTGTTTTTTTACCATTGTTCAGTCTTTGGTTGAGACAGAAGAGGACGGACAGTGGGAGGACAAACACAGGGACAGGGTTGACTCTTGATGCTGGTTTTTCTCCTTTACTGTTCTCCTGTCCTACCCTGAATGTCCACACCGTGTCCCCACATAAACGACAAATAATAATAATAATAATAATAATAATAGTAGTAGTTGCTTATTTCGTACTCATGGGGGAGCTATAATCAACATAAAGACACACAACAAGAGTTAAGGCATCCAAAGAGTGACTCTGTCTGAATGGTTATCTGTTTGACTTTAAATTCATAGGAAACTTTACAAATATTGTTTTTGTTTTTTTATATATATATAATCTCACTTCTGTTAAAATGTCAATCATTTTTCACATTTGCCTCTTATGGTTTGCATAGATTTAAATACACAACCGTGTGTTTCTGTCCTTGAAACAAATCCTGTCTTTTTGTACAGCACGTTTGGTGAAGACATCCGTCGTCCGCTCTCTCTCTCTCTCTCTCTCACACACACACACACACACACACGTATAATTTTCCCTATCTGTCCTCAAACATCTTCACTGCTGCAGTCTGAAACTATAGGCATCAAGGTCTCGTTTTTATTTTTTTTCCCTATAATTCTTAAAGGCTTTGGGCAACGTTTGTAAAATTCTTATGCATAGCAGAATCATTTTCACCTGGAAACTGACTTCAGACTGTCACGTGCGACGCCGCCGCGCTCTGAGCCGCAGCCGCGTCATTGTCGAGGTTAAGGCAGAAAAAGAAAAGCCGATGGAAACCAATTTCCACGTCCGCGTCCCCAATGGAAACCAATTTCCACGTCCGCGTCCTCGCGTCTGTCGACCGAACGCCTGGAAGTAAACGGTGCTAAACCTCAGGTCCGTGTTATTGCTGCTGATACAGGCCTTCGACGTCGGTGGAGGAAAATAAGAGACAGTGAATCTGAACCGTGTTGGGAGAGAAAGTCCTGGAATCTGGAAAAAAAAATCAATGGAGAAGTTGTAAACGTGGGGGAATGAAGAAGACCCTTGGACCGGGCGTCTCAAAGGGACAAATGCAGCCACATCTGTAGACTGTGACGTTTTAATTTTGACCTTGAGGTCATTTTTAAGAATTATTTTTTTCTTGTCTAATGTAGTAAAAAAGTCGTTTTTTAGACGCTTGATGTGGAATTTGGATTTTCACCTCGTTCATTGTATGAAGTCGATTGGACCAACGGACAGATTTGTGTTTTAACTGTGGTGTCAAAGGTCACCACAAGGCACGCCAACACGACGGGTGTTTTTAAGAAACACATTCTGTGTGTGAAACCCAAAGGATCGGATTCGTCTCCGTCGTCATTCATTTCCGCTTCTGTGTCCAAGAAGAAACGTTCAAACTGGAGCGTCGGCCGTGAACAAACCAAAACACAAGGACACTTTCTTCGAGCCTCAGAACTCCTCGTGGTTAAAGGGCAGGAGTTCAGAGGACGGAGGAGATCTCACCTCCACACAACGGGTTCAGGATTTGACAATAAAGGAATGTTGTCACTGTGACATCAATCAATCAATCAATCAATCAACTAACTGGGAGAGTTTGACCAAACGAAACCCACGGTTTGAATGTGACAGACCAAGGGAGAGTTTGACCAAACGGAATCCACGGTTTGAATGTGACAGACCAACGTCCTGTCACTGAAGGATCTCCAAACTTTAAATGTCATCATTTTAGTCTCTGTGTTTGAACCACACACTGGTGTTTAGAGAAAACTAAAAAAAAAAAGATTAAAAAACAAATACTTTCTGGTCGTCTGCATGAAACCTTTGACACACACACACACACACACACACACACTGACTCACACTTTGTCTCTTACAGACACACCACGCCGCTCCGTCTCCACTCAGCTGATTGGTGGAGGAGGACCTGACGTGGACAACTGAGGACTGA
>NC_024311.1:17868957-17879903 GCF_000523025.1 Cynoglossus semilaevis | reverse complement strand
TCTAATGTCTGGTTCCACACCTTGTGATTAAAGACGTGATTTTTCTCTCTCTCTTTTTTTTTTATTTGTCACTCATTTCAACAAGTTGTAAATGACATCAGTTGAGACAAACACGGGTCCTTGTGTCCTTCTAGGCTGGTGATCTCCATCCGTCCGTCTCTTCCACAGTCCTCTTCTTCTTCTACCTAATCTCTTGTGTGAGCGCAGACCGGATCAGGACCCGGTCCAGCAGCAGAGTCTGGGTTTGGAGCCGAGGACGTCCAGCGGTCTGCAGACCTGAGCTGACGCTGAACTACGACTGACTGTGAGCTGACGGGGGAGCGTGAGTGCTGGGCGAGTGGGACATGTCTCTGCCGATGATTTCGTTCACTGTGAAGACAGAAGAAAAAGAAAAACAGACTTAAAATTAAACTTCCATCACGTTCCATCCTCCACAAATCTCATCCAGTCCAGTTTGTGGATGGTTATTCTCCTGCTAAAGAGAGGCATGTTCATCCTTTTACCACCAGGGGGCAGTGTTGTTCCACGTCGCGTTCTTCCCACGTCGGAAAGCTCAAAGCATCCCGAGCTCAAAGTGGAAACAAAAAGTCAAGCGGTGTGTCAAAACTCAAAGGTCACAAAGTCAGAGGCCTCACGGGAGACTTAATAAATCCTGACAGAACAAATGAGAGAAACTATTCCATTCAGTACAACCGGCCAACGCTGACCTTTGTGCCAGTCCAAAAAACATCAGCCGTTACCACAGCACATCCACTCCTATAAACAGAGAGCAGCGAGGGCCGTCAACCGTCGGCCTGTCTTCAGGACTTTCCCCTCGCGTCCACGTCAAACAAAATACGACGTGGAAGGAAAGAAAAGCCCAGAGAGGTGTCAGGAGGTTAAAGACCGGGGCACAGCTCCACTCTAAACAACCTGCACACAACGCTGGTCTGGAGAAAAAGCCTTGCAGTTTTTTCAGCCCCAACATGAACTCTGTCCATCAGTTTGAAAAGATGGGACTGAAAAAAAACAAACATGTGGAGATTGTTGTTTTGTTTTTTGTTTTCAACACAGAACCCAGTCTTCACTTCTGGTCAAAGCTGGAAACTGCTGCTGAATGTACATGTGCACAGTACTGCATTAAAAACCATGAGGCTACAGTGGTGGATGTGGGTACTGCATGTACTGCAGTATTTACCACAGAAAACACTGTGTTCTGTGGGTAGAATAATCAGGTTTAAAAACATCAGTACATTCATTTTTTGACTTCCTTTAATGATGATCAAATATTATTCTACTCTTCCATCAACTGTTGTGTTTCAGACGGACACTGACCTGATGACCCGACACATCAGATGTGACCTGTACGAAGCGTCTGGTTCTTCATGACGAGGAGAAAAAGAACTTCAACATCAACAACAACCAGAACTCTCAGTGTGTGATGAAATTATAAAACATATTTAAAAGTAAATGTGTCTCTGTCCCTCCGTCCCTCTGTCCCTCTGTCCCTCTGTCTGTGCCAGAGTTTTAAGGAGTGAATTATGACGCTGTGATGAAGAGTTTAAGGTGGAAACACAGTGCAGTGACAACAGGGTCAGTTCAACTGGGATTGTTCTGTGGTAAAGAGACGTCGTCCTGACGGGGACACGTCTCACTCACACGTTTAAGTCCAGGCTGGGAAAACTGGTCCAGGAGGTGGAGACGAGACCTTTGTACCAGTTTGACAAAGAAGGAGGGAATCAAAGTCAGATCTGTCTCAACATGTGCTGCTGCTGCTGATGTTACTGCTGTAACTGCTGCTGTAACTGCTGCTGCTACTGCTGTTACTGCTGTTACTGCTGCTACTGTTACTGCTGTTACTGTTGCTGCTGCTACTGCTGTTACTGCTGTTACTGCTGCTGCTGCTACTGCTGCTGCTGTTACTGCTGTTACTGCTGTTACTGATGCTGCTGCTGTTACTGTTACTGCTGTTACTGCTGCTGCTGTTGTTACTGCTGCTGCTGTTACTGCTGCTGTAACTGCTGTTACTGCTGCTGCTGCTGCTGTTACTGCTGTTACTGCTGCTGTTACTGCGGTTACTGTTGCTGCTGCTGTTACTGCAGCTGTTACTGCTGCTGCAACTACTGCTGCTGCTGCTGCTGCTACTGCTGTTACTGCTGTTACTGCTGTTACTGCTGCTACTGTTACTGCTGCTGCTACTGCTGTTACTGCTGTTACTGCTGCTGCTGCTGCTGCTGCTGTAACTGCTGCTGTAACTGCTGCTGCTCTCTCTGCATCACATACTGTATCTGTGCATCGCTGCAACATTCCTGCCAAGTATTTTCCCTCCAGGCCATAATTCACAGCACTTTAGTTCAGTGCGTTTTATTATTTTAGTAACACTACGTATGTTTACCCTCAGGAAGGAGTTAAAAGAAAAAAAGAAAAATAGTGTCTGGTTCATTTCAGCCTTTACTTGGTTTAATTCTTTTTTCTTCTTTTTTTTTCCTTTGCTGATATTTTGGGATTAGATACTGTATGTATATAAGGAGCAGTTGACAAAAAACTGTTTGGCTTCATCTCGTCTTCTACATCTTCTACATACAACCTAAGAAAAAAATATTATATTATATATATATATATATATATATAATATTAATAATATAATATTAATATATAATATATAATCAACATTATTTTGTGTACAGGACACCAATAAAAACAATTAGATCTAAAAAAAGATAAACACAGTTAAATAAAGAATAAAGCTATAAATATTCATTTATACACATTTCATTCATCCCTAACGAGCGATTGCACAATCTTTGTTTTGCTTTCTAACCAATTATTGTCTTTGAAACACTGTCGCCGACTAACTGCAACTTTTTGATGATCCAAATCAGTAGCAACTTTTCAACGTCTTCTCATGTCTGAGATCTTTGCTCGGTGATCACATGCAGTCATGGAAGTCTTTTTAAATTTTTTGATTTTTACTAAGGGCTGAATTCTGAACTTTTCTTGTGCGTCTCTTCTTGTATTTGTGAAGCTGTTTGTCTTTGTGTCTGGCCACCATCACTCATCATCCTGTTAGCGTGGGAGGCTCTTCCTTTCCAATGTCAACCATATTCTCTCACACACACATACAGTCACACATACAGTCACACTTGCAGCACCAGCACACACTCACGACACTTTACTGTGACTGTCGAGGCAAACAAACAACTTTAACAAAGTCAAACGTGTGTTTATCTACAGAAGTTAATCTCCTAATTTGACTAGTTTCCTCGGAGACTACATACAGTCACCTCCACTGCACTGATGTCTAAGATAAGTGCTACAAATGTTTTAAAAAGGTTAGGGTTAAGGTTAACCCTAATTGACCTTTAGAAAGACCAGAGCTCAAAATAAAACTGTATCTAACACTTGTAGCTGAACTTATATCTGATAAAATCTCTCTCTCTTTTTTTAAATTGACACCTGTGGCTTTGAGTGAAGATGAAATGTTGATGAAATATTTCATGATAATGAACCATGATCTACCGAAACACATTTTCTGCTGCGGTCAGCGTTGATACGCCCGCGTCGCATCACTGGAGTCGACCTGCTCCAACACAACAGGGATCTGAGCGGCGCTGTGTGAAGTACCACAGACCAACACCAAGTGGGCGTCTGCAGAAACATATCACTTTCTGCTGCGCTGATTAGATTGTTGCGGAGGCAAACATTAACCCGTCTGCTGTTGCAGGGACGCTGCACAACGCAGAATTAAATCAAGAGCAACTCCTAATTCCTGTGATGTGATTAACCGTGTCGTCCACGTGGTGACGGGCGCGGCCAGCGTTCGTGTACGGCACAAAATAACACAAATTAACAAACGCTAGATGTTTGAGCGTTAAAATATAACTGGAAGTAGTGTAAAAAAGTACGTCTGCTTCAGTTAGAGCAGGAGACCTGGATGTGGACGGTTTGACTCGACTCGGGCCTGAGACTGGTTTCACATGCTCGTAGTATTGTCTCAGTTTTACTGGTGTCCTTCGTGACAGTGCAACAGAAACCTGATGATTCAGCGATGCCTGGTGCAGTGAGTGTTCCTCCACAGAAGGGAGATCCTCTGTGAATGACTCGGAGGGGGGGCTCCCTGATACATGTGCAGTCAGCCCCTAACAAATATTACTACAGATACTACTGTGGAGCGTTGGAGTACTGAGTACTGATAACTGCTGTGGGAGCTGCTGAGCTGTAAGAAAGTCTCTGAACTGGAGGGTCGAGGAGGAAGAGTTGTTGTTCTGACTTTTTACATTAACTGAGACAAGTTGTTGTAAAGAAATGTTAGAATCCTAGAAACCGTACAGAAGTAACTGTTTTTTACTTCTGAAGAAGTAAACAAACAAGCTTAAATAATATAAATGAATCTTTATCTGGGAAACAACATGAACTCCTGTCACAAAGACTTATTTACACTGAGTTTTAAACTTTAAACTCTAGGAATCACGTCATTTTCCTAAGCGCAGATTAAAACCCTCTGTGGTTAAGTGACCTTATGTTCTGATGTTCAACCCAGTGAAGGTATTTTGAAATGATTTCCATAAAGTAGAAGCAGTCGATGCAGAGCAGCGGGCGACGGTGCGACGAACACATCAACTGTTGAAATGGAAAACGGGCAATCAACATAATATGACTGTGTGACAGAGTGAAAACGTTCCCTGACCCTGGAATAATAATAATAATATAAAAAAGAAACAGCAGTTTGGCAGATCAGTCTGTAAGTAAATAAGTCAAAAACTGGGAGATTCTTTAGTCCAGCGGACGGAGACGGCACAATGGAAAAGGTTTGAGTCGAAGGAACAGAAAGAGGCAAGACTTGGTTCGCCTGCAACAGGGAATATCAAAGCGCACACTTTCCATTTGCAGGGGCCCTGTAATGACACGCATAAGCCCTGGGCACTGACATGACACACACACACACACACACACACACACACATACTGGAAACAGATCGTCAGCTGAGGGAGTTTAAAATCTTCCACAGTGAAACCGTTTTAATTTTAATTCATTTTAACTCTGTTGCTTCTCCGTCCAAACTCACTGTTGTGTTTGAGATTTGAATTTAAATATAAAGGAAGAGTGGGCGAGGGAACGATGCACAGCGCAGTGTTTTTGAAAAAGTGAGACTGTGACACATCACGGTGAATCATGGGTAAATTTCCCACTTGATTTAACGATAAATGTTTTGCAACTTTCGTCCGTGACAAATGACCCCCGACCCTGGGACAAATATGTAGAGGACGACCGTCAAAAAGTCCACGACAAACGGAGACAGACGGAGACATAGACAGGATGAAAATGTCTCATCTTAAATTTACTTATTTCTAATCAGCTGGTTTATTGTTCTGCTTTTTTTTTTCTTTGAAATTACACAGCTTTGTTAACCGACTACAAAAGTTGTTTTGTTTTTTTTTGTGTTTGTTTTAATTGTTACCTACATTACAAAAACGCTGTGGTGAAGCGGAGCAGCACGTTACAGTGACTCACCAAACGCTCCCTGTTCAAACACATGCGTTTCAGCAGCTGTGCATTTACTCAAACGCAGCTCCCTGCCCTCTGTCAGGTCCTCATCTGCACACGCTGAGAAATATGGTGACACGTATTCATTCTGCAGTCAAACACTGGCGCTCGATGCTGGGCTGACAGGCACAAATCAATATTGACACTCAGGAAGGGGAACCAGATCAGCCAGCACGAAAAAAAAGCACTGGTAAAATCCACACGGCGCTCAACAGACTACCCTGGGTTTTTTTTTTCTTTCTTTTCTTTTTAATTTAATCAAGAATGAAAATGTTTCTTCCATCTCCGCAAAGGGATTTCCAGGCTTTCCCTCCTTCTGTCTGGAGGAAAAACAGCTCTGGCACAGTGTGTGCATGAGGCTGCAGCCTCTGCCAAAGCCTCCACACTGTTTTCTCTAAGACTCTAATAGTATGGAAAGATGAGTGAGTGAGTCTCTTTCCCCTGGGTTCAAAGGAAAACACCAGCAAATGTTTGCCATTGTTTTTAATGAACAGCATCAGCGTTTCATCAAATCATTTTCCTTCCACTGTTGTTTTCTTTTTTTCTCTCTCTCTAAGAGAGACCAGGAGCGGTGTGTCATTACTCTGTTATGATTGGACAATTACGGCAGGAAACCTCTGACTAAGACGATCCGTTTTACATGCAAATCTGGTCGTTTCGTATAAATAACCGGGGTTAGAATAACGACGGCTACGTTTTAGTTTCTCCCTTATATCTCGTTCGCACAAACGTCAGATTTATGGGAAAACAGTTTCACCGTCGACACAAGTGTTTTTACAATAAAAGCTGTTGATTTCTTTCACCGTCAAACACGACCTCAATCAAACAGACAAACGGTGAAACAAGGTTCTTGAAATGTAGCCAATAGCAGACGGTTTTGATGTGAGGACGTTTTTGGTCCAAACTTACTAGTACTAGTTTGTTGTCTTCATTTTAAGGTTATTTTGTTAAAACCAAATTCTCCTTGTAAATCAAGGTCGGCCTCTTCATTAGACACAATGACTCTGCACACTGTACTGTGTAAAAACTTTTGTTTTGAACTTTCTCTCTAGAGTCTGTTCATCATCACTGAGAAAATACAACGTGACACTAACCAACACTAAGTCAAAGCTGCTGCAATTATAAAGATTAATGAGGGTGAAATAAGTCAATGATTTTCTTTTTTTTTTCATATAAGGGAAACCAATAAGAGGCAGTAAAGTAGAACGTGAAGGTCTGTTCAAACGGTCGTGTGTCTGTTGGAACTGTGTCAGCCACAGAGACGCTCCAGGCAGCTGTGCAGTTTAACCTGCTACAGCCAACAACGGGGGAGTTGTGTGGAAGTGAACCCACCGTGCACAGACACACAGACACACAGACACACAGACTCACACACACACGTCACTCTCTGCTCTCACAGGACCAGATAAAAAAACAAAAAAACAACAACATTTAAACATCGTATACCAGCGTTACTCTCGGATGAATGACTCTGTTACGTATGTGGATCCTAAAACTGTCTGTCCATCTGTCTGTCGGTCTGTCTGCTCATCTCGCCTGTCTCCTGTGCACACACACACACACACTCACACACACACATCTGAAGCATGCTGGTGTGCGTCACCAGGGCCATCTGCTTGTTCACGGAACACTTTTCTACACTCCCGTTTTCTCCCATATCCATCAACACGAGTCTTTAACAACATCACAGTTTTAGTTGATTTGAAATGTGCTGTTGATGTTGTACTTCCCATGTGTGAGGCACGAGCTTTGACTAATGTAGAAGGTCTGACACCATCAACTGGAAAAGTTCCAGTCAAAGTTCTGCCAACGATGATTTGAACCGTCAGCTCAACTAGTCCAGTTAACAGATATGAAGAATTCATTTAAAGGATTACATTGAAATCCTGCAGCTTTCAATGTAAAACAAAGGCTGTGTGATGCAGCAGGACAGTCACTGCACAGGCTCTGGTCCAGGACACCAACCACGTCAGGACTAATGTCATGAAAAACTCCAAGATTGATGAAGACATGAAGTAACCAAAACACAGACAAACCCCAGAAAGGAACCAATGACTAGGACGAAAAAACATTTTTTGTAGATTTGCTCTTCCTACAGTAGATATACATCAGGCTACGCACTGAAGCAAAGTGAAGCCTTCAGATTCGTAGATATACATCAGGCTACGGACTGAAGCAAAGTGAAGCCTTCAGATTCCAGAGGTCAGCAGATAATGACTGGACAGAAGGAAACACAGACCTGTCCAGGCAGGTTCCACTTGTTCAAGGTCAATTAAGGAGGAAAATTTTGGACATGTTGCAAAATTATCCAATTATCTTACATGTAACCAGTGAAGCAGCAGCTCCACAGTGACAGATGGAGACCAGAGCAGCTGACCAAAGGTCAGATCAGGGGCCACGGCGACACAAACCTCCAAACTCTGTGGTTTAATTAAGAGTCTCAAATTAGCCCCGTGTCCCATCTGTACGTGGACTTTGCCACCGGTGACCTTCTGGAAGGGCGCTTTTGGGGAAAAAAGAAAATTCCATCTGCAATTGCACAGCCCACTGTTTGTGTGAGGACCATTAGATTCATCTGAGGTCAAACTGCAGCCTAAAGATTCTACCAGGTTTATTGATGGACTTCATCACTGACTCTGTGGTTCATACAAAGAGGGCATTCGTCGTCAAGGTTACAATAAATGCCACTTCCTTCCAACTCCCCTGGGTAACCTGATGCAACTCCCTCAATACACAGACAGCCACCGCACATGTGGGTGTTGTTTTCACCCCACGGCTAAGGTGAGGTGTCGTGTACGTGGATGATGACGCTTCCTCACACTTGGTTGAAAAAGAAGCAAAAATGAAAGCAGCAAGCTCACACAAATGACGGCGTAAAAATACGTCTCTGTCACACTGAGGAGACAATAATGGGCTTGTGTCCTCTCTCTGTCCTCTCAACACTTGTTGATGTTAACAGAGTGGGAGAGGCATTGTTTCCACCTGGCTGCTCCATAAAAGAATCCTCCGCAGCTCCTTCCAATAAGTGACAGTCTCTCAGAGTCTTCTTATTGAAGAAGAACACGTTGGTGTGTGCGCTCTGATAATGTGGTGACACACAATAGACAATAGACTAAACAACCTTAATAAAAGCTATGACAAACACAACAAAGAACTCACTAATGTAGTAGTGTGGCGCTGACGTCAGCAGAACCTGTTCATAACCACACGACAACAAACTCTTTCTGTTGAAGCTATGGGTCTAGAATTAATGATACATCTGTAATCACGGACCACACGTGTCTGTAGTGTGGTCTGTAGTGTGGTCTGTAGTGTGGTCTGTAGTGTGGTCTGTTGTCTGTTCCTGACCTGTCCTGTCCTGTCTGAGAAACCAGGTTAAACATGGTCACAGAGTTTTGTGTGACCTCCTAAAGCTCGGCGGCGCAGCGTCCTGTTGCTTCTTCAGAGCGTGGCCTACTGAGCTGAGCTGAGCTGCCACACACACAGATATTTTTAACCACGGGCTCAAAGGGACGGCTTACATTCCCGGCTGAACTGTGTCACTCACAAACTTTTCTTACACTTTCTGGGTGTGAGCGCAGCCAGCTACTCTCACATGCTGCGTGTCTGTGTGTGTGTGTGTGTGTGTGTGTGTGTGTCACCGGGGCACCGTGTCACCTCTACCTGACGCAGCTTCCCTGGATTATTTATTAACCCTAAAGCTTTAGAACCCTCATTAGAATACAGCGTTGGGGTTAAAGTGACAAACTCTACAAGTGAGATAAGAGTCAAAGATCTTTTCAGTTAAGAACTGAAGTTGTTGGATGAGGAAAAACACGTTGAAAAATGCATGAGCAGATTTAACGGTGACTGGTCACGAGGTTTCTCTGAGCATCCTGATTAAAATGGTAAAGACACACACACACACACACACACGATGTGATTGTACATTAAGTACTGCAATTAAAAACCTTTTTTCCCCTTTAATGTAACACATTGGTCATCGGCCTGGTTATCTGTACCCAGTAACGAACCCTAAAAACCTTTTTTCTCCCTTTAATGTAACACATTGGTCATCTGTACCCAGTAACGAACCCTAAAAACGACGACTGAAACACAACTACCCAGGATGCACGAGGGCTTCCGCCCACTGGTAAAAAAACAGCTGGATTGTTTTATATCCTCAAACACAAATCTAACTTGTAAGTCACATTATGTAGGGTAAATTTAATCCCTGAGCGCCAGCTTGTTTTAGACTGAAAATTAGATTTGATCACAGACGGGTGTACTCTAAATATCTTGTGTAAAAGCAGAAGGTGGAGGAAGAAAATGTGATAATTAGAGCAGCAACACTGGACTGACAGAGAACAGACGAAGGAGCTGAGGAGACTGTGGATGTTTAGCCTCACACACTGCAGGATAGGACTTCTGAAAATGTAAAGCATTTTGAAAAAAGGTGTAGAAAACTGGAAAGTGACAGCATTTGGTTTGTTCTTTATACTTTTTTGTGACAGTTGGCCTTGACTTCTTTTATTTAGGTTTTATTTTTAAAATGCCGTGACAGTTGGCCTTGACTACTTTTATTTAGGTTTTATTTTTAAAATGCTTTGATGACGTTTGACATTTCAATTAGAGAAAGAAAAAAAACCAGTCCTACCATCATCCAGTGTGATGTCCTGCAGGCCAATGGAGTGAAAGGTTGGCTCACTCTCCTCTGGCTCTTGCTTGATGCTCAGACTCTCGTTGTCCAAAGGAAAGGGTCCCTGAGGACTAAGTGGGTGAACCAGAGGCCCTGCTGCTGCTGGAGACAGGCTGGCCATGACAGGACTTGTTGCCTGTGGAGAGGACTGCTGCTGGAGGGGCCCCAGAGGGCTGCCACCTGAAGTGGGGGAGGAGGAGGTGGGAGACTGGTAGGGCAGGGAGTGGAGCTGAGGGGAGGAAGGCCCTGAGTGCGGTGAGGGAATCATGCGTGGTGCAGGGGCACTAGACGGAGTGGGGCAAGAGGCTGACCTCTGACCTACTGGGTGGTAGCCCATAGCTCTCTGCAGTTGGGAGGAGTGCTGCCCGACAAGAGTGTGACCAGTGGGAGAGGCCTGGGCAGCGTTCGGGGAACAGTGATAGCCTCCGAGGGTGCGCAGGTGCGGGGAGGAGGGGCTGAGCAAGGACTGCTGGCTCTGAGGGGACCCTACGATGGGATTGGTGACCGCAGCGGACGGACCTGATGGTGACGAGCACGGCGAGGAGGGGTAGACCATCCCCATCCCCATTGGGTGTGAAGCTGCACTTGAACTCTGCTGAAACGGCATCCGCTCGTAACCCTGAGGAGAGAAGCTGGACTGGCCGTTGAAAGTCAGGCTCTGACCGTGACCGTGGCTCTGACCGTGGCTCTGACCGTGACCGTGGCCGTGGCTGGGGCTGGGGGGGGGGTGGGGTAGGCGGGGGAG
>NC_024311.1:17847414-17867799 GCF_000523025.1 Cynoglossus semilaevis | reverse complement strand
TCTGCCCGTGCCCGTGGCCGTGGCTGTGGCTGTGGCTGTGTTGCATAGGCTGGTAGGAGGATCGGGAGGGCACAGGATGTGGAGCGGGACCAGGACTCGGATGGAAGGTCATGTGGCAATCTGCGGGTGGGTGGTGCAAACTGAGACTCTGGAGGTGAGGCAGGTGCTGAAAAGATGGGGAGCCCAGGGAGGGGCACGGGGGCTGCAGTGGTAGCAGGCCAGGTCCAGAGCCCGCGGCCAGGCCGTGCGGGGAGCTGGACAGAAGGTTATCCGATGGGTGGGCCTGCTCAGGAGATGGCAGCTGGGTGTGCACCAGACTGGCAGGATGTGTCAGGGGCATGGACATGGAAGGTAGTGCAGAAAGGTCCAACTCGTCTCTGTGTTCCTGTTTCACCATGACTAAAAGACAAGAAGATCAAAGAATGCTTCAAACAAAAGAAAATATTAGGATTTGTGTCAAATCATCATCTGTCTTTCTAAAGTGGTAAACACACTACAACCCCCCCCCCATCCACCATCTGCTGACATGTAGATATGAGTTTAAAATATATTGTCAAGTTAGACCTGAAAAACAGAGGCAGTAATGTTGCAGATCTATGTGACAAACTCCTAAAATATTTCTAAAATCTGAGCCTCATTTACATAATGCATAAACAGGGACAGTCCTTTACAGCAACAGCTCGATGACCTATTTCCCAATCTGGTGCCTCGTGACAGTGATTTTATTTTTATGCTTGTCTGAATCAGAGGCTGAACATATGTTGTCACTCTGGGTGACATCATGTAAGATGTCGGATGAGGAAAAAAGACCAGAACAGATAAAAAGGTTTACTGGTTACTGTCTTTATTTAAAAAGTTATCTGGTCAATATTTTTGGTAGAAAAAGATAAATACGGTTTATTCTGTTAATATTATCATTAAGGGTAATTAATACAAATATGCAGTGTATTTTTAAACCGACTAAACTATGACTGTCATTAATACATTTAATTATCATTTTTAGGCTACAATACAAATAAATATTCAAACTATTATACGTTGAGTGTTGTACTTATATATAAGGAACGCTGCCTGATGACACAGTGCTGTAGCTGTTATTATTATTATTTTTGCTTCGTTGACTTAAAAGCTAACCCTTAAAAAACCAGCCTCCTCAGCCCAGTTCTGCCTCGACAGACAAAGACATTTCTACGGAGGTGAAACCGAGAGGTGTCAACGACGTAGCAGGGTTATTCTACGGGGAAAACAGGAACCGTCTGTGTTGTGTAGGCGTGCCTGCAAAAACTCTGGGTATGTGGAGGGACAACGCTGCCTATATGCTCGTTCTCTCTCACACACAAACCTAAACAATGTTGTGGTAAAACTCAAAATAGTCACATGGCATTATATTCCGCCGTCAGTATTTTCAGTATGACTGGCTCCGAAATGAAAGGGAAAAAAAAAAAAAAAAAAGTAACCATATCAAATATCGAGTCACTATTTTGATGTAAATTAATATCTTTACCATCGAAAGGATCTAAACTTTGAAAAGCTCTGAAATTTACTGTTAACGCTGCACGTCTGAGGGAAAAACATAGATGTCAGCTGGGGTGGAATTGGAGGAGGGTGGGGGAGGAGTGGGAGGAGTGGGGTAACAAAATAAACAGTTGGCAGGTGTTTGAGTTTGTGTTCGTGGAAAAGCCCACTGTAAACCACAGTGATACTTTAGAAGAGAAAAAAAAAGTGGGTTAGCAAAGTCACTGAGGAGAAGGTGTACGTACTAACTGTGACTGTGTAGTTATATCCATTATATGTTCACGTGTAAACGCTCGTGTAAATGTGTTTAAAATGTGGGAAAAAAAACAATACAAGGGACTTATTTAATTTAATTTTTAAAGATTTTAATTCTACAAACTCCAGTACAGTCTATATTTCTCTCTCTCTCTTTGTCTCCTTTTTCTTTATAACTTAATTTCACTAAGTTTTTATTTATAACTTAATTTCACTAAGAACACAATTTTAAAAATCTTACCTGACACATAGGTGAAGCGTTGTGATTGGCTCCTTTTTCTTTTGCCGTTGCAGACATAAAACTGTACCTGCACAGCTGAGCCTACGTTCTTACTGTGGTAGGGAGGAACCTCCACCACGATGCATGACTAGGAACATATTGCATGTGGTTAACAACATAAACCTCCCCAAATTATATTACATTATTTTAACACTTTTTTTTTCAAATAAAAGAAAACAGGGACTCACCCCTTGAGTTTTCTCTCGTATTATTTTTGCCTCAACTTCCCACTGTGGACGTCCATCTGGAGAAAAATCAAGAAAAAAAACAACAACCTTAATATTTGAGATAATGACATCGACATATTCACAAAAGCATAAAAACATAAATAAATAATTAGAAACACAAACATGGTTTTTGTTCATATCATCAACCCACCACCGACTGTGTTTATTATCATGGTTCATTTAGGATTTCTTTGATTTTCCTAAAACTGAGAGTTGCATTAGGAGCAACACTTCATTAAATCAAACCCAACCTGACGTTGTTCTGGTAAAGACACATCTAGATGATGTTGTTTTAACAGCTCCAGAAATCCTTACACTTATTAAATACTAATCATATTCCCAAATATCCTGCTGTTTGTCCTGTCTGGTTACAACTGCAGACAGAGCAGTGGAATAATTGCGTTCATTTAAAGTGTCTCTACACATTACCAGATTTTTGGCAAGAAAAGGTCTCTTTTTTCCAGTTTTCCTATGAGGGAACTAATTAGTTGGCCAGACATCTTAGGGGCAGCTGCTCGAATGGAAGCAGTTACAGTGAAAACACCGACAGGCCTGCCATTGTTTAAGGAATCTAACAGTTATCTCACTGTGGTGAAGAAATACAATCTGGACGACTATGCTATTGCTGACGTTGAAAATGTTGCTGTTGCTCGGCTGAAACATCATGTCCAAATGCTGCGAGGATACGCAGCTGCTAGGTTTCATCTTCTCAATCCGAAGGATTCCCTCAAACCCCACTGTCAGGTGTCAGCACTGACTCACATTTGGACTGTTCAGCTCTTTCCTAAAATCTGGACTCTACCGCAGCTTTTTGTAGCTAATGTAGCTGCTCTGATCTCACGCTAACGTTAGCTGCGGTCGCACTGATCCACTGCTACAATACGGGCACGTCATCACACTGAGAGTATTCCCCGTACAGAGAGTCCGCGTACAGAGCAGGCATGACGGTGTATTTTATTTTTTGTTTTCCGGTGATAGCGTAGCGCAGTACGACCTTGAACATCTCTGTAACTGACATCAGTGTATTACTGCGGTGCATATTGTTGACATTCAACAGGCAAGAGCAAGGGCCCCACATGCTCTGGCAGACAACAAGCACTGACAGGAACCTCATACCAAACCAAGACAATGAGCGGGATCACCCAGACACACTGCACACCCCAGTCAGCGGGGCAAAAAAGAATGTGAGCTTACTGCTCCAGATGGTTGAACAAAAATAAAGAAGGTAATTGCTGTTTATGTTACAACAGTGAGCTTTTTTACATCTCTCTAAAAGCCAGAAACATCTCACCGACACCTTCGTACACATACTGTTCAAATCTTTAGTTTATTTAGTCATAATGTGGTCCATTTAGTTACAGACACATTAAATCTAGTAGAGTAAATAAATGAACTTCATGAAAATTAATTATTTAATTATCTTGGTTTTAATTTAAAAAAAGAAAATCTAGATCTGCTTTGTCCCAAAATTTTAACTAACCTTAAATATACGATTCTTCTTCTGTGTTATTCAGGTAGTAATGAGTTAATAAAAGCATTGATCAGGTAACCAATTATGATTAATATTATTATATAAGTATGTTCGTTTGTTTAATTCTACTCTAGGGGTTTCTGAACTCAGTGGCTCTAGTTCCTCGTGAATCTGTTTTCTTTCAGTCACAGGAGTTTGTGGAAAAACAGCTGTCATTCCTTCTTTTTCCCTCTTTTCTTCCATTACTATTCTTACTCCAATCAGTGTCATTCTCTACTAAGCTGGCAGATTAGTAGTAATGAGGGGGGATCTTTTAAGCAAACATAATCAACATGTCCTTCCTCCATCTTCATCTTCATCTCCATCTCCATCCCACTGCTGTTGTAGCCCTCTGGTCTCAGCAGTCCTCGCTGCCCGACGTGTTCTCCCTGAGGATTTCCTGTCCTGACACTGTGCTGTTAGGACCGTGACCGTCAGTCATGTGGCTGCTCCAGCCACGCTTCACCTGCTACACCTCAAAGAGCAGCAGACATTCCTCCCTGCCCCGACTTTCTACCGTGTGCTAACTTGATTGTGCTGCCCTGCATTACAAAGGCAGGTCGGGCAGGCACAGACTGGATCTGTGAATGTTATTCATTTACCATCTCAATTGTAGAGACGGCTTGTTACACTTGTTTTGATTATGGCCTTGTGTACAGAAAGATAAGGGAATAAGGATAGATTTAAAAGACGAACCAAAGAACGGCACGGGAGTTCCACCGACTAATCTCTTCAGCATAAACATTTGTAAAGCAGATATCTAGGCAACTTTAAAAGTAAATAATACCAGATTTAGAAAATATTCCTTCTTCCTTCCTCCTATAATGTAAGCCTCCAGTTTCAAGGTGACATGTGGCACAATAAAGCAAACATCTACTTTAATTAACATACTTTTTTTTTTAAATATTTGTGGAATTTCTCCAAACAAAGCACAATTATTATTTGTTCCTACTGTTTCAGAAAACTAGCCTAAACAAAGCACAATTATTATTTGTTCCTACTAGAATCCATAATGCTGGTTTGGTTTTGTGTTATTCAGTGCTGTGTTTACAATTTACTGTGTAATGCAGTGATACGACAACAGTTTCATCATTTAAAGTTTATGGTCAGATGTTTTGGGAACTAAATAGGGAGATTCAAAGTCGCCTCGTCAGACATTTCTTACAGATTCAAACTCAGTCAGATTGGCATTTTATAAAAATGCCCCACGGCAATAGGGAGTTGTTGAGACGAAGATCATGACAAATGTAATTCAAGGCTAAGAAACACAGATATTATATCCACTTGTGTCAGTATTGATGGTTAAAACAACCTTGTACTTAAGTAAAAAACACTATAGTAAAAACTGTTTTTTACCAAACTTTTGATCCTTGTAACTTACTTTAACTGCACGAATCAAAAGCTAAGATAAAAATATTTTTTGTATTTTTCCTTTAACAGAAAAGCAGCAACTGCACTTGAGCTTTTACTACTACGACGTCTTTTCTGTCAGGACGACCTATCGATTTACACCTCTGACGTTGGAAAAAAAAGGGAAGGATGACGTTTTAACACATGTACTAGGCATGTTTCTTTTTTTTCGTTTTTTTTTTTTGTCTGCAGGATCAGGTATAGGTGCCTGTGGAGACACACACACAAACACACACTTACCGGGGCCTTTCTCCAGGAAGATGACTTTAGACTCAGGGAAGAAGTTGGAGCCTGTTATGACCATTTCTTCTCCCCCACTAACTCCAGAACTGGTCAGGCTGGATTTCTCAACCTGAGGCAGCTCCTGAGCTGAGCGCTGAGCTGCAACAGCAACAACAGGAGTTGTTACTTCGTGTTCGTTCACACTGCAGTTACACAGATGGACATCGAGGTCCTGCACCTGTTACCATAACTGAACCCTAAACAAACGCGAGTTTCCCTTTGGTTTATAAATCAACATCAGTGCAGATACAACAGGATCACACTTTAAATGTGACTTTTATATAATGAAAATCCCCACTTCTTCATAATGGTGAATGACCAAAAAAGGTTAATAACCACTGGGCTACATAGAGTGGAGAATTTAACTGTGACTGTGACTCCTGACACTACATCATGCTGTACTTCAGATATGATTCCTGTTGTTCACTCTACACTCACAAGGTCAGTGTAACATTGTCAAACCTAATATCTAACTGGAGGAGGCAAAATAGTTCAATGTAGCCTGTGACACTAGGTGTGTGTGTGTGTGTGTGTAGATATAAATATCTCTTATTTCACTATAAGGAGTTACAGTAGGTAAAACAAATAAACAGACAGGAACAGTTTTATGGTCGTGTGATGGATGCCACATGTTCTTTAGTTGGTCTTCACATCTGTCGTCTTCAGTAAAAGACTGTGACATGGAGAGGACTTTGAAGACTAAACCCTGTATCAGACCTCCTTGTCCAATGTGGTTGTAACGTGTGTGTGTGTGTGTGTGACAGAAAGAGAGAGAGGACTTGGAGGTTAATACTCACAGCACTCCACAGGGATGGAGGCAGCCTGCAGCGACAGCACTTTGCCGTTAGGTTGTGGGATGTGGACTCTGAATACTACGCGGACCCGCGTGTTCTTCCTTCCAATGTCTGTCTCTCCTTTTCTCAGCTCAATGTCTGAGTTCCGCAGTTTAAGAATGCCAGCACAGTCGATACTGCAAGCAACAGGGAAAATATTAGCCCCCCCCCTTACAGCCCCGCGGGGACAGTAATAATAGAAGCTTTATTTAATAGAGAAGGCCAGGGAGTGATAAAACCAAGCACAGGTCCAGCAGGGGATTAACGTTAAATAAATAAGGCATTAATTCAGACATTACAAATGTCTGCTAATATGATTCACTCACTGCACATAAAAACCCTGCGCTGCTTCATTTGACGCGCAGTGTTGGTTAAAACTAAGGAAAAAATAGATATAAAACATCCGTGAGTAAGATGTAAAAATCTTGTGTGATCATAAATGTGGAATTTGGTTTTTATTGCAGGAGGCTACCTTCATGGTGGTACATGGTCATAACTGAGCAATGTTGCCCCAAAGTCCTTCTGACACCCACCTGGCGGACATGTTGTTTTCAGGCAGGAGAGGAATTTCCAAAACTTTGGTGCTCGACACTATAATTTCTTGACTGGCAGTGGCCACGGTTTTCCCAGTGATTCGGTGCACCTGGTAGAAAGCATGCGGCCTCAAGTATCGGTCATCTGCCGTACCGATGAACATCTGCAGATTGACAGGCTTCTCACTGTAGCCAAGGAGCTGTACAATGGCAGACAGAGACAGTAACAGAATTAAAAAAAGAGTAAAAACAGATGTGGGATCAGATGTGAGGTGTGAACAATGGAATAGTCTTCATTTGTTTTCACAGAGCTGGCGTTATTTTTTTTTTTTTTTTGTTTATGAAAATGTTAATGTTCACTCTTCTATTGCTGAGGTACTGAGGTACATCTGGTGCATTTTTCTACCAAAACGTCTGTAAATGTTCCTTCTTGGATGGAAAATACAGGACGGCATTTCTTCCAAATACTCAAACAAATCCTTCAGCAGATTCAGTCACCTTTCTGCAGAAAAAAAAATGTTGCAGCTGTGTTTGCTATCATAAAGATACAGCTGTCATGTCTGTTAATGACATGGTTTAAAAGCCCAGTGAGGATGAAGACTCACAACATTTGTTTATGGTTTATGGAACAGGAAATGCTGCTGAATCAATTCAATAATTACAAAATACGTAAGGCATCAAATAACCAGACAAATGTGTTGTTTCTCCCCTAAAAATCCTACATAAGGCATCATTCACTGATGCTCCCTGTGAGGTCTAATCTTATAAAAAAGTAAAAAAAAAAAAATCCAAATTAAAATGTCAGTAGTCTCCCTAGGTTATTGTGGTCCATGTGGCATAACTGCTCCAGAATTTGGCACCAAACAACGATCTTCATTAGCCCCAGAGTGCAGGCAAAATTTGGTTTCAAACTCACATGAGTAGGCAATCAACACAGGAAAACTTTTGCATTTTTTGGTAGTGGTAAGACGAAGATGGAAAGAAGAGCAGGACTACTCCACCTCACAGGAACAGAACAAGCACACAGGGCACACAATACCACCACTGTTGTAATGTTGTATTTGGCAGACTGCGTGACAGCGTGATGGCAGCCCCTGCACATACACAATCCTACCGTACTGCCCTCATAAATACACACCTACAGTTGGGGAGGAGGGCAGCTTATTGAGGGTAACAGGAAAGAACAAGGTCTTTCATTGCTGCCTCACCCCTGGACCTGCCAAGCTTCATCCCCACCACAGCTGTGGCCGTGGACCTCTTCCTCCCCACAGGGCTGTGTCACACACTGCTGTGTCAATGTTTGGTACAAATCTGTGGCGGGTGGAAGACTGGCTGAACATGTCACAAGCTCTTCCAAATACATTTGAAATTAAAAGAGTGTGATTTGTCAAATTCATAAATGGAAGGATTGAAACAAAATTTAAAAAAAATAAGTAATTTTTAAAATTCTGGCGGACAATATTTAACTTTGATGTCCACGTTAAATCCAATTTTTCTGAACAACGCGTAGAACAAATAAATCCAATTTTTCTGAACAACGCGTATCACCATGTTGTCCAAAAGTCATATCTTGTTGTGCTGAACATAGAAGAGCGGAGCAGAGTGAAGACAAAGAAAGGTGTAACGTGATAGTTGTGAATCAATCAATCATTTTTTTATCTTTAACATGACATTTTAGACACGTCTTTTTTTTTTCCTTTCCTCTATACATCTGCTGTGAAAGAAGTCGTGCTTAAACACGTTGTGTTTACAGCAGGCTCTGTGAGGGAACAGGTCTCCAGGGACAGAGTGAAGCCAGGCAGTGAAATGGAGCTTAAATCTTAATAGTCCTTTACTCGTCTTGGCTGAATAAAAACATTGTCTTTCTGACGAGGTGTGCTATTGACCTCAGTTAGACGCTAATGTTTCTCAAGAGAGTTTTAATTCTTAAATGCTTAGGAAAAACTTTTTATGGTCACAGTAAAAATAAAACAAATGAGACCCAAGATGTACAATTACCTTAATGAAAGTCAAATAACAAACCTAACAGTTATAGGTATTATTAGTCAACATTTTACGTGACTCTACCAGAGCATCTGAGTAAGCTGTGGGAAAACATAACTCACAGTAGAAAAAAAAATGGGGGGAGGGGGGGTTCTGTACGAGATGTAGATCTGACCTTTTAGCTGCCCACATAATTACTGGTATATCTTAGGGGCAAATTAAATAAATCAAACACCTTCAGTTCCATAATTCTAAGATGACATTATGACACCTTAGTGGTGGAGATTTGGTCAAATTAATTTCCACTCTGTGTCGCTGTTGTGAGTGTGTGGGCTGAAGGTCTATAACATTTCCATTCTGTGTCGCTGTTCTTTTTTCTTCTTTGTTTGTATTTTCTCAGGCTGATAAATGCTATACCTGCTATGACAAAACTGACATTCACTAAGATGTGAGTGTGTGGGCTGAAGGTCTATAAATTAGGGTCTTGTTTATTTGTAGCACCATGTGTGTTCCAGACAGCATGGAAAGAGTTAACAGTGTCTGGACAGAAGCATCTGTGAGATGCATTCTAATAAATGTAGGTATAAAAGAAAAAGAAAAAGAAAGATGAAAAAGGTTGGAATATTAGAGGAAAAGAATGGACACAACTATGTTAAAAAAGATGAAAAAGGAAGGAAAAGAATGGACACAACTATGTTAATGTTTAATGTTGTTCAAGGCTTCATTTTCTGCTCTGTCAGTTCAACCTTAAATGAACCGCCAACATAAAACTCAAACGGACACTTGTACTCTTGATCTCAGCGCCTGTGTGTGTGTGTGTGTGTGTGTGTGTGTCCTGCATTTCCTCCAGTTCTCAGCACATGAGTGATCTGGTGTTGATCAGGAGTGTTGACAAACTTACACTCAGCATGCCAGCGGACCATTCCAAATCAAATAATCAACTAGGAAAACCTGATTAGAGAGTCTGAAAGAAACAGATTACTTTGGGAGACTGGGTGAATAAACATTCCTGGCCAAAGGGATACACAGCACACAGATAGGCTGCTGTGCAGGAAATGGTCGAGACTAGTCTTTAAAATATATAAAATATTGAATCCTATTTAATTTTTTATATAGATTTAAATGATTATAATTTAAGGAGGAGTGATTAAAAAACATTTGACGTAGCGTCCTTACAGGGCAGGACGTAAACAAGGACACATGGACACTCATTGGCAGTGAAATGCAGACAACACACACCCTTGACTTGCTTCACATTCCTAAAGCCACCCCTCCACCGTCCATGTTCTGGTGTGAAATACCACAGGAGGGTGGTCTCTGCACTTTCAACTCCTCACCTTTCTGCCTGTCCAGACTGCTCTGAAGCCAGCTGGTCGGTCAGCGAGAAACTGAGATCTGTTAGAAATCAGCTACTGCGTTAAATCACAAAGATATGAAACCTGTCACATGTGCTGCGGTCTGCTCTCACTGGAGATCTGTGGTCACCTTACGCCTGCTGCTACTTGTCTCCCTGTGGATAAAGTTTAGGACGGACTCTCCCAGCTAAAATAAAACCCGTGGGTACGGTTACATACCGAGTAACCACTAAATAAAGTCCCCACTTATTTTTGGCTTTCATCTGTTCCACTGATCCATTACAGTAATAAGGGCAGTAAGCTGGAAGAAAAGTAAATCTCACTGCAGACCTACAGACACAAAGCGCTTTACTATTGTCTAAAACATGAGTCCTAGTCCGAGCGGATCCAATTGTCACGTCACACTGAGGTATTAACATCGGCTGGGCCAACAGGGAGAACAGCAAGCGCCTCCAGCGGCAAAACACCGGCTCTCCTGACACTGTGTGTTCCAAAGAGTCCCTGCAAGTGGCTCTTATTTCTGCTGTCTTTCCACCTCTTTTATATACAGGATGTTTTCTCTGAGTCCCTTTAACTCATCTTCCCTCTTTCTCCACTCTCTCCCCTATGCTCTCCTCTCCTTTCTCCATCTTCAGCTTCAGCCCGCTGCTGTAACTCGACACTTTCTCATAGCCAAAGACTGACGCTGCCAAGTTGTTTCCCAGTGTTGCTCCACTGTTGCCATAGTGAGACTGTGTGTTGTGAGTGTGCATTACTCTGTGTATACGT
Organism: Cynoglossus semilaevis; assembly: GCF_000523025.1. Lineage (NCBI taxonomy): Eukaryota > Metazoa > Chordata > Actinopteri > Pleuronectiformes > Cynoglossidae > Cynoglossus > Cynoglossus semilaevis. The sequence continues at coordinate 17,856,848 of NC_024311.1, read as the reverse complement.
GTGTGTGTGTGTGTGTGTAAGAAAGTGATTGGCGATGTGCGCTCGTGTCAGAGTAAGCTGCATCCCCTGTCGTCTTTGTCGGGAGACTGTGCTACTTAAACTGTATATGCTACTGCGGCGCTCGGAAAAGTTTTGTTGATGGGTGAAAGAATAATAGTGTGTCAGTAAGTGGAGAGAAGGGAAGCAACAGATGTAAGAACAGGAACAGCGCTGGTCACTCGTCAAGGTCAAGAGTGAATTATTATTATATTCTAACGCGTCACAATTATGGACACAAACACCCGATACAGTAGGTCTGATGTTTGCCCACCGAGCCAGTACGGCCAAGAGGAAGCCAGGGGGGCATTTGAATGTTTGTTTGTTTATACAAGGTCGATACACACACATGTACAAACACACTGTACACACAGGAGTGTTGTACTGCGTGAAGACTGGACTGGCCTCCACTCAATTCCTCATATTTCCCTCTAACTCAGCCCCACAGAGCGTCTCTTTCTACCCTCCTTAGGACCTCAGTGATATTTTCTCACTGCACTAATCCTGACGACAACAAATTAGAGCGTCTAAGCTTACAACCTGTTTGCATCTAATACAGCCCTTGGGCAAAGCAACATGAGCTCAAGCCGGTTCACAAAGTGCAGGCAGCATGGCAGCATTGTCATCTGTGTGTCTGTGCATCATGGCTGGTAGTTTACTGGGAGATCCTGCAGAGAGAGAGAGAGAGACAGAGAGAGAGAGAGAGAGAGAGGACGAAGGAGAGTGTGTGGCACAAAACACTAAGGCAAGAAGGCCAAAAACTGGATTTAAGGAGATCTGTGACGGAGATGAGGAGAGTAATGAGGTCACGGTCGTCCATTAGCATTGGAATCAAAACCATTTAATTCATCCATGTTGGTAGAACTACTTGGGCAGCTTCTGTTCTATTCTCTTTCAAATCATTAGACATCAGAGTGAATGTACTGTAGAAACTAATGAGAATATATTTTTTACCCTGTGAAAAATAACGTGCACTAAAACTTAACAATACTCCAAGACAGGTTAAAGATTTGTTTATGGTTTGCATAAACAGGTGTGATTGTTGTTTTGTTTTTTTTAGTGTCTCATATTTTGCTTCTGTTTTGTCTAAATCCATCCTGTGATATCCCAGAAGGTAATACCAGAGTGGCTGCTTAGAGTTGTGTGGGTGCAGCAGCACTCAATTAAGTTGGTTAAATACGCGCAAGGATACCTCCGCCAGCCAGAGAGGCTTTGGACTTAAATATCTCCTAGCAACAGGTGTACCAATTACGGTCGGCAGTTAGCCCCAGAGGAATGGCTAAAACATCCAGTCAGCCAGGCAAAAACAAAGACGTCCTGACCTGCAACGTAGGTCTAGGAAAATGAGTCAGGCTGCACAGACCAAACAAGATCAAGCTGATTTCCTGGATAATTTTTGAAAATATTGTCAAAATTCATCAGATACATTCTGAAAAAGCGATCCATAATGTTATGGACAATCGTGAGGGATAAAAACAGTGCATGCTAACAACGTCATTACTCCAGTTTGGTGAATAGCACAGAGTACATCATTGCATGCATGGCTTCAGGTCACGACTGTCAAAACAACTGAGTGTACGTACGGTCTACAGACTCCCAGGCTTCATGACACTGCATCTGTGTGTTAATGCACACACAGGTGTCTACCAGCTGGTGTCAAACTACACACATACTGAAGCCTAGTTTTATTACAGGCTCAATCTATACAGTATATTTGCACCACTTCACATCAAGTGTCCTGTAATACAGTATCAAAAAGCATCGACATTTCTTGTAAAAACAGCTCATAGTACAATGTGTTGTCGCTTCCACAGTTGATTTAGTGTAACTGACTGAGTACACACCACCTGATGACATCAGCAAGTGCAAGTATGACAAAAAGATGGTGAATCCTAATCCAAATAATAATTTACGACACCTCCATCGGGTGCACAGGCCTGGAGACACGTGTCATGTTTTAATGCCCGGAGCTGCTTCATATTTTCTGTGTCTACAGCTCTTTACCGCTCCTACATCCTGTGTCTGGGGCCCTAAACCACAAGTTAGAAATCAGCAGCCCAAATCTGCTCCTCAGCTACGCTAATAAACTTCACACAGACATCCTGAAAAAATTAACACTCAGAGGAAATGACTATACAACATCCTAAAATCCTTTGGATTAGGGGCGTAGCTTTTTTCCCCCTTTTATGTATAGAACATTTGCATGTGTATGAAAAGCACTGTACTGGAAGTATCTGTTCTTGTCCATGACAGCTAAATGTTATGGCAACTGAAAATCTCATCAATCCACAACAATATATGGATTATTAATGATTTTTAATGACGAATAATAAGTGTGTGTGCTGAAAAAGTACTGAAAAACAAAACCTGAACGGTTTCCACCAAAATGATCATCTGAGTGAACTGGTGATACGTGATAAATGAACACAGAACAATGGCATGTAGTGGTAACTGTGCTGTATCTTAGTCTCAGTCCGTTCAATGTATTATCTCTTTTATCTCTTATCTCTTTTATTATTTTTAAAATCTATATCTTTGACTGAAAGGAAACAAGGCTTTGTAGTCCTCCCTGCCTCCAACACAAATTAAAACCACCTACCATTTAAACAACAAAGGCTGGAAGACATTTTGTCTAAAAAGCTCTATAATAGTATTTGCTCATCTAATTGTAGTTTTGAAACTAAATACTTAGAGAGAACCCACTGTACACACACCAACATCATGGTGCCACTCCCTCACTTTAGAAACGACAGCCAGAGAGAAGCTGAGTAAATTTACCTTCAACTAAAGAAAATTAGTCAAATTTGTTGAAAGCCTCTGAGTTTAGTCAGGTTTATAGCTATAAAATACCAAATTCTTCTTCACTTTGGTGATGGGTTAAAAGCAGAGGTCACATTTGGTTGTGTGCAGTGGTGCAGTGGTGCAGTGGTGCTGTGTCACAATGACAAGTAGTTCACCTTCCACTTTCCTAAGGCTTATTAGATCTGAATCTTTGTTGTTATGCTAGTTTTACGCCTTAAATAAATCTATTTAACGTTGGCAGTACTGTATCTAGAATGTGTTTAAAATGTTGAATCTTGAATCACGTTCAAATTCAGAGAAAGAAGAATCATACAGACTGGTACCGTCGTCCTTTAGCTCACCTGGCTCGCACCTGGGAAACATAATACAAACAGGCTCCTTAAAGGTGTCAGATTTTACTGACCCTAACCTTACTAACCATCGTGGACTGGGGCAAAACATTGTTAAAAGTTGTTTCTTATAAAGATAACTGATGGGAAAGATCACTTTTTCAACACATAGAAGAGAAGACATAATCGAGGTCCTGGGTCAACTTTGTGCTGAGCTTTTATATACAACAATGACATCCCAGAATAAAGAATTGACCTTCCAATCTGGCACCTTTTCTACAGTTCATCAAAGAAACGTTTGAAAGCACAATAATAGAGGTGGTTATTTTGTAAATAAAGGCTGCGTTAGACCTGCTGGACGAGAGCTGATTATATCTAATCCTCCTCCTTTTGTCAAAGTCTAATCTTTACTATCAGTGTGTTTATAGTGAGAACCAAAGAGAAATGAGTTAAATACGTGTCCATCCAATAACAACACTACAACTGTGTCTCTTTGCCCCAACACCGTCAGTCTGACTGTCTATGCAACAGACATACAGCAGTACAGGTCGACTCTTTCTAACCAACCACATCATACAAAGAAGACAATGTATTTCTGTTCAGATTGTTAGACTGTTTACCAAACAAAGCTTGTAGCTTTGAATAGAAAACACGATTTAACAGTAATTACACTTTTTTGACCCGACGTCCCGGTTACACAAGAGGTTCTGTGACAAAACCAGTGCCTCTAGGGGGTGAGAAATAGGGGCAAGCATGGTAAGTGTTTTGCTGAAAAACTTTAGCGCTAAATTATTCATTGTCACATATGGCAGGACAGAAACTTGTTCTCACTGAGGTTGAAGTGGTTAATGATTGGCCTGGAGGGAGCCTGCGTGCATGAGGATGAGGATATAGGATTGTTCTTATGCTGAGAGGCAGCACATTTGTCGTGGCAGTTGTCGAAGTTGTTTTAGAATTGTGTTAAAACAAAATACTGCAGAAGATTAGCCAAGGTTTCATACACCTTCATTTGACAAATTGATAAAAAAAAATGGTTCAATTATTTCATTTCTGCCAGAAAAGTTTTTTTTTCAATTATTTCATTTCTGCCAGAAAAGAAACATGATTGCAAGACATTTTGATGGTCTGACTGGACAGCTTCCAGGACCGAAGGTCTAAAATTATCCAGTGTAAAGTTCAATAACAATGGCAGAGTCCTGGCTCTGTGGTCCGGCCTAATCATACACACAAAAGAAGCATGTCACTGAGCTTCTTAAATATTAATAGGACTGAAATCCTCCACTATTTCTCTCTCTCTATCTCTATCTTGCTCCCACTCTGGGAGACAGAGCAGCGGCCTTGGCTCTACATCAGCTCACCTACTCTCTTTGTGGATGCTATCAAATGACAGAGCAGCTGACTTGGCTGTACAGACAGCTCCGTTCTCTGATGACTTTCCTGTCTCTGTTCTTTAACAGGTTGATTTAAAACCTTAATATAAGAAGATAATATATTATAATAATAATATAATGACTAAACTATCAGCTAATGATGCATTAAGGCTCTATAATTGCACACTTACAGGCTAATAATGAGGATTAGTCTAAGCACACACACAAGACTTCGTCTTAACCTTTAATACCATCGGAGTTTTGAGTGTGTATTTCATGCTGCACAGTTAAGGTGTTAAACAAAAAGATCAGGAATAGGAAGAACTGCCTTGTCAGTTTGGACAGGGTGGTGTTTATGTCTAAATACGCAAACAGAATTTCGTATTCACAGAACAGAATTAATTGGCATTTTAACAGTTTCAACATCCTTTTTAACAAAGCAGAAATACGTTACCTTGACGACCGGATGGCCACCGGATGCTGCTTTGACTGCACCTCGGCTGCCCTCCGTTTCATAATGCGCTCGGTGGTGGGCTTTGGGCTGTACCTCTATCTTTAGCTCAAACTGGCCAAAATGGCTTGGTAATGGCCAATCCAGTGGAGGCAAAGAGGAAGTCCTGCGGAGACAAAAGTACAAGAAATAACCACACGGACCCAGTACACTTCAGCCAAATGCAATAAAAAACAAACATTTGAAGTCTGGCAAATCTATATTAAAAGAGCAGAAATGTAAGGTAATGTTTTTTAATACAACTATATATATATATATATTTTACAAATTAAGAAATGCCCTATGATTAATCTAATAAAACATTCTTTTGTCCTTATTTCAGTGAAGTTCTGCACATTTTCAGGTATAATTTTTTTTTTTTAATAATTCCAATAAAGTTTCTTCACATGTAAACCAGTGTAAACCAACTGTAATCTATCAGAGTTCTGTGCCCGTCTCTCTTACAGCCGTAATCTATCAGAGTTCTGTGTGCCGTCTGAAAACCATTCAAATGACAAAAACCTGTGGTATTCCCCTTTGATGTCCTGAGTGGGTAAAAACAGTTTTACTGAACCCCCACCCAGACAATGAATCAGTGGAACGTCTCTACACATTAGAGCCGTCCTTTAACGCAGCAGTAACAGTAATAGGTCACCATCAGATTAAAGAGTGATTCATTCTAAAGTGGAACTTTTCTTTGTGACTGTGCTGTGTATATCAGTGAACGTGTGGTAAATGACACACTGTGTTACACACTGTGTTAAACACTGTGTTACACACTGTGTTAAACACTGTGTTACACACTGTGTTAAACACTGTGTTACACACTGTGTTAAACACTGTGTTACACACTGTGTTAAACACTGTGTTACACACTGTGTTAAACACTGTGTTACACACTGTGTTAAACACTGTGTTACACACTGTGTTAAACACTGTGTTACACACTGTGTTAAACACTGTGTTACACACTGTGTTAAACACTGTGTTACACACTGTGTTAAACACTGTGTTACACACTGTGTTAAACACTGTGTTACACACTGTGTTAAACACTGTGTTACACACTAAGTAAACGACTTTCAGTGTGTGAGTGTACACGAATGCTGTACGTTAAGTTGTATCTGTCTAGGCAACAATTGTATTTCAACAGCTGCAATCAGAAAAAAAAAATCAATTGTAAATTTTTACTCCATAATTGCTTAACTGGAATAATTATATAATCATAAGAGACTGGAACTGGGGTTGGAAACACACTGGATAACCTCTACCTGCACCTCGTTGTTTTTCCCAATCCATTATTCATGGTCCATGGGGACTACTGTAGGGCGGTAAAGCTATATGTGTGGTTGTGTGGTATTTGTCTGGCTGCAGTTTCAAAGTGTCATTGCAGGTTAGGTCTGATCTAGAGGCCCGGCTCTGTTCTGTCTCACCAACACGGTAGTGGTTACACACTGATGGACAGTATTTCTTGGCGCTGAACACTGTATGTTCTTTGTAAATCCTGTTGCTTGTTGGCATGAGTTTTAAAAAAATGTCATTTTAGAATTATATTGCCATGAGGAAAATACACTTAGTCCAAACTATACAATCTGTTTTGACAGTGACATTATGTAAGTTTTTTTTCTGCACACCTCAATTTCCAAATTTCCTTCCTCCAAAATGCCAATCAACATCTGGCTTTGAAAATCTATGTGAACTAAGTTAAATAAAGAGGAGCTCGGTCGTTAGTCCAGACGTTAATGTTGTTTTACAGGATGACATTAAATTTAAAGAAAGGTTTGGCTTTTTAAAAAAGGCACACTTTAACATTTTTTTCCCGCAGTTATGGCGTCTCTTCCTTAAACTACTCTTGTGGTTGTAAATTTAACATAGCAACATGACAATACTACTTCTGTTTTTATGTGAACTCTAACTGGCCTTGGGGCTCAAGGAGATATTGTTTGATTTACGGCACACAAAATCTAAACCAATATCATAAATGAATTAAATTTGTATATTTTTACATCTACATTCAACGTGTAGCATGATACATGAACACTTTGAGTTGTTGTCAAATTTAGAAGTTGACAATAAAAAAGTAATTTCCACTGGTTCCCACTGACTGCGAGCCATATGTTACACATCATGTTTCCTCCCAGCATCCACGACATAACCACCCAGGAAGTTGGGCTTTGCATGGCTGCTATGGTAACAGAAATAAAAGCCAACAGTTGAAATATGAGCTTTGTGACAGAGGTGAGCAGGAGTGGCATAATGACATGGCATAACCTTTCTCAAATGTCCAATCACTGGTGTGTAGGTGTTCCAAGTTCAGCAACTTTCCCACAGCTCAGAGTTCTTCACTCCTACAGAGTGGCGACCTCAACAACAGTATAGATGTTGTAATTAAGATATAAAAAAACTGTCTGGAATTGGTGTCGATTAGTTCAATTAAACATGAACTTATTAAAGGTAAAACCTTTTTTTTTTTTTGTTTGTGCAGCATCTGTCATGTCTGTATACAAGTCCCTATATTTGTTTGTGTGTGTGTGTGTGTGTGTGTGTATAGTGTGCTTGCACTGAACCCTGACCATGTGTGCCCTGCAGCTGGAATACAGAGATAGGGGCCAGTGCACACAAACAAAGTGATACCAACACCTGGGGCACACGTTGGAGAGCAGACTGACTGCTCTACTGAAAACCCAGTAGAACATTCATCTTTTGTAATTTGGGGAACCTGCCTGAATGTTGAAGTTCTAATCCATTCAACATCTCTGTGACTCCCAAAACACAAACAAACATAACCCCAACATAGTAACCAAGCTAGATTTATACCACTGATACAAGGCTCAAAGTTCTTATGACTGGACGTTGATCCACAGGGTGTCGTCACCAGGAGTATTATTCATCTAACATATTTGACCTTAATTTACTACACAGTGATGTTTACACATGTTTAATCTTTACGATCACTAAGATCAATCAGAAGAAACTCTTATCACCTCGTTCAGCCTTGACCCACTAAACCCATCACTGTCCCATTACATTAATAATTTACAAAAATGGTAGATTTTAAAAATGCAAGGTTGGACTTAACATATCAACTGTTTTTACCTGAATATAGGTGTATGACCTGGCTTTGGTTTATTCCATGAAAAGTGGGTGGGGACTGAGAGGAACTGTTCCCCAGGCACATCTTTCTTCAGGCCGTGCAGGGCCTCATCTGAGGGAGAGTCTAGATTAGGAGACATATTTCCTTGGTCATCCAGCCCCAGCTCCCCTTTACCAGGCTGCATAGCTGTTCTGTCCTGAGAGGTTTTCCTTGTCTTAGATGGGATGTCTGCCTCAGAAGGACAACACTGGAAGGGCGAAATCCCCAAGGAAGGACTGCCAACCCAAGTGTCCTCTGTGACACTACCTCTAGGAGAAGGTCCTGGTGTCGCCGTGGGTGAGTGATGTGGAGACAATGAGCCGGGATAGCAAATGTCAGCGCTGGAGTGACGCCTCTTCCCACAGGGTGAGGTCGGACGTGAAGAGGGCCTGGAAGGTGGACGTGGGCTTAGCCAATTTTCATCAGTTACACTAGTACGCGGTGAGTGGCAGGGCGACTGTCGAGGCGACAGACTGACCGAGTGTACGTGGTGTCCAAACGGTAGATGGTGGTGCTGCCAGTGGGGCTGTTCTTCCAGAACTCCACAACTGGTCTGAGGCGACGTACAGCCTGGGGACGTGAGGGGGGAGCCCAGAGTAAACCTGGCTGCTGCTTCATTGAGCTCTGAGTCAACGTCGTCGTAGACATGCGAGAATGATTCACAGGAGGAGGCGTCAGAGAACCAGCTCCTGGAGGAGATACTGCTGCACGGGCTGGGGCTGAGTGATGAGTCCCGATATGAGTGGTCCAGCCGCAAATACAGGTGGTCTCTGGACAGGGGCCGGTCACCATGGTAGTCCCCATCGGAGCCGTTAGCCCTCAGATCCTCCTCATTGGGATCCATCTCCTGCTGGCAGCTGGGGGAAATGGATGTAATTTGGATGCTGGGACACTCAAAGGCCTTTGGTGCCTCAACAGGTGCAGAGGGCAGCAGAGGCGAGGAGCCATACTTAGAGTCTTGTGCCTCATAACCTGGAGCCTCAGATCCAGGTTTGTGTGACTGAAGGCAGGGGGAAGCATTAATGATGTGGGAGTGAGACTGGCTGCCAGGACGAGACAGGCCGATAGACTGGTGGTTAGTAACTATGGCCTGTGGCTGGCCCACATTTAGAATGTAGAACGACGTGTTGTCATCAGGCTCCAGATCTGCAAGAACACACAAGAAAAACTAATATTAACAGAGGAGATACAGTTATTTTACTACTATAACTGTAACACAGTCAGAAAGCAAAACAGTGTGTGACCAATGTCACGCTCTTTTTATTGCTCTCCTG
>NC_024311.1:17820820-17847368 GCF_000523025.1 Cynoglossus semilaevis | reverse complement strand
GGGAAAAAAAAACACTTGATGATGGAGCGTTTTATACAAATGACACTAGAGTTTGAGAATACACACTCTTGAAATCCATAAAAAATCAATTACATAATAAATAAAGTAATAATATGGACCATTTCATTAGAAATATTTGGGGCAGTAAATTCTGTTCTAATAATTCGCTCATTAAGATAAAGTATGTAAGATCTTTATTGTGCAGTCGTGTATCTCAAACTCAGGTGTGGTCGCCTAAGGCCCGGCTTTATATTTGCTTACAAGCCCAATTTGAGGACACGAGAGGCCTGAGTGTTGCTGGGTAGCAAGCAGCCATACAGGCATTGTTCCAAGAGGGATAACCAATGAACAGCACTACTCAGGAAACAAATTCACACAATGGCGCACGTTGTCGGCTGTCATCACAGCTAGTGCCGGCAGGCTATTTATACCAAAGGTCATCTGGCTCAGGCAGCATGTAAACACACACAAACACACACACACACACACACACAAATAAACATACAAAGCCCACTGTACTGCGTTAGAGGTTATTGATAAATTTTGACCGGACATGTTCTGTAACTCATTCTTGTGTCAGATTTAAAAACAATTAGTTCAAAATACCCTGTGTGTTTTTAACCTCTGTTGTTGCAGTGTATTACTGTGCATACCCTGTGTGTTTTTAATCTCTGTTGTTGCAGTGTATTACTGTGCATTAAAGTACTGTGATGCAGATCACCTAGGATGTAGTACAGCAGTCTTTAGTAATTACACTGTCCCATAAAATAACAACTGTAAGTTTCACTGCAAACATCATGCAGAATCGCCGTACGCTGATACCGTTTGTTCAATAACTTGTGTATTAAATAGTTAAATCTATCTATTGACTGATAAACATTTCTGAACTAAGTCACCCATGCTCTCAGCAGAGCCATTAGCAGATTAGCTACAAACAGCTACCTGGACCTAACACAACAAGCCTTTGGCAGCCGTACTTCAACATGTATGAAGTATGAAGAAAATCCAAAACAATAGTTTATAAATGCTAGTATAGTATATATACGGTATTCTAATGCAGGTCAAATTTAGCTAGTCTGTTGTTTCTAGTTTGGTCAAACCTATCTCGTCATTTCTTATCCTCAGGCGAAAAACTCTCAGAAGAACTCATTTTATAAAACAAGTGTGTGTAGACCGATTGTTGGTTCATGTCAGAACTGAATCCCTTCAATTCTATGCCACCATATAATTATCCCAGGACACTAATCCATTGATTTTATTAGGTTTCAGCATCACCTTCTGCACTTAACAATAAAACAAACTTTCAACCAAATTTGAAAATATTTTCAGAAAGATAAATATGGACTGATCCATATGGAAAATTGAAAATCATAGCAAAACTTTTCTGTTTATTTCTAAAGAAAAAAAAATCTGGCTACCAAACCAGCCTGATTTGTAAATACTTTGTTTTTATCTTACGCTCCATTAAGTTACAAATGTTGTAGTGAGGGTTCCTAAAAGAGACTCTACAAAGTTTTTGTCCTTGCTCTCGATCCTAGAGCAGCAACAGAGGCAACCACACCAGAGTCTTTATTTATAGCCTTTCGGCTTTGCACTGGCCCTGCCTGCATGTCACAAGACTCAGCAGTAGATCCTCTGACGACAGCAACTAAATGACTGACGGGGGAGACGAGAAGGACAGAAAAGCTGAGTGGGAAAAATAAGTTAAAAAGTAAGAAAACAAGAAAAAAAAAAGCATACTTATTGAGAGCTAAGTTCAGCAAATACAGCAGAGAGAATCACCCAGTAATACTTATGTACTACTCCAATAAATTAATAATAAATAAAGAATTCGTCACTAGGAATTTGCAAACACACGTGGTAAGACAAGACGCCTCACTTCTTCAAAGGTGAAGTACCAGTTGCCTCAATTTTAAATATGCAGAAGTGATACCATTGTTAGCTTTTATTTAGAGCAACAGAACTAGAAATAAAGAATAAAGAATATTGCAGGTCGGCTCAGTCTGACAGACAGAAATAGCGGTGTCAAATCAGGCCTTTTCTTCTGGCTCTGGTTGATAACTACAGTGTACACGAGCGGCTCTGCTTTTTGTAACCACATTGCATTAGTTTACACTCGAACAGACTTAATAGTCTGTTGAAAAGGCTGTGAAAGATATGGCTTTCAACACTGCATGTTTACTCGGAGGACGTGTGTTAGCACTGAACAATGAACACTGTACTCTGTGAAAAGGACAATATTCAAAAAAATGATGTTGATCGTTAAATTAATCACTCAGTTGTTTTATGGAGCCACAGTTTTTGTTTTGTTTTTTTCAGTTTTTTGCCTGATTTAAAGGTTCTTACAGTCTAACTTGTGAGGGTGTGAGTGTTGCACCAGAGAGGGTCAGACAGGGGCGATCATGTTAACTGGCCTAAAGCCCTCTTTTTGCCCTGACACAAAATTAGCCTGCTACCTTAAACCCACTCTGGAACAGTTACAGTGAGGGAAACCCCCCTCCTGCCAGAGCCAACAACAGTAACCTTAGTAAAGGAGGTCAGACAGGAACTGAGAGAACAGGACAAGCGAGGTAAAGCTGTTTTATCAATGGTGTTAGTGCCAGTGCTCCTCTGCTGTTTCTGACAGCCTGGTGTCAGACACACTCCTCAAGTGTCCATACATCAGACAGCCAATCCGGTTAAATAAAGATCTCCAAGCAGCTTTGCTGCGTCTAAGCTAATAATAGCTTCATCTTCCTAAGAGTCCTTTCAGTAAAGTGGTGGTTTATTACTGTTTGTGTCACCACGATATTAAAGAGAGAAAAAAAAAACCAACAGAAAACTGACTTCACTGGACAGAGCCACCGGTGAAGGAGGTTTTCACTACGTCTCCTAATATAAAGCCTGACTAACTTGAAGCTGACAGTCACTCAGATGAGAGAATTAACCTTGAGGGTTAATCCTCAGTAACTGTGCCCCCCCCCCCTCCCTCCTCCACCTAGTACAAATGAACACAATATGGTTCATGGTCCAGTTATCAGATGCCACACAGAGGCCACAAAATCTGAATATTAGCTCAAAATGTTACTTCTTAGAATTGGCAGCTTTTACTCAGCACTGTGCAACTTGATGATGACTTGCAAAATGTGTCAATGGTTGCTTTCAACTGACTTGTTGAGGATGGCATGAAGCAAAACGGGTGTTTCACCTGTTATAATGGTATTTTCAGAAATAAAACCCGTTTCTAGCAGTTTTTGTAAATGACACCATGTGAGTCTCTACAGCAACAATAAGTGAACAGAGGGTGTAATGACTGGAAATACAGTGTGCATTGTTCTGCCCATTTGCCCCATTATGTTACCATTTCAATAATATCACAAAATAATTATCGAAGCTTTCTACATGTGCTGCAAGTAATGTGAGTTTTTGTGTGCGTGTGTCGGTGCGTGTGTACACATATTCATATAACTGTCTTATGTTACCCACTTGCTCCAACACTATAGGCTTCTGACAAACAAGGGTAACCTAAGACAGTGTTGCCTTAATGGTGGGCAAGCATGTTGATTAGAAAAGGCTCTGCTTACATCTCTACTGTATAAGAAAAGCTTTGTGTTTGGTCCAGTCTCCTCTTTCAGCTCATAAAGAGAAGTTGACCAATAGATGAGCACAACTGAGCCCAAATGTCATGTCATGAAACATTGATAGGATAAAAGCAAAGCATTAATCAGATACACAACCAAGCATCACTGTGTGTGTTGTAAACTGCGAATGGAAATTGTTGTTAATGAGAAAACAAACCTAATTTGTTTTGTAGTTACTAACATTAATGTCAAGAGGTATATTTGTAGTGATTCCCAGCAGGCCTCACAAAAGCAAAGTTAAATCCTTCCCCCGTGGGTTTTCCAAGAACTATGACTGGCCAGTTGCCCACATTTCTTAACATAGAGCCTGTGACGCACATGCACACACATATTGACGGGGCTGACCTACACCTGGTGGCCCTAAAACCTGCTGTCTGGGCTTGTGCCAAACCTATTGGTGATCCCTGAGGCGGCTAAATCTGTGTACATATTGTCCAGTCACAGTGAGGAAGCAAATGATAAAAACAAAGAAGCTAAAATTAACTTAGATATCCAAAATAAATCCTGATATTTGGGTTTGACTTTTTACCTGCATCAGCAGAGACTTGTTATTGTCTTGATGGTTATTACATTTTTGTTCTTGTTGTTGTTGTTATTAAGGATACATCATAAAGCTTTAATGTCGTTACTAAGGATACATCATAAAGCTTTAATGTCAGCCGGCAGAGGCTCAGCAATGGCTGCTTAAGTCAAAGTTAACATATGCCAGCATCTAAATTAAGCTCCTAATTAACAAGTCCATGCTGAGGTACCATTATGGGCTAAACACTGAGTGCCAAAAATGGACAGAGATCCCGTTCAAATACAACAATTCTCCTAAGAACCTATTAGTTTGTATAAAAAAATAAAAATAATTGTGATAAGTGATTTATGTATACTGTCAGTTGAGTTTCACTTTAAATTCATTTTTGGACAAAATGTGTGTTGTTAAGGGTGCACTGTTTAAAATCTACAAATCTTTACAAGAAAAAATTACAATTAAAAGGATGTGTTAAATGTATATATTAATACGAGAATAAATGGAATAAAAAGGAACTTTGTTAGGAAAACTGTCAAGTGAGGCACTGCAGTTAAAAACACATGAGATGATTTCAAAATATTTTGCAAAATTCTGCCAGCTCACACTGTATTTTATCACAAATAAAATATTTTGGATGTCATTTGACATTTGCTGCGTATCAGTGACGCAGCAGATGTTCATCTAAAGACCGGCCTAAGGCAATTACGAGAAGCTCGATGTCCTACTACAACCCAGAGCAGATAACATCACCAAGGGTCAGGAGATAGACCGAGGAGAAAACAGCAGGACAATTGTTCACCTTTTATATGCTGTTAAAGCCTCGAGCCTTCTTTACATCTTTTTTTTACACCGTACAACAAGTCTATACATGTTTAGCAAGATAACCGTCCTCCCTAAGAGGTTCAGCTCATGCTTTACTCTACTACTCACAATGAGAAGCAGCAGGATAAGCTGGACAGTTAAACCTTTTATCTACCATCAGTGTGTAATTCCCTTTTCCAAGCTGTCAAAGTCAACATGGTCCACATACCATCACTGTCATTTAAGGTCTCACTTTCTCTGATTACATCTTCCCATTAATTACCCTGTTATTTCACCTACGGAAAAACCCTAAACAACTGACACTGCATTAATTACTTGCCCGAGGACTAAACTGAAAAATTATCACTCTCTATCTTTGAATGCAAAACTGGCATGGGGGGGGGGCAATACCAAGCGTTAGCCTGACTGAACCACAGCTTTGATGGGCAGCCTAAAATAAAATGGGATTCAAACCTCTCTAATCCCTGCACAGCAAACCACACCTCATAGTAAAATGGGACCACGGAGAGAAACAAAAAAAGGTGGAACTACTTGCAGCAGTTCACCAGCCTTCTCTCTGGAGTAATGCAGCCTCTGACATGTTGATACAGCGTAGCCAGCGGTAGCTTCAGTTACCCTAAATTTAAACTAGACAGATGCCACACATAACTACTCATGCCTCGCCCTGAGAAACAAACGTCTCATTCATCGCAGTAGGTGCTGGGACCCCTTGCCTTTAGTTCAGTAAGGTTAGGGGGCACCCACATGGTAAACTAGCCCCACATGTGGACCTCATGCATGACTGTCTGACCTCTGACCTCTCATGTTCTTTACATTTTCTTGGAAACACCGGAATCTGTAGAAACACTATTTTCTCACTATTACTGTTTCTTTAATTTCACTAAATATAAGCCTGCAATTAAAAATAATATAAATTAAACAACTAATGTAAAATAAAAAATAAAATGAAACAAATTGACATATCAATAGTCAGTACTGTTTAAAACCAGATTACTTCCTTTTAGTTGTATTTTTGTTTAAATGAAACTTTTGTCCTCTGAAGTGACAGTTAATATTATTTCTCATTCTGTCTCTCAAATGGATGCTTCAATCCCATCCCAATTCTAGACAACACAAGCCTGTGAACTGTTCACACACCTGGATGGAGTCTGGAAACACCAACACACTCACCTTGTGATGTGGCACAGAGCATTCTTCCGCTCCTCTCCTCGACCGATCAAAAAGTGCTTGAGCAGTAAAAAGTGAAGGACTAGCCGACGAGCTGGAGCGAGAGGGATTCTCCTGCTCTAAGTATGAACAAGTCACTAGAAGCTAGCGCCTGCCCTCTGCCACTCTCTTTAGGAGCTGAAAATAGTCCATCATGAGAGCGATGTAATTTCAGTCTTTCCCACGACAAGTATGATGACCTGTTCAGATCTTGTGATAGAATTCATCCTGCGTGATGTTCAGGTAAAGCTAGGTTTGAATTCACTCAACGTTTGCTGAATCACACGTCTGGTAAATCACCTGCCTTTGTTTGCATCCTCTGATTTTGCACCCCTGCGTCTTTCAGGTTTTGAAACAGCATCAGAAGCTGTTTGATTTATACATAAACTGACACTGATAAATTGTCACATTTGAGCAACAAGGCCTGTGAAAAAAAAAAAAAACATTATTTTTGTTGTGGTGACATTTGAGCGCATTTGCATACAACCTACGGATGTTACGCCAGATCACATGAGGTCACACGAGACTCGTCTCAGGCACATTTTAATGCCACTCATGAAAAAGTATTTTGGGGGTTTGCATGTGATTGGATCGACCATGACAGATATAAATAGCAGGTTTGAATGGGTGCCTGAAAAGAATCTCCCGTTGGTTCAAAGCCGTTACAACAACAACACAGACAGGGACACAGACTTTCTCCATCCTCTTCTCTGAGTTGAGTCATTTTATTGTGCTAAAATGTGGCTGGGCATGTTATCGTCTATCTTATCAGGATAATGTTACTGGTACAAAGAATGTCACAGCAGATTAGCAGAACTAAATCAAACCTGACTAGTGACTTAATGGTCGTGGTGACTGCTGACATCTGGAGATTTCATTAGGCTATATCAGTCTTTTTGAAGTCACTGGTGGTCTCTTTCATGTCCTGAGAAAGCACTGCAGAAGGAAATAAATCTTTGACAAACCGTTTGCTACTAAAACAGCAGCAAAAAGTTCTTCTTTTAACATGTAACACTAAAAAAAAATCATGCAATGTCTTAGAAGAAAATTATGCAAACCTGCCAAAGCAAGATGAACAACTTAAAGCTGCCGCAGCACAGTGTGTTTTCCCTTCCCTTTCATTGCACCCTGCCATCTGAACCCCACATGGCATGTCTGGGCCAAGTGCCAGTAACCTTCAATGTGGCTCTATTTCTCCAACGACCCCTCCCTCCACTCACCAAATGAGACCAGTGCTCGTGACCTCCACGAGACAATACTCACCATTACCTATTTCTACCTCTCGTAGACGCTACAACCAGCGCTACGCTGCAAATGGAGCAAGTGGTCCTTTAGGAATAAGCCCAACATGTTGTAACCCACTTCAAGATGAGACTATCATTCATAAAACCACATTCAAAACAGTGTAAGGAATGATGTTCCACGATTAGTTTGACATATTTGCCTCAGTAATAGTAGTACACCTGTACGCAGAACCAAAGTTATGGACACACGTCGCAGTGGGTGAAAACTATTACACACAAGCTGCCAGAGAAAGTTTCATAATGAATTCTGAAGTGACATGGTTGCTCAAGACCTTCGACCAGAAGGTGTAACAGGAAATTGTGTTTTTTGAAAATATGAAAGGTTTTTACCGTAAAAGTTGTTACTCATACCTAGAGCATCTGTTTTATATCTATTTTATATCTTATATTTATACTATTTGCATCATTGTATGTTGTTTAAATTTTCTGGCTTTGTGTCTACCTCAAACCTACAACTCTGAACACAACTTTTCAGACAATTTAGTTTTTTTTGTGTTAGACCACTTAAACAATGGAGCTTCAATATGACGAGGACACCTGACAGTAGGGTTGATAAACTGCTCTGTTAAGCAGCTTATAATAATTTTAAATCTAACAATATTTAAAAGTATAATAGACTTCTACTTAGAAAAACTACGAACTACAAAAAACTCTGTATAATTACACAAATTAAATAAATAATTAAGTTTCACTTACTTCACTTACAGTAGGTGTTGTATTGTATCACGTGACTTAACCTATGCTAGCAATGTTACACACCATCAGACCAATTACAAAAGGTTAAAAACAATTGTCATAATCAAAAATAAACAAAAAGGATTTCCCCTTAATAATAATAATAAATGGAACAATTTCACAAAAATGGAACATGATTATCATGTCCCATGGCTTAAGATCACAGGTGTCCTGGATTATCATGTCATCATCACACATCAGAAAAGCTTACTCAAAAAAAAAAAACTTCTTTTTCTTTAACAGTTAATGGTCACAAACAACATACATTTTTTTAATTTAGCAAAAACTACTCTGTAATGTGCAACTACAGCCTTAGCTTCAGCTTACGCTGGTGTCTACATCTACTGCTGAGTCTGAGGAGGACATATGCTGTTAACAGCATCCTCTCTGTGGGGGGTTGGTGTATCGGCCGCAGACAAGAGGGCTCTGAGAATGCAGGGATTTGCCCCTGACTTATATTGTGCCCTGCTGCCTGCCGCTGTAAGGCCAAATTAACACTGGTAAAACAATGCCAGTTTGGCTGAAGCAGCGATTCACCTGCAGATGATGTTGAGAAGCTCACATTCACGGAGCAGGGAAACTGTTCATACAGGACCATTTGAGTATTTTGTTGAGAAGCTCTGTGACCTCACATTCACGGAGCAGGGAGACTGTTCATACAGGACCATTTGAGTATTTAACCTGCAGCTGTATTGAAGAATGACGAGGCTGCAGTAATTAAAAGACAAACCACTTTGGAGTTTACTTCAAACTGCGCTTTTCAAATAGACTAGAATTCTGTTCTTGAGTTTGCGTTAGAGATCTTGGGTAAAGTTTGTAATAATTAGGTACTTCTAAGGTAGAAGCCCTGAGGAGTTTGGTTTGATGAACTAAACAAAGGCTGCTGCCAACAAAACCTTGTTTACCTGCTTTCTTGATTTACAGTTTAATTTACTAATTTAGGCTTTTGTATTGGTTTGAACAAACCCTTCAGACAGATAGGAATGACCTTATCGTACTTTACAGTTAAGCTAATTTGCACAGGGAATCCAGGGGAAAACCCTTGATTGTTCGTTGTCTCTTAATATAACAGTGGTGTAAGACGCTGTTTCATTGTACGATATTAGTGAGAGAAGGGAAACGATCAACCCTGTACATACATTCTACAACCAAAAAAAGCAACAACTAAAAGATAATAAGAGACAAAGGGTAAAATGCAGAGGATAGCAACATCCACGCTGCACCTCCATAAATGACTTGTTTTTATTATTTTACTTTTTTTTTAAATAATTAGACAGGCATTGCTAAAACCCACTCAGCCTTTGAAGGTTATTGTAAAATACTAGTTTAGCTACTAAAATATACGAGGAGAAGACACCGCTCATTTGAACAAAGCTAAAATCTTGAGGCAGTGTAAATGTTTACAGAAGGGGATGTTACAAAAACAAGTCCAAGCCGGAGTCTTGCTTCTATAGATGGAGGCCAATGCAGAGGCAACTCACTGTTACTGTTACTGTGGCTGTGTGATCCAATGTTACACTTCAGTTATTAATTTGGACAACCGCCCCCCCTCCGGCCCCCTCTTTTGGGCCAACTCATACGGGCTACACCAGATTAAAGGCATTTTGCACAGTGGTGCTTTTATTCCTTCACTTATTCCAACTGCAGTTTTTCCCTCACCCCATCTCCAAATTTAACTTGATTTTTTAATCAAAGGAAAATATGATCTAATATACCAAAAGCCAAACTTTTTTGCAGAAACGACTTACCAAGAATTCGCGAAAGGGCCAAAAAAGCAACTTGTTCCACGATTTGAGTTAGCAATGCATGATAACTGAACGTTTCCATAACTTCTTTTTTTTTTTTGTCCCAACTGGTTTTCATCATGTGATTCAATTTGTCTCTTTGCAATTACTGTTGTTGGCATGTGCGTCAGAAAACACCTGCTTTATGAATACCAGATTTTTAAATGTCAAGTGTTTTAAATATCTGCAATCAACAAATAAATGAGTCGTGGAAGTTTAGTTACCCAAACATAACATTAACAAATGTAATAATTGTAATTCTTTTTAGGCACACTAATGTCTAATTGTAATTTTTTTTTGGCACATTTTACCAGGATCATTTCTGTCGATCTGTTCTTCCTTTACACAGGATCATTTCTGTCGATCTGTTCTTCAAACCATAATCCTCACAGTTTCACCCATCAAATAATACAATCTCAATAATACAATAACTCGAAATGAAATAATGTTACTGTATTCTCCCACAAAAGATACTGACATTAATTACTAAACTGCTAATTTAAAACACATTGGCTAGAGTGTTACTATATTTTTTTTTAAATGGCTTATATGGCTCATATGTTACCGATTTGATTATTCAACGTGTAATAACGATGCATAAACACTGAATTTCAAGGTTTATGACCAAAACCATCAAGTGTCATTTTGCTGGGACCTAGAGAAGGACTATAACTGGCTGACACGTCGTTATTGTGTCTCCATGTTTGTAACATTTGAGAATGGATGGTAAAGCACCGAATAAATTAATTTTGTTAGGCTAGAATGTTGTATTGATGCTGCTTATAAAATAATGTAGAAAATAATATTCCGGGAATTAAGTACATCTGTAACTAACTTTGTACAAAACTGTTATTAACCATCACTAACAACTAATAACTACAGTACATTACTGATTTTACCTCCTATAATGGTTCATTTTATACATATCAAAGCTAACAAAATGTGCCAATGTGTGCAGCAGTAAAACAAATGAGAATAGTAAATTTAAATGTGAATTTGTTTATTTTGATATGAAGTTAGTAATAACCAGTTGTTGAACATTTAGGGAAGAAATTTGATAAAATAACATTATTATAACATTATTATAACAATGCAGTGAATTATTCTTTATAAGCGATTCAACCTATATTTGAAAAAATAATTTGAAAAAGTAACTTTTAGACATTAGCTTGCGCTACTGTACATACATAATGTGACATTTTACATTTGTCCCCATTGCGTCGTATTTACTTATTCAGCATTTACGGCAAGTCTACGTCATTACACGTTGTTAACCAGTTCTATGTTGTGGTGATAAAAAAAGCCCTCGTAGATTTTAGTTATTCATAGTTTGACCAAGTAAAACACTGCAATTATGCGGAGTAGCTAGCATGACGGGCTAATGACAGCCGGCGTTGGGGACATTGGCTGTTGTGTGACCACTGCATGGACCCAGACGTTAAGTTTGCACTAGCACTAAACAAGAGGTAACACACACACAAAAAATCCAGAACAGTTTTGTAAGAGTCGGTTCCGCTTTTTAAGAGCACATAGTATAACGTCGTAAGCTGCAGAGTTAAGTCCACAACGACAGTAAGAAAGACAGTTGGAGTTGAGGTTAAAGTTGACAAAGTGCACGAAAGATGTCAGTGGACAGAGTCGCAGAGAGAAAGCCACTGACCTGTGGGGCCTAACGGCTGTTGCTGCCCGTCCTCTCCGAAGATCAGTCTGAAGTCCAGCTCATCATTCCCGGGGCAGTTTGCCGTAGTCATCGGGTTTGACAGCTTGGGTTGTTACCCCCACTCGACCGTCGACCGCTGGAGCGAAATGAACGCTCTCCTAAAATGTC
Organism: Cynoglossus semilaevis; assembly: GCF_000523025.1. Classification (NCBI taxonomy): domain Eukaryota; kingdom Metazoa; phylum Chordata; class Actinopteri; order Pleuronectiformes; family Cynoglossidae; genus Cynoglossus; species Cynoglossus semilaevis. The sequence continues at coordinate 17,835,549 of NC_024311.1, read as the reverse complement.
ATAACATTTATTTCACAAACACTACTGCTGACCGACTGAGTTCCGAACTCAACTTCAACCGTTCATTACACTTGCGAGCCTTGAGGCAGACGAGAAAAAAACACAACGTCTGGTCCCTGTCGGTTAAACAAAATCCAGAAAAAAATGACAGGGACAGCTCCGGCCGCTTCCTCCGGCTTTAACGAGCGTTTTACGGCATTCAACTTCAGAGAAAGTAGCCCGCCTCTCTCTCTCTCTCTCTATTTATCTTTATCTCTCTCTATCTCTCTGAGCCTATCCTTCACTCGCTTTCTCTCTCCCTCTCTTTCTTCACCAACTACAAACAAGTCAGTGTCGTCTCTATCTCTTTATTACTCTACTGTAGTTTAAAGTGCGTTGTAAAAATCCTATGGGAGCGATCTCTCTCTCTCTCTCTCTCTCTCTCTCTTTCTCTCTCTCTCTCTACCTCCCTCGCTCGCGCTCTCTCTCTCTCGCTCTCGCTCTCTCTCGCTTTATCCCAACTTTTACTAACCCCGCGTGACAAGGCAGTTGCAGCGGTGACGTCAGCAGACACAACACAGGGCACGCACGTACACGCGCGCACACGCCGCTCCTCGGTTAATAAACAGTTTATTAAAAGCCTCTGAGAGTACAGAGAGGAGTGAGAAAAGTCAGCTGCTCGTGAAGGGCTTATCCGTTTAAAGGTACACTGTGTAGGATTTAAACTATATAAATAATAAAATAAAACAAACAAAAAAAAACCTCATTGACAAACGTTGAGTTTAAATTATCGTAATATTAATGTTTAATATGGTTTTATGTTCACTTGGGATACAAACTTGTTACACCACACTATGGTGAGCCCTTGTTTATTAACGTCAGAGGCAAGCGGGAAATTTGGCAGGTCATCAATGTCACCTATAAAGTAAGTGAAAGTTTATAAATTAGATAAAAAGTGCTAATATGGGTCATCCACCATAAAACACAAAAATATTGAAAATTTAAGTAGTAAAAACGTGAATCGCACATGTTTTCGTTTCCTATTGGCAACAAGCCAAGAATTAAAAATGACAACCCGAGGATGTGGAAGTCTAGTCTAGGTCAGCTGTGTTACTTTCGTATGACAAAAAAAAACAACTGCGATGGACCCAGAGGTGACAGTTATAGAGTGACGCACGTGTGATTTAGGTCTATAAAACACATAAAAATAACAGCTCTCCTGTCAGTCGATATAAAAAGAAGCCGTCCTTGTGTTAGCGCAAAATCCTACAGCCAGCAACAAAGCTAGGAGTAAAGACAATGATTTGACACTTCTGTGTGGATGCAATTCGTTATCAACAACCGACGGCTAGCATGTGTTTGGCTAATCAAAACGTACATTGAAAAACAACCTGTTCATTCAGTGACTGTTTTTTCCAGTCGGAATCGTCACATTTAAATGTAAACATTTTCCTGATATAAGTTTTTCTGACAATGCATCAGTTGAGCTTTGCAGTCACTCACTCTTTCTTATCTTCCTTGTACTAGATTACATTAGGCCGCGACGTCATGTTCCTGTTATGCCCTTTGACCCTGCAGCATCAGAACACAGACACAGTTGTGACTGCAGGGTTTAAGAAGTACAGTAAGTTTGTTATTCTGATCATTGATAATATGAGCGTACTTCCTATTAGAAGTGAGAAATGTTGTCAAGGTGAAAACGATCAAGTCAGTTTTATTTTTATAGCCCAAATCAGAAAACCCATGTTTCCTCAATGGACTAAATTTTTACATTAGAAATAAAATATATTACAAGTATATTCCCCAAAAAACTATAATGGGGAAAAATTAAATACATGTAACAACAGTCAGTATAATATTGATGTGTAATTTACACTACTAAAAAAAAGCACGCTCAAAAGATGTTAGTACCTAACACTGGAAACAGATTCATTAGAAACATATTCAAAACTTGACGTGTGTGAGTCATAAAAATCTCTTTGTAAAGAAATAGTATTCACACAGCATGACATCAAACATCAATGCCATCATCAACATCAAATTCAAAATAATATTTTCTGCCTTAGACATTCCACGGTCCTGTACATAAAAAAATTAGGTTCAAATAATAACAATATAAATTGGAATTAGTATTTGTTTTTATTTTAAAAAATAAATGCATTTTAGCGTTAAAAAACAGAGAGGAAGAGAGAGCAAATACTTTGGTGTTCAGACACGATGGTAGAGCTGTAGTATATTATTTATTATTATAATTTTCTTCTGTAATTAAACAAACCGTACAACAATCAACCCTGAACTGAGGCTTCGACGGTGAGATTAAGATTGACAAAGCTCAGTTTTGTTTTTGGTAAATACAGGCACTTAGGTTATAAATCACTGTCATCCACCTTATCTGATGAACTTATTACCTGAAAATGCCTATAAATAATCGTTATATGGTCCTTATTGTTCATTATGTGCAGGTATTTTAGAGCGGCACACTGAAAAGTTTTTTTTTTAAATAACTGTAGACATTTACAACCAATGGATAATAATCGTTTTTTATGGTTCACCTGTACTGATACAGTGTGATTAAACAAGATATATTTTATTATGTGTGTTGGCAATAAAGCTGTGTTTATCACATATTACTAAAATAAAATATCATGGACCTTAATAATTAACCTACAATAAAAATCATAAATTAAATACTAGCATAAAAAGTACAGAATAAATAAATGCTCAATATGTTTAGCAGTGTACAACAAATTTCTACTGCACGTGTGTATTATTGATGCAAATCAGTCCCTCTTCTAGATAAATTGCTTACACTGCAGGCAACACCCTCTCATTTTTCACACAACCAAGCTACATATACATGTATGTGGGTGTATATGCAAACCGGCTGAGCTCACAAATGCATCTGAAAGCATCAATATCACACTTCCTGTGGCCCTCACTTCGCAGTAAACACACGTTTTAACCCCTTTAACATATATTTGATTTTCTGAAACCCATTTATGTACTATATTTGTCTTATCTTACATGTACATCATATTCATTCAGGTCAATTTACATATAGACATCCTACAGCAAAAAACGTCTACTGCCAGATCGAAGTGCAAAAATCAGGTAGTAGCTGCAAAAATATGAAACGATTATCAAGCTAATAATATCAAAAATAGGGACTGTTAAATTGCTGTCGATAATGAATCAATTCTGGGTTAAAATAATATATTTATTTATTTACTTTTTATATATTTCTTTTCTAAAACATAACAGAACGATACATTTATTTGCTTAAACAAACAAATTGTATATTTTAAATCTCTTTTCATTTAGTAGGAAGTACATTAAAATATAACAATGTGTAATAGGCACTGAATGTCTGCAGAAATGACACATGGTGATCATGTTAATGATAGACTCATTACTAACAGTAATATGATCCGAGGTCAGGGTTTGATTAAGTAATTGTTTATTTTGTTTCAGTATTGTCTTATTGTCCTTTTTACATGTGGCTAATGTGAAGCTTTTGGTGTTTGTGTTTGTGATTGGGCTGTTGTCACTGTATTCACCTGTAATAAAAAGTGAACAGAAAACTGTATAATATAATATAATATAATATAATATAACATAATGAAGTGGACCTCACTTGGCATTCTCGAACGTGTTGTAGTCACAGACCCATCCACCAAGTGTAATTCAGATTATCTGAGTGAGTCTCTTATCTCCACCGATGACCTTTAAAGGGAGAATAAAAAAAAAACGTGTGGGAGGCTGTAGATGTGGTTTTTGATATTTTGTTCTTGTAGAGAAAGTTTTAAAGGAGCAAAACAACTGCGTCTGCCCCCACAATGGTTCTGTTTGAGAGGTGTCACTTTCTCCGGCATTGAGGTTTGCACAGACTGCATTAAAAACAGCGCAGCGTTTGTTTACTACACGTTCCCTAAATGTCAGTGCATATCAAATTGCACAAGCACTGCTATATCAGAATAACAGCAGCTAAGTAAATAAAAGCTCGCTGATTAGTTGAGCTACTGCAGCGAATGACGTGTACAGAGAAAAAAAAAGGAAATGTTGCACCAACACGAGAATTACACTGATGTGTAAAGATTATAGAGTGATTTGGTTTAGACTTTACCAATATTTGTACAAATACCGATAAGCAGGATTTAAAAAAGTTTAATGAAATAGTTCTATGTCACTTGCGCCGTACACACGAATAATTCACATTTTCAACACAGCCGGCAGCACAGTGTTATCTCTGTGACGCTACGCTGCCCTCTTGTGTTAGATTTAGGAAGATGAATATTTACAGTCTAATAACAGACATTAAGTTGAAATGTTGGACTCGAAGTATTTATTTGCATCGTATTTAAATATAAACCACTTTCTCCCCATGGCTAGTATTCGGAAAAAACACCACACTGTTTTTGAACGTGGCAGAAAGTGAGAGTGAGAGTGTGTATGTGTGTGTGTGTGTGATGAAGCTCTAAATAATCAATAACTGACAGATGCAGAACACACATTGCTGATGGAGCTGATGCACAATCAATGTTAGATGTGACAGCAGCACTGACACAGTTCTGTTGTGACAAGACCAGGCCGTTAGATTTCTGTGTAAGTTATCAACACTGCAGCCCTGTATACTTCATGTTATGACGGAGTGATAAAAATATCACATATATATATATAACTTTGTAGCCGTGAGGCAGAAACAGGAGCAAACTACAGACACACATTGTCCCCGTTTGGAGCCTCTCTCTCTCTCTGGATGCATGCCTGGTGAGATTAGGTTCTTTTTATTGGTTTATACTCCCCAGTAGCAAAGCAGCGACGGGGATTATCCTTTTGTGCAACTCAGCAGTGGCAGACACGAAGTTCCGCCTTTCTGCCTCTTAACTACATACAAATAAAGAAAAGGTATTTCTGAGTGCGGTGTATGGCAAAAGGGAAAATAAAATTATGATTAGTTAAATTTAAAAATGTATTTGGAAACAACATTAAGATATAACGTGTATTAACCAGCGGTTTTCCCAAGGTCAAAATATATATAAATATATATTTATATATATGTCCAAGGTTACTACTTACTAACTACGACGTGATTTTCTAAAATAATTCTGTTTGAGCAGTGATGAAAACATCATTATTATTTGGCTCAAATCCATACTAGGGCCCTGCTACGTCATCACCAGGCGCCCAAGTGACATCATCCATACGCGACAATGAAGCATGGCGTCCTCGCTGAGAGCGGAGGATACTAAGGTTGTTACGGTTGTTTTTGTACTTAAATGTTTCCGATTTAATTCAATGTCCGCGTTTAAAACATTTTGATCGTGATTTTGTCAACCAAAAGACCAAAAATGCAGTTTGTAAAAGTCGGTCGTTTCCCCTCGGCTGTGGTCAGAGCAGTCTCCTCTGGCAGCACTTGTTGTCCCCGCCTCGTTCGACTATGTTCGTCTCCCTGGACCGTTGACTCCTCTGTCTGCCGGACTCGTTTAAGTTCCACCGCAGCCTCGTCCACGGAGGACACCGTGGTTATCCGTGTTCCTCGGTATCTGCAAAAGCGCATCGAGAACATCAAGCATACACGAGGCAAAAATAAGATCCCCACCATCCGAGCCGGGAAACTGCTGATCCAGGGCAGGAATCCTACTTTGAACCAGTCCACAGGATACGTTCTGGGGAAGTTTGAACAACCGAATCTTTGTTCCAAAGGATGGAAACACAACAAATCCTTTGGTGACTACTTCACTGTAAACAACACCAGCTCTGTGGCACCGTGTGTGACTGAAAGTTACAAAGAAGAAGAGGCTGAGAAAAAAACAACGACCACCTTTAAAAACCTTCACATCTGCACGGAGTTGGTCGAGCTTTTGGAGACTGATAATATTAAATATCCCACCACTGTGCAGCGGCAGGTCATCCCAAAAATTATGAAAGGTCACAATGTGCTCTGTGCTGCAGAAACAGGAAGTGGAAAGACCTTGAGTTATCTACTGCCGATCATTAACAGACTGAGGACGGACGAGAAATCCAGCAGAATTCGAGCTTTGGTTCTGGTTCCTTCCAGAGAGTTGGCTGATCAAGTGGTCGCTGTGGCCCGCCGTCTCTGTGCTCCGTTTGGATTGCTGGCTAGGACTGTAGGTGGTGGCCGAGGCATTGGACATATCAAAGGGGTCTTCAAGAGTGACCATCCACATATTTTGGTGGCGACACCTGGTGCTCTTGTGAAGGCAATTAGGAAGAATTTTACACACTTGAGTGAGTTGAGGTTCTTTGTTGTAGATGAGGCTGATACCATGTTTGACCCAAGCTTTTCTGACTTGCTCCAAACTATCCTGAGCTGCACTTACATTTCTCGCGGTCCTCAGGAAACACAAGGACTCTCCCAGAAAGCTCAGTTGCTGGTGGTGGGCGCCACCTTCCCTGGTGGTGTTGGTGAAGTGCTCAGTCATGTGACAGATCTTGGCAGCATGAAAGTCATTAAAAGTAAGATGCTGCACCTCCTCATGCCACATGTCAAACAGACCTTCCTGAAGGTGAAAGGTGCTGACAAAGTCCTGGAGCTGAACCAAGCTCTAAAGTCGCATCAACAAGAAAAAGGAGCAGATGCTGTTCTGGTGTTCTGCAACAAATCTGCCACTGTTAACTGGTTGGGGTATGCTCTTGACGAATTGGGGGTTCACCACATGCGTCTCCAAGGGGAGATGCCTGCGTCTGTGCGTACAGGAATCTTCAACTCCTTCCAATCGGGCGTAGTGGATGTACTGATTTGTACAGATATTGCCTCACGTGGCGTGGACACGTCCCGGGTGCATTTGGTTGTTAACTATGACTTTCCAGAATCACTCACGGACTATATTCACAGAGCAGGGAGAGTTGGCAGAGCTGGAGGTGCAGAGAATGGCAAAGTGCTCAGTTTTGTAACCCACCCTTGGGATGTGAACCTGGTACAGAAGATAGAAACTGCAGCACGAAGGAGGTCTATTCTGCCAGGGTTAGAGACTGAGATCCATGAACCAAAGCCTGAGGTACAGGAGGAATAAAATAGGTCTTAGTTCATAGACTTTCCTAAAAAATATATAATAGGATTGAATGTTTGAACATATGACTCCGTTACACATGCACTGTATGTTGAAATTAAATTAATAATTTTAATTTTATGCACAGAATAGATAAATTAAAAAAAATAAAAAATAAATAAATTTAATAAAATTCTACCATTGTATATGAAAAAGATGTTTTTTCTGTGTTATTAAATAAATAAATTTGATAAAATTTCTACCATTCTACCATTGTATATGAAAAAGAAAAAGATGTTTTTTCTGTGTTATTAACAAACTAGAAACGAATTGACTAATGACTAACGAATGTGTTTTAAGTACATTTAAGTTTATGCAGTGATGGATATGAATCAATTTTTAATTTCTCATTGTTTTTTGTGTTTTTATTGATATTCTCGTCTTACAACAGAAGATCAATTTAGGTTCTTACCCCGGCCGTAACTTAATGTTCTCTCTAACCTAGACCTAACTTAGGTAATGAATGTAAAGAAGTAATTTCCATATTTAACATGTAGTGTATGCATGTGACCACAAGAGGGAGGTATTTGGCTTATTTATGAAAGTAGGTTAATCGGATAAAGCTTACTCGGTTTTAAGAATTGTGTTAATAACAATGAACTTGGTACAGTGACTTTTTTTTCAAATATCTGATGTACAGCTATAGCCATGTTTTTCTAGGGCTCTATAGTGAAACTAAACTGCTCCCTATGTCCAATGTCTGCTCAAGTAAGTCGCCACTTTAACTCTAAACAACCCTGTGTGTCTCTTGTGAATTACGGACAGATGGCGCCAAACATTCAAGCTGGCGTTTCTGCCTGGAAACGGTGTGTGCTTTTATTTTGACAAGGCTGTCTGTCCCTCAGTCATGATGATTTATGCCCGACTGTTTGGGTAAGTCTGGGGGATAAGAGACCAGGGTCGGTGGACACTGCTAACAGCTCTGACAGTAACAAGGGGCTTCAGATCAGAATGTGAGGAATTCAGCTGTGATTGTCTCACTCAGACTGGGGGTCACGGTCCTCAGGCTTTACCCCCACCGTGGCTTCACATTTCACTCAACTGTACCCTGACAACGAGGACCCCTGTATCCACTTATAGCCCGTGGAGCAACTGTCTCCGGTCCCTCAGCTTGTGTTTATGACCTCCTTCAACGGTTAAGATCAACCGTTCTATTTTTAAAAGCATCTTCACATTAAACTATTTCACATAGAATGTATTTGAAAAACACACACAGAACAATGACATACATATAGTTTTCATTCAAACTGAGTACCTCTCTGTACAGGTGTTTGTCTTGGAAAATAGAATATTTTAAAGATAATTTTGAAGTGGTTAGTAACTTTTTTCCTAGTCAGAGCTGAGCCTCAAATAAACCAACTATACTACTGGAATTTAATGTGTTATCTGTCACTAAATTCAGTTTTTATATTTCCTCTTCAAATCTACAGAAAATGTATAATTCTTTCTAGACATATACTGTATATATTTTAACATTTTAAGGTCTCCAGCTATATATATGTATATATATATGTGTATATATGTATATATGTATGTGTATATATATATTTTAACATTTTAAGGTCTTCAGCTATATATATATGTATATATGTATGTGTATATATGTATATGTGTATATATGTATATATGTGTGTATATGTGTGTATGTATGTATATATGTGTATATATGTGTATATATATATATGTATATATGCATATGCAGATTGGATATTAGGTTACTTTAACTCAGTGTATCAGTGTAAGTGTGAATGGTTGGTTGTCTGTGTATGTGGTCCTGCAGTGGACTGGTCCAGGGTGACCCCTGCTACTGCCCTTTACCTTTTTGGATTCATACTAGCGCCCCCTGTAATCTGAGACGGCTTTAGAGGAGGAAGATCAACGTGTGAATAAATGAATTGAATTAATGTTACATGAAACTGAAACTGAAGACAAATGAATCAAACACCCAGGTAATGATTTGAAACTGTGTGACTCAAACACCCAGGTAATGATATGCAACTCAAAATAATCTTCCTCATTATTAATGAATACTAGAAATTAAACACAAGATACAAAAATAATTCCAATCTGTCTGTGTAGTCGCTGTTGGCATGGAGATGGAGAGTTGGGAGGACTACAAAGCGTGCGGTCCATTAATAATGACGTATTTCCTCCTTATCTCCCCCCCCCTGCTCATTTACACACACTCAGGTTCACACACTCACACACTCTACCCGGCTGCTTGGAAATTTCAGTGAAGGCGGAGGATCAGTGTCTGTCTGCTGCTGAGCAGTGGGACTGTGGCTCAGTGTGCATCTCCGCAGCCGGGAGTTGGCGTGAAATGCAGCTGGAGATCTGAAGGTAGGCTTCACACCGGAGACCCGCTCGTCGTGCTGCGGACACGGCCATCTATCCGTGTGACCTTCTGTCTGGCCAGGCTTTATTAGACCCGTGCTCGGTGCTCGGACCTCCTTCTACCCCGTCCCCTCCTCTGCGTGTCACCTCCTCGGCGTCGGCTCTTTGAACGGATCGCGGGGATAAAGTTGTGTCTCGGGTAATTGTACTCAAACTTGTGGACCCTCCCGTTGGCGGTTGGTTTGTTTCGGACTTTGCAGAGCTGCAGCAGGGGAGGGGGGGCAGGGAGGGTCAACATGATCGATACTATTATCATGTATTTCATTGTTTTAGCATCAGTTTGATTGAACCCTCGGTGTTCTCCAGTCTGTGTGTGTGTGTGTTTGTGTTTGCAGCCGAAGCAGTAGTCGGTGTGTTGGTGCTGCTGCTGCTGCTGCTGCTGGTGGTGTTGGTGCTGGTTGTGGTTGTGGTTGTGGCTGTGCACAGATGGATCGAGATAAGAGTTCACGCAGCTCCGGCCGGTGGCAGATCTCACCGACCGACTCCGCCATGTTAACTTACCGTCTCAGTCAACGCTGCCACCGGCGATTGTTCCCAACTTTTATTCCCCCGAGGAGCCGCCGTGTGGGGCGTGTTAGCAGCGTTTAAATGCTCGGTGTGTGTGTGTGTGTTTCCTCACCCCGCTCCTGCTAACCATCCTGAATCCTGCAGGAGAAGAGAGGAGGTGGTGGAGGTGGAGGTGGAGGAGGGAGGGGAGAAGGGGGTCTGTGTTTGATCCACGCAGCGTGTGGTTCGTCCACGACACGCACAAGTGCACGCATTCGTCTCTCTGTGGTGGTCGGTGTAGTGATGGGAGAGCGGCGTGGGTTAGGAATGAAGTCTCCCCCGTGGAAGCCTGTGGAATGATACACGGCTGTACTGCGGCAGCAGGCAGTACTGTACCGTGTATTGTGTATGTATGAAGTGTGAGTATTGCTGAGTCTGTGTCGGTACTGCTGCCGCCACACCCCTTCATACGGCCGTGATTTACTGCCCCGGGCTCCTGGTGTCAGTGCTGGAATAAAAGAACCTCGTGTTCTTATCTCCACATGACGCCGGAACACGGACGGGCTCGGGACCCGAGGGGGCGTCCACCCGTGGGGTTGTCTTTACTGTGTTCACGTCTTGATCGGGGAGAACTTGAAAAAACCTTCAGAGGAACGGGACATGATTGCAAGGTCTCGTGCTGTTGCAGTGGTTGTTGATACAGTACCGTACCTCTGATGGACCACGGTACAGTGGTTGTTGATACAGTACCGTACCTCTGATGGACCACGGTACAGTGGTTGTTGATACAGTACCGTACCTCTGATGGACCACGGTACAGTGGTTGTTGATACAGTACCGTACCTCTGATGGACCACGGTACAGTGAGCAGTGTTTCTAATTAAAGCCCAGATCCTGCCTTAGATGAGGCTTGTAGACTGAGATCAATTCATCAGCCGTGTTGTTGTCTATTGGTGCAGATGCTGTTAGCGCCGTCATCGACATCATTAGCTTGCTAATAGGTAGATAAATGCTGACACGTTGGTCCTTTATCATTACCTTCTCAGTGCAATTGGATTTTTTTTTTGCAGCTCTGCAACATGTTGTAGTTCAGCCTTAAGTCATCGTAACAGAGCTGGAAAAGTTGTTTTTTCTATCTCGCACCTGTGTTTTGGATATGTCGGTCTGGGAAGTACGTTTTTTCCGTAGCCTACTTGACAAGACATTTCTATCCACATTTCTATTTGATTTTGGATGGGACTGAAGTCACGTTGTTATTGTACCAATCCCACATCACGGTGTAAGACAGAAGGGCAGATCATTTCTTTAGTTTGTCTTTGACTACCCAACACCAGCCTTCACAGTCTACTTTCATTTTTCTTCTTCACTTGTTTACATCTGTGTCACTGGGACAGTCGTCCAGACCTTCTTCTCCACAGCCAGGTTTACATCCTCTGGTGTGGAAGTCAAGGTGTCGTGGATCTAATCATCACTCAGGTCAAACGTGATCTTTTATAGTGACTCCACAGCCTCCGACGCTGCTGTCAACACTAGGTGGCCACCGGCCTGTGGTTACTTTTCCGACACTTCATATATAAAATCAGAAGGTTCAGCGGGGGTTTTGGGGTTTTAAGATTTGAAGTTTCCGATTTATCAAACTGATACATTTCCCCAGTAAACACAACAGAAGGAACTCTGGGAGCTGGAAATGTAAAGTTTTCCTTTGGGCTGGGGTGATGGAGAGTAAGTGGTTACCAACTGTAGTTTCCAGCTGGAGCCGACTGTCTTACACCGGGAACATACTGTATTTGTCAACTGTTGCTGACTGAAGAAGTTGTAGGTTTTACTGTGGGAGAGAGTGCGTCTGGTCTCCAGGTGGGTTCATGGAAACGTTGAACCAACTTGATATGGTCTCTGAAGATAACGTGTCAAACATTCACACGGCCACACTTATAATACACTCAAACACACTTTCACAATACCTGTACCTCAGTTTGCCACCAGGGCGGTGTGTGATGGAACCTCATTTAGGACTTTTTTCATAACGACACTGTTGGATGCTGTTGCAGGTTTTTGTTGCAGCTCTTGTACAACGTTCATTGACCATTGCCAGGACTAATCAGGCTTTCTCAGGGGTTGCCCCCCCCATGTTGGACCTTATTGCTAGAAGGGCTTTAATGTGTGTAACCTCTCAAACACAGCGTTTCCTGTTTGTCGTCTCCACTGCTCTTCACCCTCCTCTTATATATTAGGCTCCATCTCACACTTAAATTGCCAGTTTTTGAGCAGATATTGAGCAGTTGCTCATTTCCTCCCACTCAGAAATCCATAGTTAATAAAGAAAGGAAAAACAAACGCAGTGGCCAGAAGAATGTTGTCACATTCTCTTTGGTTTCTCTCTTATTTTTCAAAATGGCAGCTCTTGTGTGTGATAAACCAATCCACTGTGCTTCTTCTTCATCCCTGTGAAATTGTTATTTTCTGCGGCCACAGTTTACTTTCTCCTCCTGATGCTGCGCTGCTTGGTATGCTGCTGTGCCACCAGCTGATGTGACACCAGTCATTTGTTAAACGGCCCAAACTCTTATCTGCCTTTCTTCAAGGAACAGAGCAATCAAAAGGCTTTTTGACACCATATTAGTAAACGCGCCGACGTTCTGAGAACATTTTAATGCGGCCTTTATGTTATCAGTTTCGGAACTAATGTTCCTGATGCAGAGGGATAAAAGCGCTCTGTTTACTGTGGAGCAGCTTCATCATTCAGTGCTGAAAGCACAGCCAGAGAAGTGTGTCATTTCACAACTGATTATTTACATAACAAAAACTGCACCAGAAAAAAGGAAAGTTGCATTTAAAGGAACGAGTTATTAAAATGAAGACTTGTAAATGCTGTCAGAAATGGAATACATAACGTTAGAAATATGTTTAGTTATTATTTTTTTACTTGAATAAAGCCTTTAATTGTTCACCAGTCGATAATTTCCCCCAAACATCATTACGACCCCGATGTTCCCGTAGAACCACAGGGACACACAAACCCCAGCTTTTGATTACATTTTTTTAAAATTAAATATTAAAAAAATATAATTAAATTCCAAATACACGAGTCTGCAAAATGAATAACTAATATAGTGGACACCAGAGAAAATGAAAACAACCCTAGTTAAAGGAACAGACCTGTGCAGACCTTCAGTGAATATCGGTGTTCAAGCTCATCAATAATTTATTGATCTGACTCTTGTCCGGCATGAAAATTGGTCTCCGCCGTCACTTCTGACCGCAGAGAGGAAGTAATAAGTGATGACAAATCACAAGAGCCTCCGTGATAATGGACTGAGCAAATGGAAAGGAGGCGGTTATTTGTCATCCTCCGGCCAGAAAGAAGAGTTACTGCCTCACGTGTAAGCGACCATTTGCTAATGACTGTTATAGTTGAGCCACTGTTGCTTAAACAGACATTTTTTTTCTGTCAACTCTATTCAATCTGTGACCTTAGTATAAAAAAAATGACTGTTTACGTCTTTTTATAGTTTTAATGACAGCTTAAAGGCTTAGAATTTGCAGGACTGCCACCTGCTGGCTCAGGAGGAACAAGAAAATACAAACAGAGGGCAGCATCACTGCATAGAAACAATGTCTATTTCCTTTCTGTTGTGTAATGTTAGCGTCTTGGTGTTTCCTCATTTCTCTACTCTTCATCTTCAGTGGCCCATTTTGAGTGACTTTTTTTTATTACAGTTTACAAGAAAAATGGTCTTGCAGTTTCTAAATTTGTATTTCTAGGCACATTTTCAACTGGGAGCCTCAGAGCTCCGTGTGTAAACACTCAGTTTGCTCTGCTCAGTTTTTTTTTTTTTTTTTTTTTTTTTTGGCAGGTCGGTTAAGAGCTGTCAACGTTCACTTGTCAAAACTAGCAACAGCTTGTGAGGTAGTGTTTGTTTTTAAAAAAAATTGAAATGATAATGGACCGAAGTGTTTATGCATCGTTCATCGAGCGCAGCAGGACTCCAGACCGTTTTATTCTTTAGTCGTTTTCAGAAGCACGAGATCGTAACTTCACAAATAAAATATTTTGATTAAAAAGAAAAACAACATTTTTTAATGACGTTCTGAAGCGGTAACAGATTTGTTAGTTATATTGTTGCTGTTATGAAGTCGCTCTAACCTGTTAGCGCTCGGTCAACAGGTTCACCCGAGGGGATACGATTAACCCAGTTCATATTTAGAAGCCCAGTATTTACCCGCCTCTGGTGTACGGACAACTGCTCTGTTCTCCTCCGTGAACTCTGACTCTAACTGTATGTGCACATGTCGTGCTCTTTGGATCAGTGAATGCCTCTTCTCGGAGCCTTTTGTGCCGTCGATGTAATGCAGCGTTGCTTATGTTAAATACTGCCCCCGGTGTCGGTATGTATTTCGCTATTGTTTGAAGTATTCCCAGATTTCCCGATCCGTGAATCTGGATTTGTAAATGATCTCCGTTGCAGATCCAGACAGTTTTCACTCTCATTTCTTAAATGAACGCAGATGTTAATTTGTGCAGCGTAAAAAAAAAAAAACGCTGATGAAAGGAAAGCCCAGGTTTGCTGTTATTTAATGTCTGATTTTTTTTTTTTTTTTTTTGAGTCTTCAGTGTTTACTTACTGTAAATCATTGTTGGTGACAGTTCTCAGTCCGTTCCCAGTGGATTCACATTCCTCACCTCCAGTGTGAGTTTTTGCCGCTGCTCTTTAAACAGATACACCAGTGTGTGTGTGTGTTTTTTTTTGTGTGTGTTAAACAGCTCGTTACCACATGTACGGAGATCAAATCCAATTGTAT
>NC_024311.1:17811901-17820489 GCF_000523025.1 Cynoglossus semilaevis | reverse complement strand
TCTGAGGCGACACTGTTCAGTAGAGGAGATCCAGAGCCTGAAGGCTTCACTGCTAATGTGTGTTGAACAGTTGTGTCGCCGTTGAACTCAAACTCTGTCTGAATGAAACCAGTTAAACATGGAAATAAGATGTATGGAACATTTAAGGTCCAGAAAAACTCCTTTCCAAAAGTTTTGGAAAATGGTCCCACTTGTTTCTCGTTGTACGATGTTGGTTGACGTTCTTTAGATCTGGTTGTATTTCAGGTCTGAAGGATTTACCAGTGTTTTGTAAAATACAATCACATGTAGAGAAAAAGAGAAGATGGGAATAAAGTCCAACTTTATTTTCCGTTTACAGATGGAGCCTTTCTTTTTTCCAACATGATATCATGGTTTTTTTTAAAGCTGTTATTGAGAAAATAAAAAACCCAGTAACTAAAGTTGTTGAGTTACTTTTAAAGTTTCACACAGATAAATATTTACTGTATAATTACATGAAGTCAGTTTGGAGACTAGCAGAGATCTGTTGGCAGATCGATCATCGTGTTGTAATGTGTGTTAGATCTGACTGATATAGAACCTAACTAACGTGAACCACTGCTCATCTTTTCATCAGCCTCTCTGTCGTCGACCCCTAGGTTTTAATAACCGGACCATTAGTTGTGAACTCAACCTGAGTGAAGTGATGGGTTTTTTTTTGTTGTTATTTCCGAGAAGCAAAAGCTGCTTTTTGGCAATTCCCATCAACGTTTCCAGCCTCCCACTGATTCCTCCCACTCATCTCCATCCACCTGTGTATCCTGAATCAGAGATGTGAGCCAGTGTGTTCAGGTTGTATGTGAAGAACAGGTTCAGTACAGGCTTCCTTTGTTAACAGATTGATTTAAATCCCCTGCATGACTCAGTGATGGTCGTGGTTCTCTCTCCCTTCAGTCTATAATTAAACGTGAAGTATGTTTCAGGAAGAGCAGCCTGTCTGAGCAAGTGTTGCCCTGTAGAAGTCACTGTGTGTGTGTGTTCACGTGTGTGTGTGTGTTCATTTGTACTCAACCTTCTGACAGTCTGAGCTGGACTTCAGTCAGGTCTACATTTCTGTTTGTATTTGTTGTTTTAGCATAAAATACATTCCTACGATTCTGTTACCTTCACACACCAATGGATTTACATTTAAGAGTTTATAAGAGTGAAATCCAGTCAGGCTGATTTATCATTCTGTTAATGTTGTGTTCAAAGTTAGTTCTTCATCAAAATAAGACATAAAAACCAAATCCCTGTGAATCATTTCAGGCTGTAACGGCTCTGTTTACGTCTGTCGCTCCTAAATAAATACCAGCTATTTGTGACTCTGCTACCTGACACTGCACGTCATCAGATACCTGTACGTTAACAGCTTTTGGGCTGTAAATATTTGAACACATCTAAAAAGACTGTTTTATCAGTTTTTAAAAATAACTTTTTTCCACTGGTATTTGACTTATTTCAACAAAGTTCAAATCACATCAGTTTTTCTGTATTTTGACAAAGTTCAAATCACATCAGTTTTTCTGTTCAAACCTAACGTGTTTCTTCACTGAATTCACCAACATCTAAATAAATAAAGGAGCCAAATGACCTGAAGGAGAGGAGAAGTCTAGATCTCTGAGGTTGTATTTTTGATTTAAAGGTTTTGGCTGAAGTTTATCAGCAACTTGCTCCTAAATATGTTTCAGGTTACAGCTGAGCTGCTCGGCTATTACTGGACTGTCTCTCTGACAGAAGTCTCTGCTGCCGTGGTTGCCACCAGCAGCCTCGTGCCTCTTAAGTCAGCAGGGCAGAATGTAACCTAATCAGGGATACGCTTCGCCCAGACTCACTGCTCTGCGAACAGATCGTAAACCCCGTCCGACTACGTTACTATTACACACACTGTCATCTTTGCATTTCTCTCCAGTTTCCCACCGTTCCCTCCGTCGACTGTTTCTGTGCAGTGATTGGATCAGGATGGATTTTTGGAAATGCAGTCGCTGCCTTAAGATTGATGGAGTAACGTTGACACGGAGGTTCCATTCCACAAAGGAGCAGAGAGAGAGCTGTAGAAAGAAAGTCAAATGGCCAATACTCTTCTTTTTTTTGTGTGTCTGAATTTTGAAAAACAAACAAATGAATTAAATTTCATTCACAATAAACAGATCCACATATTTGTGAGGCTGAAGAATGAGCTCATCGTTTGCATTTCCTCCTGTGAGTACAGACGTTTCTCCTTGTTTTCCAGTTTCTTTGGAAACAGCAACAACACAGACTAATATTTAATTCAAATGAAGGAATCCTCCACCTTTTTACCCCCCCCCCCCCCCCCCTCCCACCTCCCCCAGACAATCAAAGACCCTTCAGCATACTGCACTTTTATTTCCAATGTCCAAGCAGACATTGTTATGATTCCTTCAACCCGTCGCTGGTTTGTTGTCCATTTCCAGACAACATTTGTATCAGCCCTGGGATTATTTCTGACTTTATGACGTGGTGGTTTGTGAAAGTAATCCTGAATTGGAATTCCCCGGGAAATGACTGCAGAGCAGCCTGGAGCTGCCGTGGGCAGAGGTGACTGAGCGCTGCAGCAGAGCTGGAAATGTAACACACGCCTCTGCTCCTCCTTGGCACCTCCTGCAGCCCCAGGACAGCTATTCTTGGTTTTCCCATAAGGATAAATTCTTGCTACAAATGTTTGGCAGCGAACTCTGGGAGTTACCCAAGCACTGTATAAGGCCACCCCACAGGCAGATGGGCTGAAAGTGTCCCAGTGTGATCAGTGTCAGGTGCTGGTTGGTGGAGGACGGCAGCCGTGGAGGATTGTTTTACTTTTGTTTTTTGTTTTTTTCTTTCACTGCGCTCCTGCTTCGTGTTTTACAGAAGAATTGTTCTGAGATTAGAACTGTGATACAGCAGAGGACAAATCCTCATGGACCAACCCTGCGCTTGGCTTATTTGAGTTGTGTAATGAATTGTAATGTGATCCACCTTGGCTGGTGAACACCTCCTCCTGTCAACTGGACTCCAGTATTTGTAATGGAGGCCACTTTAACGCCTGCAATATTGAAGTCTGTGCTCATTTAACCCTGGTGACATCACAAGTTATTTTCCGCACTGGGTCAGAGAATTAATCATGTGACTGTTCACACCACAGTCAACAGATCTCCACACATCACATCTGCAGCACATTCTTTTAAATTTTACTACAGGTCAACGAAGGAAGTTCACCTCAAGCCAAGGATTTTTTAATCATTATTAAATCCAGAGACCAAAGAGAAGACATTTGTATTTTTTACTGTGTTCCTTTAATTGTAACTAGTCCATGGTTTGTGGCTTAGATTCCATAGATTCAGATCTTCTATTCCAGCTTCTCCTTCCCATCGTTCTGACACAGCGTTCCGACTCTCCCCGTCCTCTGACTGTGTGGCGCTCCAGCTTCCCTGAAATGTACACACTGCAAATTCCCTGGCACCAGAAATGGTTCTTAAAGTGGGTTTTAATGCTTGACCGTCACACACTCGTAGACTTGGAGCACCGCGCGCTCACATGAGACCTCGCTGCCCACAACAAAGCCTCTGCTGTGCACCCTCCTCCGTGAGCCTCTGATACTGCATGTGGAGTTGGTGCACGACTATATAAGGGAAACCATTCTTTGTTTATTAGTTGAGAGAAGCACATGGGAGCGCAGCCAGACGTCAGGGTAGAAAATGGGGACAGAAAGAAGACGAAAGACCACTCCAGACCAAGTGTGCTCTGCTATGGAGCGCTGTAAACACTGGTCCTTTTTTTATGGTGGTGTTTTGAGCCTGCCAGCTGGTTAGCGTTACATGTGGAAAGCTCAGTGTTAATCAAGTGGCGGAAAATATCCTTTCATTTGTGTCCAGCGCCGTGAGCGGGCATCGCTAACGCAGCTATAACTAATAGGGTATGAAGGCTATATTAGCAGCGACTGTGATTGTGAGAGGAGTTATGAGCAGCGGTTGATACAGCTCACGGTTTGGCAGGTGTGTTCTGACTGGAGGAGGCTTCACTGTCTCATCTGTCGACCTCCAAACTGGGTCTGGAGTCAAAGAAGCCTCACGGGATTAAGAGTTAATCTTCAGTTAAACTTGCTGTTGAGGGTTGTTTATGTGCAGTTGCCCCTCTGCCAAACGGCTGCTCAGTGTTTTGGGTGGCACAAGTATTTTTCTTTTTAATGACACTGCGAAAGGGCAGTGACTTCATACGGTGTCAGTTGATCCGTCTGTGTAAACGTTGCCACAGTAAAAGGCCCAGGTTTATTAAAATGATAGTTATAAAACAACTAGTACTGGTTAGTTTACCATGGTTGCAGCTTTAGTTTTGGTTCAGTGGAATTACTCACCCAGTGATTTCTGTGTGAACTGTTTGTTATTGTAAAGACAGTTGGTGAGTCACTGTGTGTAGGATCCATAAAAGCTGGGAATCGGACTCTTCAAACGGCTCCAAGTCTCTGTTGGTGTTTAGATAAGGGCCGGAAAATGACGGGAAAAATCCACTCTGATTAATCACAGGGGAGCCGTGGATTAATTGCGATTGATCATAATGGGTTATTAATCCAGATAAAGTCAACGTGCCTTAACGTGACGACACGACTTTAAACAACGTCTTACCTCCACGGTCCATGAGTTGAGATGAACCCGTGACCCATAAACAGCTGATTCTGATGACAGATTGAAGACTGTTGTGTTTGGGAGAAGTCGTCCTGCTTTACTTTACGTTTGGGTTTTAATGAGGCTTTTACATCTTTACAGTTACAACAGTACCACCTGCTGGGACGGGTGAGACAGAGGGTACCATCAGAGGGTACCATCAGAGGGTACCATCAGAGGGTACCATCAGAGAGTACCATCAGAGGGTACCATCAGGAGCAGATAAAACCAGCACCATCTACAGTAGGTCTCAGGCCCCGTTTCAAATGACAGATAATTATTTATTTCAAAAGTTTTATAAAAGTATCCTAGTGTGTATTAGTACATTTTCCTTGATACTAAATCTCTAAATGCCGTCTTTAATTATTCGTCGTTGTGATAATCTCTTGTCGTTGCTGCTGTTTGCCAATTCAGAATAAGATGTTTTTTTTTTTGTTTTTAGTGGTCCTCTGGGCTCAGAGTTGGTGGGCACCGTGTTTCATGTCAACGTGTCTATAGGGGGCTTGTTCTCCAGCTGGCAAATACACAAGTGCTGCATTGTCAGATCCCTCGTTTCAGATGGACTCGGGCTTTTTGTCTGTCGGACTCGGGCTAGAATACCAGCCTTGTCCTCAGCTGTGTTACTTATCTTTCTGCTGCCCCGGGGGAATTACTATAGGGGGCAGGAGGGCAACTCCATCCAACCTCCTGCTTCCTAGACAACACAATTGAATGATGTTATTCCATTAAGTAATGAAGTCACTGCTCTCTGTCGTGACAGGTCCACACCCTCTCAATTAGCTGTGAGGTTTCTGGGCGACGCTAAGACGCAGCTCTACCGTCATCTGCCGGGTCACATGTTCAGATGGTACTGAACGAGAGTGTTGGCCTCTAAATGTGAACACAAGGCTAGAAATTTAATTATTTTTAAATGATTTATAGGGTTAGCCTGGGATGCAGTAATTTATCACGACAATTGAAATAAAACAGTTTGAGTCCAAATATGATCCTTTATTTAGAACTCCACAAAACATATCATTTTTCTTTCTACCTGGTTTCCATTTTTAGCCAGTTACATTCATCTTTTTTTTCACTCCTCTCCTCAATTCAACACCTCAGCTGCCCCTCTTCACACACACACACACACACACACACCCTAGTTTAGTAATCCTGTCGACACCTTAGCTGCAACCCAGAGGGATGGGATGATACATCGACGCCTCCTGGTGCTGCAGCTCTCATCAACCAAGTAAAGGGAAACAAATGTGTTCCGAGCGTTCACTCTGTGTGCATGAAATTTCTTTTTTTTAAAAAAATCTAATTATGATCATCTGGGTCTCTGTAAAATGGGTCTTTAAATCTAATTACGATCATCTGGGTCTCTGTAAAATGGGTCTCTCCTTGATGGTGTGCCATGTGGAAATAGATCACCTGACCTACATTCAGCTGTGGTACAGTGTGACCGTCTGTTGTCGGCACTGAGGCATGATGAGAATTCACTGCACTTCAGTAGGTCACGAGCAGTTAATACAACATTATTTGAAAGTGTGACATGAATAAATGTTCATGTTATTTAACGTCCAATCAAAAACAACCAAACCAATGATTTAAGAAGGTCGATGTTGGTGGTTCTCAGGTCTGAAGCGGCTCCTGGGTCGAGAGCTTCTGCTGTAGATGATCATTTGGTTTTTTTGACTTACACAAAGTCTCATGTTGAAGAAGTTTGACAGACAGATGAGACCTGTTTTAAGAACCAAAGATGGCTGACTGAGCTGCTGTTTCAGGGGAAAGTGTGTTTTGTTACGTGATATCCAGGTAAAATCTGTAAGAGGATCGGTTTGTTGTGACCTAAAATAATTGTGTGTTTTGGTTAAAGTTTGAGGGAATGGATACGGTGGCTTGAAAATGGTAATATTATATTTTGTTACACAAACACAAAACAGTGGTTTGCAGGGCGTGAATGTAAAACGATGCAGCGCGGCAGCTGTAAAATGGGACGACAAGTGAAAGATTTAGATTTTTGACTTCAGTCTGTGGCCACATCGCTGCTCAGACGGCACAGTTTGTGAGTTGTTCACCGTTAAATATACCTTCCTCCTCCGGCTGCTGCTGCCACCAGACTCTGTAAACGACACAGAGCTCCTCATGTCCATAAGAGGAGCAGATGTATTGTTCCCACACAAAAGAACTCCTACCAGATACAGTAGAGTGAAGTCACCGGGCTTGGCTTCGGAAAAGGAAACCTGGAGGCATAAATGTGTTCATGTTATTATCTGAAGGCTCTAGTCTGCCACCTGCTGTGCGTTCACACTTTCAGTCGATCGGTACAAAAAAATATAGGTTATTTTTGTTACTATATAAACAATTGTGGATCAGGTGGATTTCACTGTTGTAACAACCTCACCAGTTTGTTTACGTGGATGAGTCAATTCATTGAAAAAAGTGAAATACAGCAGAGTAAACATGGTTTTCTGGGCAATTCACATCAGCTACGCTAGCAAGCTAATTTTGTTCCCTGCTTCTTTCTGGGCAATTCACATCAGCTACGTTGAGCTATGGAGGTTGCCTATGTAATCGGACTACTTTCCTTGTCCTAGCATGCTAGCACATGTGGAAAATCCCTTCATTGGGATCGTCCCGATTTTGGGTGATATTTTAGCCACTGTCAAGTTAGCTTACACCTGGAGGTGTATGTAGGATTAACAATAGTGGATTTTTATGTGCGGTATGTTAACTTCACTACTCAGGTACAGTAGCTGCTGTAAGCTAGCAAGCTAATTTTGTTCCCTGCTTGAGCTACTTGCAGGCAAAACCAGCGGAGGTTTTTATTATTATTATTATAAGATATGTTTTAGAGCCTGGTGTTAGTTTAAGTAACACAGTTACAGTCACACAGTCTTCTTGGCTGCTGCTGGTCTCACATGGATTTGATATATTGTATATTAATCCTGGAAACCCACTATACGTTCTTATAGATCTATAAAGAGTTTTAAAAAAGTGTCACTGCTCCAACGTGTCTAAACTTTGAGAAGTAGCCTTAAAAAAAAGACGTCTGTCCATATAGCTGTTGCCTGTATATGGATTTAAAGTCCATAGTGTCTGAGTGCCACAGTAGCAGACAGTTAAATGTCTGCCTGCAGCTGTTCACCCAAAGAGAGGATTAGATGATTCCCGTAGCTCCATGGTTGAGATGCTAAAGGAGATTAGCCGGGCAGCTCATGCTGAGGGCTGTTCCTTCCTAATCTGCTGCAGTGCCAGACCAAGACACTGCCTTGTAAAGTCGGCTTTGATGATTTATTGGCTCTTTTAAATGATGAACTCACTGCTGAGGTTGGCTGTGTAATTTTAATGGGGCATTTTTCAGGGTTAGTTTTAAGAGTGGGAACATTTTCAGCCCACATGTGTTGGTCACTTTAGAAACACAGTCCAGAGTTTGTCATTTTCTGAATGTTTTTTTTTTTCTTTTCCTTTAACATGAAACATTTCGTGGTTTTGTTCTAACCGTCATTAACTCCTCGTCACATCTCTCTTTGATAGCACCTACACTGCTTTTCCATAATGAACGTGTCGGCTCCACTGTGTGGTAACCATATATGGAGCCTATGGTCATGACTCCACTCCAGCTACTCACGTGTGAGGTCATGATTGGAATACCGCTTTGAAATCCCAGCTTTCCACTTGTGTACAGTCTTCATTCAAAAGGAGCGGGCGGTGAAACCAGAGCACAGCATCTATCATACTTCAGCGTGGAGCGTGAAAGTGGGATGTGATCCAAGCTGTTCTGCTCTCGGCAGCTGCTCTCGGTCCAGGTCTGGAGGTGAACTTCAGTCATTTAAAAGTTCAGTATTTGTTGTTTCTTTAACGAGTGTCTTGACTGAAAGCGTTTCCTCCTGTGTCTCTGTGATGGCGGTGGACGACACAACCTGCCTCTGGACTCTATATGATTCTGGC
>NC_024311.1:17811531-17811867 GCF_000523025.1 Cynoglossus semilaevis | reverse complement strand
CTGGTTAATGAGTAACTGAGAGGAAACGGGTGATAATGCAAAGCAAGTGAATAATTTCAGCTGGAAACTCTGTGTCACAGACATCAAGTCCATCCAGATCTCACACACTGAATTAATGACTTCATTTTTGCAAACATCGTGCACTTTGTGGAGTCAAGGCTGCTCAGTCCAAAATAGAGGTTTCATTTTTAGAGGCTAATTTCACGGCTTTAATTGTGTCTTTGAGGCTGTTGGAATATTTAGAAATACAGAGAATATTTTTAAAAAATGGTTCTTTTATTCCTGGGTCTAAAAACTGCTCCAAAAACGAGTCGGTGAAATTGAATTAGTAGCTGT
>NC_024311.1:17809519-17811458 GCF_000523025.1 Cynoglossus semilaevis | reverse complement strand
ATCATTGAGAATCTTTGCCCTCCCAAGAGGTCGAATAGTTTCCTGGCATAGAAGAGAGAGAGACGAGAGGAGCGCTGTCTGCTCCGTGTGTGTGTCTGTGTGTGTCTGTGTGTGTGTGTGTGTGTGTGTCTGTGTGTGTAGTTGTGTTTGTGCGAAGTGGCTCTGTGGTGTTTGATTTCCCAAGATTGTTTGTACCTTGATCAGGCTTCATGGTACGTCTGCGTGGAAACCGTGCTTCTGACCTTTTAACCCCTGAGCTGTGTGTGTGGTAGTGTGTGTGTGTGTGTGGTAGTGTGTGTGTGTGTGTGTGTTCATGAGCATCCTTGATGCACTCATGCTCAGATGTGATACACAGCCACAGCTGTTGTCCAGATGTCCGTCATTCCCTAGTGGGGAAAAATAGAAAGGAAAATTACAAAGATCATTTTATCTTCAGAGCTGAACACGTTTTCTTTTTTTTTCCTCTTTTGTTTGTTTTTTTTAGATGCCTTCAAGTTAACAGAGACATATGAAACATGAACTGTAACAACGGTGTAACAACATTTGTTCAGACCCCCCCCCCCCCCCCCCTTAAGGAAGTTGTTACAGAGCCGGGATCTGCAGCCTGGACGGTTAAAGAGACACATTTAGCTCCGTTAGCTCCAAATAAAAACCTCGTTAGAAAACAAGGAAAACAAGTTTGACCCAATGATAACAAACCAGTGCAGAGACGTTTGGAAGATGTTGACGGTCAGTCGAACCAAGGTCAAAAGATCGATACAAAAAGGTAGTTAGAAGACCTGAGCCTCAGGTTGTTGTTGTTGTTTCTGTTTATATGATTTCTGACCCCACACCTCACTCATTTCATCTTCTAATTCCTCTCTTGTGGCGACTGTAATAATTATGTTTTTGTGAAAGTTCTGAGTCTTTTTAGTGTCTTCATACTGAAGGGTTTTTTTTGTGTCTGTGAGTTAGAGGCTGATGAGGTTCGTACGATTAGAGAAACTGTGAATAGGTGTCTGTGTGACGGTGCCCCGGGCGATGACTGGCCAACCACACTAAGACCCCCCCACTCCCCGCCCCCCCCGTCTGCATTAATTACGCCCACGTCCGCAGACCCATTAAACTAATTGCTTATGTCTGCCTGCTCCTCATCCTCAGGAGTGGTGGAAAGTCAAACGCAGTCACATGGCCCATACAGGAAGTCCACAGCATGATTTTCATATTTTTATGATTAGGTTTTTTTTTCTATAGGTGATGAAATGAAGAAGTCCATCCTGAGTTTGTTCTGCTCTCAGATTTCAGCCTGTCACTCTGACAGAGCTGCATTTTTTGTGGATGACGACAGTTTTGTTTTAGTTCAGTGTTGAACTGATTCAGCTCTTTTGTTAAAGACACTGATGTTGATGTAAAATGATTGTCCTCGTCCTGATGCCACAGTTTAACGGTGTTGTTATAGAGCTGGTTACGACCCGACAGACTGACTGCACTGAGTTCACTGAGGAGAAAGTTGCTGCATGTGAGAAGATCTTCACACGATGAAGGGACAAACGCAAAGATTTGACACGAGGGATTTATTATTTTTTTTATTTAAAAATGACTCCTTGAGTAATTGTAACAGAGAAGAAGGAAAGGTTTAGTACCAGCCTGGTCTGAACATCAGGTTAATATACGTCATGTTTTATACAGAATTGAACGATAAGAATGTACGTAACGAACATCAACTGTGATTGGCGTTTGAATTTGGTATTTTTTGTCACGGCTGTGCAGCCGAGCTCCGCACCTTGTTTAGACTCACTTTGGTTTTTTTTTTTATCTTTTCCTTTAAGAGGAGTGGGTTTTCTCTGTGCAATCTCTGAAGAGTTTTGTTGAAAAAGTCCATGGGAGTGAGTAATGTTTTCCTCTCAGTGAACAGCTGCCATTGATCTTTGAGGTGGCCTGCAGCGAACCCAACCCACCA
>NC_024311.1:17772630-17809513 GCF_000523025.1 Cynoglossus semilaevis | reverse complement strand
CCCCCCCCCATTCCTTTGAGTGGAGCCAATGATAAATCATGCTAATATATAGAGAATTTTAATTCTCAAATATTCAAACTCTCCTTCTGCCCTCCTTTAGTCAACCATGTCCATGTCCACTCTGACTGGGTCTGGACGCGGCGGCCATCTTGACCTGTTGGACGTTGAGGTGTCGTAGTGAGCAGATTTATTAAAGTCTCATATTTGAAGCTGCAGTTTGGTGTTTCCCCGGCACCATATTGTCTGACTGCTCCCTCTCCGTCCTCCTCCACTTTGTGTGATTAATGAAACTGCGGGACAGACGAACAATGAAGTCTCTAGTGGCATATTGTGTTTTCAAAGACGGCCAGTAGTCGTGTGCCCCCCCTCACCCCCCCTCACCCCCCCGTGTGTTCCACCTCGTACAGAGAACCAACCGTTTTACGGCTCGATTTTCGGCTCGAAATCTGTCAAATCGACTCGGTTGTCGATTTGACAGATTTGATGTAAGTTAATAAAATTAATGTTGGTGATTAATTTCATCAACCCCCCCCCCTCCCCAGGGGTGTTGGAGCGAGTTTATTTCAACCTTCCTCCGAGCAGCTCCCCTTGGGCAACTGGGGGAAAGAATTAGAAGAATGCCTGCGTCTCCTAAGTCGCGTCAGATAAGGTTTGGTCTCTCAAAGAGGTTTTGTGTAATTTGGGTTCTGGTGTTTATTGTCCTCCAGGCTTAAACCCCGGGAAATCCTTGTTGTAACATTGTTTTAGATTTGTTTTATTTCTTTGTCTCCGCACGAACTCTTTCAAAGAGTCACTTCCCTGTTTGAATACTGAACATGCTGAGACTTTTTTCTTTTAAATGATCTTTAAACTCACCATAAGAAGGTAAACTTCTACACCTGAAGACGAGAGTCAGTCAGTCAGTTTGTGACAGAACGATTCCAGCTAAGTTGAAAGCAGAGGTTTGTAAGGCAGTAGTGAGACCTGCTATGACGTATGGTTGGTCCACGTGGCAGGAGAACGAGCTGGACGGATGGTGAGTGACCAGGTCGGAGCTGCAGTTAGAGAGCGCAGGTTTAGATGGTCAGACATCTGCTGAAGACACGTTGGATGATTTGGATGTTTGAGATGGAGCTGCTCCCCTGTGACCCTGATTAGGGTTTATAAAAGCCGTATAAAAATGTAATTAAAGTTTACAGACCTCACTGATGTCACATACCTCCCTGTGGTTTGTGTTTTGTAGCATTAGAGGTAAATGTTCTGTTACTAGTGGACTGGATTTAAAAGATAAGATATTACCATCTGAGTCCAATCAAACACGGCTCTAGATTTCTAAAGCAGTGATAATTATTAATCACAGTGTTGTAGTGGAAGTCCAGATTACAGCTTTGGTCATTAGACTTAAAAGAGAGCAGATGTTTGCAGCAAAAATCATTTTCAACTCTTCAGGGAGTTCCATCTGTGAACACTCGTTTGGTTTTCTGTAGGTTTGGAGGAAAATTAAAAAGATTATCAACAAATTCTGTTCTGTTGTTTTCTTCACCCTTTGTTGAGTAGTACGTTTTTTTTTAGCCTATAATGGGTTAAAATGTCCAGAGTCCGTTGTGTCACTACTACAGATCTTAAGATTTGTATGAAGATTGACCAAAGTTTCTTATAAGACTCAAATAGTGCGACATGTCTAAAGTAAAGAATTAAAAAGACCAAAAACCAAAACACCCTCTAACCCTGTCAGGTTCATCATCAGACACACACGGTTCTTGGTTGTTCTTCC
Organism: Cynoglossus semilaevis; assembly: GCF_000523025.1. Lineage (NCBI taxonomy): Eukaryota > Metazoa > Chordata > Actinopteri > Pleuronectiformes > Cynoglossidae > Cynoglossus > Cynoglossus semilaevis. The sequence goes on along the minus strand of NC_024311.1, from coordinate 17,807,760 downwards.
GTGTTAAACAAAACCAGATTCATTTGTCTTTGGATGTAATGCTTGTCCAGATCTGGTCCCTCAGAATAATCATAATCACATTGGAAGGAAAATAGGATTTTAATCGGTCTCTGACATGAACTCCTCTGCTTTTTATAGCTTCATGTTGCTTTTGTTGAATCTAATTGGAAACAGAAACACAACCTGTGTGACTGCGTTTGGCTCCAAGTGTTTGTTCTGAAAAAGACATAATGGCTCATCATCAGCAGAGCTGAACATTTCTGACCTTTTCAGTGGAGTCTGAGTCATTGTGTGAATCTGTTGCCTCCCAGTAAGAAACCTAAAACCATCTGCCTCTACCTGCCAACGTCAGCGCCTCGGTGACGTTTGGTGACAGGTTGCCACCGCGCGGTGCCTGAGCTTAAACTAAGGTGAGAATTGGATGAGTCGGCAGAAAATTAGACGCTGGACGGAGATCGTTGTTGTCAACGTGGAGCAACAGACTCCGTTTGCCTTCATCACAGTGCAGGGGTTTGGATCGAAGCCTCTAACACCGCACTGTCTCTGCTGCAGGTGGTTCGATTCTCATTTTCCTGGGCCGTGTGAGGACACTTTACATGCAGCTCATTAGCATATCTGCCGTGTTATTGCTCACGGCAACCACGGTGGAGCGTGCAGGTTTGACCGCATTGTCAGGAAAAACCTGGAGGCAGAGGGAGGACCTGCAGCCCCAGCAGTGGTGGCGCTGTTCCCTCCGATCACTCATGTCCCTCATCGGTTTCAGCCACAGCATGTGTGCAGTCTGGACAGTTTATCCCTCACTACATGGTGTCAAATACCACGGCTGTCGTTCCATTGATCAGTCAGATGTGTCCGGAATATTTTGAAACGTGAACCGCAGCTAAATGTTGGCTCCATGTTTGTGTTGCACCTTTTATTTTCATAAAAAGTACCGGATAATTCTAGGCTTTTATGAGTTCTGTCAAATCTGCAGACGTGATTTTGTTTCTCAGACTGTTTATGTAACTGTAAAAAAAAAAAAAAACTCAAGTTCAGTGTTTACTTTTTGAACACATCACAGCTGCACAGTGGTTGATCGGCCCTCAAAAAACTCAAGTTCAGTTCAATGTTTACTTTTTGAACACAGCTGCACAGTGGTTGATCGGCCCTTGGTCTCAAAACCTTTGACATGAACGCTTCCTAAAGTTTTGACTTTTCTTTTTCTTTTTAAGACACAGCCATTTTTAAAGACTCTTTGACATTTCATGTTTCTCATAGAGGAATGTTTTCCCCCTTACATTTTTTTTTCTTTTCTTAAAAGACAAAAGAGAACTTCAGAATAGACACAACACCAGCTAACGTTCATAAGAAGGAATGGATTGATTTCTTACACCAACAGTGAGAAAGAATCCTGACATTCATTATTTAAAGTTTAAACTTTTATGGACTGGTGTCGGTCAGCTTTTATTTAGAGATTATTATTTTAAGAGTTAAAGTTAAAAACCATCTTCTTTGGACTTTGTGCCTCTTTTGTGACCTGGTAACAATCAGTTCAACCTATGTATGAATTATCAATTATCACATCATCATAGTGTGTTATTTTCACTGCTAAAATATTCAGTTGTCTCTTCAGGAAACCAGTATTTTCTCTTCAGTGAAGCCCGGTTTATAAAGAGGATTTCTGGTCTTTTTTTTTCTTTTTTTTTGTGCCACTGAATAACCAGGATGGAATTAACTCCACTCTGACACCGCTGCTGTATTTCTGCAGTACGTGTTATAGAAATTTGCATTTTATCCACTTAACCAGCGCTGATGTCCTCTCTCTCTGCTCAGCTACTTCATATTTCCTCCAATCACCTTCACTGTTACAGTAAGAACCATCTGAGCAGCCACGGCCAGAGGAAACCTCTTTGTAGGATATACATAAAGTATATAAACACACACACATGTGTAAATACGTCATGTCTCAAAACTCCACCATTTTGTCTTTTGCAGTGGTGAAGATCAGCAGACGTCCAGGCTGCGTTTCCCTCAGCAATAAGGTAAGAATCGAACCACGGTCGCAGGAAGAGAAATGTTGATGAAGAAGCTTCAGTTGACAAACGGCCGCGACTGTTTCTATCTGTAGTGTTAACTGTGTGTGTGTGTGTGTGTTTCTCTAATGAACTCACTTGTTCTGCTGTGGGCCTGAGTGAACAGACATTTTCCAGCTCAGTCCATTGAACCTGAAGCTAACACGGAGTATTTAGGCCTCGTCTGTGGTTCAATGAGAAGAAAGAACAAAAACAAACAGTTAATCAGTTTACGCTCAACAACAAACAAATGTTCGTCTCTCACTCGGCCGCTGTTTCCAGCTTCATCTCCTGCAGCGACGTGTTGATTAATCTAATGGACTTAAACCACGTCGACAATATTATCTGGTTTAAAATGTATTCAACTCCAATTTGAAATCATGGAAAACAACACATTTATACCTACGTATATACACTGCCTGGCCAAAAAAAAAAGTCGCCACCTGGATTTAACGAAGCAAATAGGTAGGAGCCTCCTATTGGATAATTACTGCCTGGGTGATTATCTTTCAGCTGGCAACAAGTTATTTAACCCCAACTGGTGCAATGAGTGTTTTCTCATTTCCTACAACAACCATGTGGACAGACACATCCCGTGGTCGTGGAAAAGATGTTAGTCTGTTTGAGAAGGGTCAAATCATTGGCATGCATCAAGCAGAGGAAACATCGAAGGAGATGCAGAAACTACTAACATTACACCCATGTTATTAAATTTTGATCCAGAGAAATAAACGTTGTTTGAGCTGAGATTCATCTCTCGTCCACACAGTGGGAGTGGGTTTCTTTGGATCTGAGCCCTGTCACTCCCACTCGGTACACTCTGGATTTTGTTACAGTGTTACAGTGAGTTGTTCCGCAGCACACTCACTGCTACACCGTGACAGCTCTCCAGGTGAACCGTGATCATTTACCCCATCATTTGGTCTGAAAAATGTCATTTAATTTAGTTGTCTTTTCATCTATGATGGTTAAGGACAGAACAGATAAACACACGCACCATTAGGTGGCAGCAGAGCTGTTAAAGTGCTTCACTCTCTTTCTTGAATTCCTGCATGTATCATGGTGTTGTGTTCAACTAAACAGGACGTGAGTGAGTGATAGTTGTGTTTGATTACGTATATTTTTGTGACATCGTGTTTGTCAGTCGCGGTCAGACTTTTCTCATGTGAAATATCATGTTGTTGCTCAAAGAAGTTTGGAAATCTTACGCTAACATACCAGTGGCCAAAACCCACAAGTCATTGTCCATGTCCAGTCTGTGGATGGACGACTGTTGTCAAGACTGGATCAGTGAAAATGACTAAAGCGTTGAATGAAGATGAGCTTCTTTTTCTGTATAATTTATTTATAAATTGCGATGTAGGAGGCTCTCTTGGCAAAATGATCAAATATATCTCTTCAGTTCTACAGTCCCGGTGTCTTCATTTACATAACTGACATTTACATGTCATTTTAAATGCCTTTGAGTGAAGCCTGTGCCGTCACTTGAAACCAACCAAATGATGCTGCACAAAAGGAATGTAGAGTAGAGTTCACAGGATCTGCAGCCGTGTGGTTAACGCTGACTTCATCAGAGCCACCGTGACGGCAGCGTCGCATCTGTCTCAGATGAGCAGATGTTGAGGAATGACTTAGTCAACAGTCAGTGATGATGAGTCAGCAGCGTCGTACGTTCACTTCCAGAAGACGCGCTGACAGACGGCTCTCTCACTCCACTGCCTGTTCCTGGAACTTTTCAGATCCAGTCCAGGATGTGATTTCACTGTTAGGCATTTCTGAAACAAGTCCCTCATGTCACCATGTCACACTTGGACATGCTGCTTAAAATGATCCAAAAATAGTTTGATGCTTTTCCTGGAAGAATTCCATAGAAGTCTTGGTGAAAAAAACTCTTGTTGTTTGTTTGTTTGTTTCTTAGCGTCATTTATTATCTTCTTGTACTCGTTTTATACTTTAACTTTCTTTTCAATCGACCTTTTACCCTGACCCTCCATTCTTTCCGTCTGTAGGTATTTTACTGGACGGCGGTGATTTGCCGTGGACGGTACAGTCAGTGAATCACCTGTCTCTGACAGGAAGTGAGGCTGTGCCGTCTGCAGCGATCAGACCGCGGTGTCCGGTACTGTACGGTGTCACAGCCCGTTTACTGTTTAAATCAATGTCACCCACTGGATCCCGCCCCTCACTTTTACCCTCAGATTACACCTCTGTGTGTTTACTCTGAACTGGTCATTTCTTGCTTTTTTTTTTATACTTGAATTTGAACCCGTGGCTCATGTTAAAAGGTCACGATCACGACCTTTCCTGTAGCATGTGATGCTCCACATGGATACATTTCCTTAAAAAAAAAGGCGTCGTTGTTTCAGAATGCAGTGGACGTGTAAATGGATTAGACCAAACCCTGGTCTCATGGTCAGACTTCTGACCACAATCTCTCACCAATCGTTGTTTGAAGCCAAAGGAAGATCATGTGAATCTTCAGCACGTTGGTTGGTTTCATTGATTTCCTTGACTTTAATGTGTTGTTTGTACTTGAAGTCTTTATGGGACAAAGTTGATTCCTTTCACCAGTGTTGACGACACATTAGAACAGGAACAGGTTTCAGGTGGTGTTTGTTGACTCCTTCAGTGCAGCTGAGGACAGACTGATCAGGTTTGTCTCTTTGTCCTTTGTTTGTTCTGTGAACGTCTTCAGAATAAATGGACTAAAGTTCAGCAGCCTGGAAAATCAGTTAGATCACAGACTGACAGGATTCTTTGTCAAACAGTGAAGTGCTGGTCTTAAAACAAAGTATTTATTATCTGTTACTATGACAACACAGTTCTGTCAGAGTCGGAGGAAAAGGTTACTGTTGTGATTGGAGGAGATGACGGTTTGTAATCTGAGTTACAGATTCTAGTCTCAGAACTACGACTCAGCCAGTAATAATAATGTGGCTCCTCTGGGGCTCTGACCCAAGACCTTTGGTACGTAAAGCAGGTGTTATAACCGCTGCACCATCGAACCACCACCATGGAACTATTAGTAAATAATTGGATTCAATGTTTCAACCAGTCGATGTGATCTCTACTAGTTAGACTAAATAAATAAACTCAGATTGAAGTCTTTATTAAAATCTTTTTTTCTCTTTTAAACCGTTGAAATAGAATTGAGTTGAAAACCTAACCAGGCTGAAAGAAGAACTCCCGACAGTCCTTTATAGAAATACTTTTTTTTTTTTGAGCTTCATCTTCAGCAGCATCTTCACCGACGGCCTGGAATGTTCCAGAGGCCTTTTTCATTTTCACTCGCGCTGTGTTTTCCTGTGTCTCTGGAGTGAATACCTTCTAACCTCCGCCCTGCGTGATGCCACCCTGTCTAGCCTGCTGGATGGTGACCTCACCCTGAACCTCCGCCGCTCGCTCATGTGTGACTGAGTGTGTGTGTGTCTGAGTGTGTGTGTGTGAGATCAGTTCCATTTGTGTCTGATAAACTGACACTTGGTTTCTGGAGGTTTGTCACCGGGTTTGTTTGGTAAGTTGACAAAAAAAAAGGGTTTATATGTAATAACTGTGTTGCATTTTGGTGTGAAGACCCTGTGACTGTGGCGAGTACAAAAACGCTCACCCTTAGTCAGACGTAATGAAATCGACAAGTCCTGACAGAGTGGCTGCGATTTCCAGAATAATTCATATTGTTTAACGGCAGTATTTATAAGACGGATGGATTTATAAGATGGATTTTCCCAGAGGAAATTAGTCTTTGAACAATGTTCATTGATTTGTCCAAGGAATATTTAGGAGGTCGTTTCCGCCGTCGGATAGATTTTTTTTTTGTGTCCGACCTTCATGATTTCAAACTTGTCATCGTGTCGTGTGGGTGGAAAAGAATTTCTGTTGAGTTCAAATTCATTGTCTGTGTTTTTTTTTTTTTGCTAATTGGAGTTTTTTGTGATGCTCTGTGATCAGGTCGTGTTATTGCTACGATTTACCTTCATTTCATACTTGAATTTATGTTTATCTCTAAGACGATACGCTTGAATTTCCTTTACATTCATGTATTTAGCAGACGCTCTTACAGAGGAGGATTAACAGTCAAGCAGGCGGTTCCTCTGGGATTCGAACCCAGGACTCTCTGCTTCCGAGGCAGGCGTGTACAGGCACCAGGCACCAGGCGTCTGAGACGCTGCTCACAGCCACAGCGAGCGGAGCAGATGGACTAATTATCCTCCTTCGTTCGTCTGCTCGTTAGTCTCGTGGTGTTGAAACTGAACCCATTTGTTCTGTCCAGATATTGAATATATATCGTAGTCCCGTCCCAGCATCCACCGGGGTTTGGCCTATTTGACTGAAGGCATGTTACTGTCACAGGGTCCGATCTTTCCCAGCAGCCACTGCTCTGCCTCATTGATCTGTTGGACAATAGCTGCGTGTTTCAGGGTCGACGCTCCTTTCCCTTTTATCTCCTCAGCTTTTGTCTGACTTTTAGGGCAGGCAGTTTTCTCCACATGAAATTGACTCCTTCACACACACACACACACACGTTGCTAAAACATTGGCTTCTTTTCTTCTTCTTGTTCTATGGAGTCTGTTTTGTTTTTTTTGCATGTCTAGCCTGTGGTTATTCTGACTTTTCTGCGTTCAGACGTCGTCGTCGTCGTCGTCGTCGTCGTCGTCGTCTTCTGTGATTCTGTTCTCTTCCAAGACGCCACACTGAGCACCGCGTCACTTTTGCTCCTGGCGACTCTGTTGTTGTGAAAGAACCGTCGTATCGGCTTTCGCTGTGACCTCATCACTGCAGTGTCTCAGAACACATCGTACATGCATTAGCTCTTCTTTTACTGTCAGGATGATGAAGAGTCTCAGAACAGACCTTCAGGCTGCAGCGTCAACGCCGGTTAGGTTGTTGTTTTTTATTTGTAATCTCTGCTTTCTTTTATCTTATTTATCTCTCATTGATACAGAAATATTCAGTAGAAATAATTTGATTTATTTTATTCAATCAAATGAAAAATAAAAAAAACATGTATTGTTTCCTCCCACAGACAGATCCGTGTGACTTCTAAAAGTCGGTGGATTCTCCTTCTCTGAACCAGGAACTTTTTCAGAGCTAAAAAATGTCTGTCATTCGTCCACTTTGTGTTCTGATCCTTGTGGTGAGATTACATACAGGGCTGGTACTGTTGATGGAACTGGAACAAGTTCCTGTGGTTACAGTACGTCATGTCTCATCGTGGCAGGTCTGTGATTCTACACTTCTATATTAAAAATTCAAGAATAGAATTATTATTATTATTATTATTATTATTATAAGTAGTAGCAGCAGTAGTAGTAGTAGTAGTAGCAGCAGCAGCAGTAGTAGTAGTATTTGTAGTATTAGCAGTAGTAGTAGTAGTATTTGTAGTATTATTACCCATCAGTTCTATAATAATATTCCCCACGTTGACGTGACGGCGGCTTCAGCTGCAGACGTGGAGCTGGTAAATCAACTTCCTGCCGGTGCAGCAGGTGGAGGAGCTGTTTGGTCTCATGAAGCAGAGAATCCAGGAGATTCAAACATTCAGACAAACACGGGAGCTGCAGCTGAAGTGTTTACCAGCCGGGGCGGACGAGCAGGAGAGGGGTCAGCAGGGGGTCGTAGACCAGATTACTGCTGCCGTGGTCACTGCTGGGAATCACTTCAGTTTTTCCTCATTCACGTCTGACTAAATATCTGGTCGTTGATTCAGATTTATTTTATTTTTTTCTGAGCAGTTTCTGATCTTCTGTCAAATCTTGACCATGAGTTAATTGGACTCAGTCTTCACCTCGTCTTCCTTCCTGTTTGCCTCTTCCTGTTGACTCATCTGTGAGTCTGAGGATTTGCTGTAGCAGAGATTGAAATGTAAAATATATCTATTATAGTTTGTGGAGGTGAGTCAGCATCGCTCAGGTTCTGGTCTGAGATTAAATATAGACGAAGAGAAAAGAGGACAGTAGGAGGAAATAAATAAAACTGCAGCCAGAACTTCAAACCAATGATGATGTTGTGGAATGTGAATTTAAAAAAAAAAAGATGAAAAATCCCCAGCACTGCCATTTGTGTTTTCTATTTTATGGAATATCTTCTGTGGTACGAGTGACTTCTTCCTGTCTACTTCCTTCCTTCCTTCCTTCCTTCCTTCCTTCCCTCCTTCCTTCCTTCCCTCCTTCCTTCCTTCCCTCCTTCCTTCCTTCCTTCCTACTTCCAGCTTCCTAAATGACAACAGGACCTGACGGTGAACGTCTTCGCTCCAACCTCAGTCATCAGGAGGTTTGCTGAGATTCTTGACCTCGAGAGAAAGTATGGGGCAATAAGAGAGAAGTTAGCAGCTATAACCCCCCCTCCACCCCCCCCTTGTGTCTGGACAGATAAATTCTGCAGCTCCGTTAGTGTTGAATCCATGGTTGTATAATCATTTCCGCGGTGTCGTATTAGCACCGACGGCTTCAGCAGCGTGAGGAGCCGAACAAACACCTTCACTCCTGTGTGTGAACACATCTCACATAGGAACCAGATTCTGAATGTCAGAGTCAGGGTCAGAAGGCAGCGAAGAAGAAGAGGGGCTGCCTCTGTCCCTCAGCCACGACCTGCAGTGACCTCTGACCTTTCACCTCTGTCCAGCACAGAGAAGATCAGTGTTTCCATTGAACGCAGACAGGAGTTCCTGTGCTGGGAACTCTCACTTTTTTTTTTTTTTTTTTCCTATCTTTAGTTTCTTTGCGATACAACAGCTCTGTTCACAAACTCAGATATGCCTTTAACTGCACCCCCCAGCCCTGCAGGTGGTGCTGTTTTCATAGTGTTTTCCAACAGAAACTGTACAGCCCTGTGACATCATATTTTAATGACACATTTTTTAAACTTCTAGTCTAACACTTTGAATCAGAGTGGGAAAAAATGACACATTTCAACAGCAGAAAATCCAAAATTTTAAATTCTCTCCTGTGCTCAGCAGCTGGCCCTGAGTTACAGCTGAAAATCTCTTTACTGCCTTTTCCCCCGTCCTGAGAACACGTGTCAGCCTCGGTCTTAGTGTAAGGACTGGGTCAGAGCTGAACATGTCCTCAAAGAACCGTAAACCTTCACTCAGCTCTGAGCTCTGTGTCCGTTCAACACGTTTTCACAACCTCACGCTGCTTTTCATTTGTTTCGTTTTATCATAAATAAGAACTATATGTTTGTAACACGTTGATGAAAAACGGACATGTTTTCTCTGTTTGTCATTCAGAGCGATTGTTGTCTCTGACATTAGCTCCAGCTGGATGTTGGTTCAAGCTCGTACGGTCGTGTTTATTCGGACTCTTTCCTTCGTCTCCAGCAGGGGGCAGATGGGCGGGTTTTATATAAAGGGATGACTTGCTCGATGCTGCAGTCTTTTTTTTGTGTTTTTTTTGTGATGCGTGACAACAGCCTGACTGTGCACACTCAACTGATCTGAGTTCAGTGTTAATGATGTTTAGAATCACTAACCTCTGTCTCACAGTAGAGTTACTGCAGTTAAAGCCAACATTCTCAGACTTTTTTTCCTCAGAATTCCATCATCTGGTCCGTTGTGTCTCTGGTATTGTACCAGGACTGTGACCGCTCTGTTTTGCACTGGTACTTTACATTTTCTTTTTTTTCTTTTTTAAACTATCCACCAACAAGCCAAGTCATTCAGCCTCACTGGATCTTCACATCACTGTAGCCAATCTTTCTTCAGAGAGGGAACAGAGAATCACGTGATTAAATGTGTTGTTTTTGTAAAGATGACCCAACCTGACCTCTGACCTCTGACCTTTTTGCAGGTTTACCCACAGACCCTTCCACACCGCCTGCCAAGATGGTGGCGTTGTCTTTAAAAATCTGCATTCGCCAATGCAACGTTGTGAAAACGATGCAGTTCGAGCCCTCGACGGCCGTTTACGACGCCTGTCGGATCATCAGAGAGAGAGTCCCCGAGGCTCAGACTGGACAGGGTGAGAGGTCCACTGCTCATCTACATTAGGATTAGGAAAAATATGACTTTTTTATTAGTTTGGCTTGTCCTGCGACTTGTATTCAGAAGCCAAAAATGTATCCTTTATTGCCTCTGGCCACAAGAGGGTGCAATTTACACTCGTGACAATTGAAGTCCGATACTGCAGTAGTCAAGTTACACGACTAAAAAAATATAGAATTATTTAATGAAGAGAAACTGAAACATGTGACCAAAAAGAAAAAGCACTAAAATGCTACAGAATATAAACTTTTATAGCAGATTATAATAAAATATATATAAAGTTTGGAGCCAAATATAAATGTTATTTTGATGCAGAAAACAAACTCTGGAAAAATGTTATATTGATGCAGAAAACAAACTCTGGAACTATGTCATTTTGATGCAGAAAACAAACTCTGGAACTGATGAGTTTTTTTTTGCGTTATTACATCAGTTCTATGATTTTTTGTTGCTGACTTTGATGAAAACATGTCATCAGGACTGGATGTTCTTACCCCCCCCCACACACACACACACACACACACACACACAGACACACACACACAGCCCCGACACTCTGTACATCAGTGGAATCTAGATCTGTATAAATAAATGCTGATGATTCTCCTCGCTGCTCCAGCCTCAGACTACGGTCTATTCCTGTCCGATGAAGACCCGCGAAAAGGCATCTGGCTGGAGTCTGGACGGACACTGGACTACTACATGCTCCGTAACGGGGTAAATATAACGGCACTGACAGCACACGCTTCTGAAAACTCTGTGAATGAAGTGACGCTCCCGGGGAGACGAGGGTTTCTCTCGGAAGAACGAGGTCAAAGGTCGAAATGAGCATTTGACAAAGTCACTGTAGCTGAAACCCTGAGGAGAGACGTGCTGACCTGGAACCTTCTGGAACACACACACACACAGTCACCCGCTGTGGGAGACTGTGTGTGTGTGTCAAAAAAATATGTATGAAAAATACTGACCCAGATAAACGTATGACCAGAACCGCCTTGAGCTGACCGACCGCACGGTCTGTGATCATACGATGTTACGACAACATGGACTTCAGCGTCTGAGCCCAGATGGTTCTGGAACCACACTGTCGTGTTTTCTATCTGAAGGTTTACTTCACTGGGATCTTTTCAGTGACGGAGGAAATGAAAGTAAAACAAAACATTTATGTTTTAAAGTTTATAATTCCTCCAAAGTCGAGGAAACATCTGTGGGACGAAGGTGACGTTTAATATCAGTCAGATGTAAATCAACACACGCACGATAGTTTAAAGAAGAAGAAAAAAAAAAAAACAAGTGTAAAATTGGATTTGGTGAAAATGTGGACATGAAAGGAAACTTCAACTAAAACTGTTTGAAGCAGAGTTTCTCTCAGCTGTGGTGTGTGAACGGCTGAAGCTTTGATTCCTGATGTTCATATGAAGCTCCGTCTCCGTCTCCGTCTCTTTCTCCGTCTCTGTCTCCGTCCCTGTCTCTGTCTCTGGGAATACAAGAAAAGCTGGTTGTGCAGCACACACCTTAAAGTCGCCTCTTTAATATTTCTGAAGCCGTTGTTTCCTGTTTTTGTCAACGTTTCTTGTCCTTCCAGGACGTCCTGGAATACAAGAAGAAACAGAGACCACAGAAAATCAAAATGTTGGATGGAGCCGTGAAAACCATCATGGTGGATGATTCCAAAACAGTGGGAGAGCTGCTGGTGACCATCTGCAGTAGAATAGGTACGGTGGTTCACTCCGACTTCATGTTCAGAGCTGAGAGCTGACCGACACCAAGCCGTCCGTCCGTCCGTCCTCTGCTGTCACTATTACACTGTTAACTCTTTTTAACCCTTTTTTCCAACTTGTTTCCAGGCATCACCAACTACGAGGAGTACTCTCTGATCCAGGAGACTGTGGAGGAGAAGAGGGACGATGGAATGGGAACGCTGAAGAAGGACAGGACACTGCTGCGGGACGAGAGGAAGATGGAGAAACTGAAGGCCAAACTACACACGGACGATGACTGTGAGTCAACAGATAACGAAGCAGCAGCAGTAACAGCAGCAGCAGCAGCAGTTACAGCAGCAGCAGCAACAGCAGCAGCAGCAGCAGTAACAGCAGCAGCAGCAACAGCAGCAGCAGCAGCAGTAACAGCAGCAGCAGTAGCAGCAGCAGCAGTAACAGCAGCAGCAGCAGCAGCAGCAGCAACAGCAGCAGCAGCAACAGCAGCAGCAGTAGCAGCAGCAGCAGTAACAGCAGCAGCAGTAACAGCAGCAGTAACAGCAGCAGTAACAGTTACAGCGCGGGGCGGTTGAAGTTCGATGATGTTAAACTACGGTTGTGTTGGCAGTGAACTGGCTCGACCACAGCCGGACGTTCAGGGAACAGGGAGTGGATGAGAACGAGACACTTTTGCTCAGACGTAAGTTCTTCTACTCGGACCAGAACGTCGACTCTCGGGACCCGGTCCAACTCAACCTGCTTTACGTCCAGGTCTGTCGTTACGACCAGCCTCCACACGGTTCAGACCATATTTATTTGATTATTTTTTCGCTCAACAGTTTTTTTCTTTTTGCTCTTCAGGCTCGAGACGACATCCTGAACGGTTCACATCCGGTGTCCTTCGACAAGGCCTGTGAGTTTGGAGGCATTCAGGCCCAGATCCAGTTTGGACCACACATAGAGCACAAACACAAACCTGGATTCTTGGAGTAAGTTTCTGTCTGTCTGTCAGCTGCATTTTCTTCATGTCTTCAAATCTGTGTATAAAAAAAAAAAAAACATTTTATATCTCTGAATCTCTTTGTTTTATTTTTTTTTCTTTCAGCCTGAAGGAGTTTTATTTATTTTTTTCTTTCAGCCTGAAGGAGTTTCTTCCCAAAGAATACATAAAACAAAGAGGAGCAGAGAAGAAAGTATTTCAGGTGCGTTCATTTTCTTTTTTATGTTTATAATTCATAATCCCAGATAATCTGACAGATTAAGTTATGTGTAACGTCATCCACAGGAGCACAAAAACTGTGGTGAAATGACAGAGATTGAAGCCAAAGTGAAGTACGTGAAGTTGGCTCGGTCCCTGCGGACGTACGGCGTCTCTTTCTTCCTGGTGAAGGTGAGTTAAAAAAAAAAAGACAAAAACCTCGAGTTTATCTTTGTTGAGACGTTTCATTCAAAGAAAAGATAATTCTACCTCAAAGTAGAAAAAAGGAAACAGTCCGATCCCTTTGCTCCTTAAATTCTTTTCATCATTCAGAAGAAAAAAGAAAAAATGCAGCCGTCAGTTGAACTGTAGTCGCTGTCTTTAATCTGCAAGGCGTGAAATCTGTTCTGTGAACTCGGTGTTCACTGGAGGAAAAGGTTAAAGGCACAGAGCAGCAGGTGGACGAAATGTGAAAAAATGAAATATTAACCTCAACCACTTCTCTGAAGATACGTGTGATAAAAAGGAAACGGTCCAACACGTCTGTCGACGTCGTCTCTGACTCTAACTTTGCTGATACGTTTCATTTTTAACAGTTTCTGTACAAAGATCTATTATTACGTTTTATAAAACGGGAGGATGTGATGATGTCGTCGTGAAAAAAACCAACGTCCGTATCATAGATGTCACTTCCTCCCGTTGGTCTGTCTGTGGAGATTATTTAATCTGGGTCACTGAGGGTTTTTCTGCTGCTGTTGTCTGTGGAGATTATTTAATCTGGGTCTAACCTGAGGTTGGACTCCTGATGGGAAACAATAGGCTGACCTTTAGTGTTAGTACCTGCAGATGGCGATGACAGGTAACCCCCTCCCCCCCTCTCCCACCCCACAGTAGCTGTGGACACGTCCTGTATGAAGTCATGGGAAGCGTTCCTGTCTGCGCTGATAAATTGCTCTCCAGTTGTAACTTGTTCTGAGTTTAGTGCCGTGTTCCGCTCGGAAATGAGATCAACTCAGGTCGTAGTTTGAGGACAGGAGTCTTTCACGGCGTAATTGACTGTCGGCCGTCGTAGGATTAAAGCAGCTACAGCTTCACAGTTTGTAGAAAGTTCTCATTAAACTGGGGCTAATCCGGCCTAATTAAGGTCTTCACTTGCCGTTAAGTTCCGACTCCGTTCTCTCTTCATTCCTGTCAGACTAAAACACACACAGGGTTTTAGTCTGTGGTCTTTATTTACACCTCTTCATCACTACCTCAAAATATACCCCCCGAAAAGAAAAAAATCCCAGCCTCGGCCCTGGAGGCCTACCTCAAGATATTCCCCCCGGAAAAAAAAATCCCAGCCTCGGCCCTGGAGGCCACCTTGGTTTTTCAGAGCTCGTCTTCTCGGTCCATCACATTCTGTCCGTCGGTTCAGGTTCAGGTGAAAACGCCGTGAGGTTTTCATGAGGTTTGTTGACAGAGAGACGAGCTCTCGATACAGACCTCACCTTTAATGATGTGCCGTGGAGAAAAGTGTGTTTTTCCACTCTGTTAATTAGTGAATCTCTGAACAGATCAATGTTTAGAGTTTGACGAAGAGAAGTCATTAAATTAGAAGAAAAATAACCTCATAACTTTAAAATGAAACGCTCAGATTGAACCAGGTCCAAAGGTTCAGTCAATACTGTCGCTGCTCAGACATTTATTCTTCGTCTTCCAACATTTAATCCTTTTTTGGGGGAGGTTGAAACTAATCCTGTAAAACTAACCAATTAGTCACGTTGTGGCTCGGCAAATAATATAATTAATAATTAAAAGTCGTTAGACGTAGGGCCTGCTTTTGTTTATAGTCATTTTATTTCTAATTTTTCTAGGATCATGATCAATTTATATTATATATCTGAACTGAAGGACAAAAGTGAAGTTTAATTTTTGAATTGATATAAATGATTTTCCCCTGAAGTCTTGGAGAAACTTCTTTGTTTGTAGGAAAAGATGAAGAGTAAAAACAAGCTGGTGCCACGACTGCTGGGCATCACCAAAGAGTCGGTGATGAGAGTGGACGAGAAGACCAAAGATGTGGTGCAGGAGTGGCCGCTCACCACCGTGAAGAGGTGGGCGGCGTCGCCCAAGAGCTTCACTCTGGTAGGTCGGGATTTCATATGAAGTTTGTCAATCGTCCAGAACGATGTCAGGCTCACATCTTAGTTAATTAGTGACTGTTAATTAGGACATCTTATACTGTGTATGTGCTGTTAAAAAATGTAAATAATGAAAAAAATCAGAAATAGAGATCGGCTGCAGAATAAGACTCTCAGGGTTTAACCATCAGAGGGTTGATGGTACAGGCTTAGGTTAAACCATAAGAGTCTTTTGTGTGTGTTGTTATGATCTTACCCGTGTACTTGTACGTGTGTTTGTAGGATTTTGGTGAATACCAGGAGAGTTATTACTCGGTGCAGACCACTGAAGGGGAGCAGATCTCTCAGCTGATCGCTGGTTACATCGACATCATCTTGAAAAAGGTGAGAACTGAGTTTGTGTCGTCGACCTTGAATGAACACAACAAATACAGTTCATATATATATATATTTATCTATAAACTCTTCGTTCGTTCTGCTCTATAAACTCTTTGTTCGTTCTGCTTCAGTGCAGCAACAGCTGGTTTTTAGTATCCAGTCACTAATGATTATTTTCACAGTTAATCAACATCAACAGGTCATTCAGTCTGAGTGGATTTCTTCTGCATGGTATTAGGACTGACTTCAGTTTTTTGCTGCGTGAATAGATTTGAATAAATAAATACTTATCCCTGCACTTTGACATGAACATCTGTGACACACGTTTCCTTCCTGCAGAAGCAGAGTAAAGATCGTTTTGGGATGGAAGGTGACGAGGAGTCCACCATGCTGGAGGAATCGGTGTCTCCTAAAAAGTATGTCAGTGTCAACGAGCAACCGAGCAACGATCCAGTACAGTCTGAATGTAATGATTAAAGTGGCAGCAGCAGTAACAGCATCAGGGCCACACAGTTATTGTAAACCCAGTATCAGTCCAGTCCAGTCCAGTCCAGTCCCGTCCAGTTCCGTTCAGTTCAGTCCATTCCAGCCCAGTCCAGTACAGATCACTTCTGTCAATCGTCCAGTTCAGTCCAGTCCAGTCCAGTTCAGTCCAGTCTTCAGTCCAGTCCAGTCCAGTCTTCAGTCCAGTCCAGTCCAGTCCAGTCCAGTCCAGTCCTCTTCTCTTCATTTCCTCCTCTCTCTGACCTGGAGCCCAAACTCACACTTTCATCGTCTCTCGCTTCATTTCATTTCACTTCGTGGCTGAACTTTATCCTCAGAGATAATCGTCCTGTGAGGAAAATGTTGCCGCTCTGAGCCGACCAGGACTTCAGAACATTTCCTGTCTGTGAACTTTTTATCTACACTGTGTAACTCTGATCGTTTCAGCCTCGATTTATATTGGTTTTCAGCCCAAAGATTATTGGCAGATTTTCCTCCTCTTTACTTTAATCGTGACACACAGGTTTTATTTCTGCACGTCTTCAGGCATTTTCAACATAAAGAAACAGTGTTTTTTACTTATTTATTCTTAAATAAATTAAATACATTTTGTTAGAAAAAAAAAGTTTGTTAAACTGATGTTTTTGTGTGGACGACTCACTGTTTACACCTGGTTAGGAACATCCATCCCTAGATATTTGGTGATCCAGTTTGACCTTTGTGTCTGTCGGTGACCCGCAGGTCAACGATCCTTCAGCAGCAGTTTAACCGCGTGGGTCGGGCGGAGCACGGCTCTGTGGCGCTGCCGGGGGTGATCCGCTCCGGCTCCATCGGCACAGAGTCACTCAGCATGGGCAGCATGCCAGCACCACAGCAGCAGATCACCATGGGTCAGATGCACCGAGGACACATGCCCCCGCTGGTAGGGTCGGCACTGCACTTCATCGTCACATTTTCCTCTTAAATATAAAGAAAAAAACCTGATTTATTTTGTGTTGTTTTCCTGCAGAGCTCGGCCCAACAGGCTCTGATGGGAACCATCAACACCAGCATGCAGGCAGTGCAGAAAGCCCAGATTGACCTCGGGGAGGTTGACAGCCTGCCCCCTCTGGGCCAGGACATGGTACTGTTGACACCTGTTATAACTGTTGATCATGAAGTTAACCATGAAGGAGGATGAACTCGTGTTCCTGCTTCTACACAGGCGTCCAAGGTCTGGATCCAGAACAAGATGGATGAATCCAAACATGAGATCCACTCACAGGTGGACGCAATCACTGCAGGAACGGCGTCCGTGGTCAACCTCACAGCTGGTCAGTCAAATCACTGACAAATGAAAAATACACACAAAACAAATCAAAGAGGTCTTTCACCTCAGACTGTGTTGATGGATCTACAAACATGAAACTTAAATCAAAAATCAACCTCTCGGTGAAGGCAGTAAAACAGAAGGACAAATTCATTTTTGTTTCCTTCTTCAGTCAGACTTCAGTCACAGCGGCTGTTTTTATTTTTCCCTCCTCCTTCATCTCAGGTGACCCCGACGACACGGACTACACGGCAGTGGGCTGCGCCATCACCACCATCTCCTCCAACCTGACGGAGATGTCGAAGGGCGTGAAGCTGCTGGCCGCACTGATGGAGGACGATGTGGGAGGAGGAAATGACCTGATGAAGGCTGCCAGGACGCTGGCCGGAGCCGTGTCCGACCTGCTGAAGGCCGTGGAGCCCGCCTCCGGAGAGGTGAGAAGGACTGGTCGTAAAAGCTGGAGGACAAAGATTAGTTTTCCTCCTGTGGATCTGTGGGGGGTTTTATGCAAATAATGTGAAGATGCAAATGCAGTTGAGTCTGGAGAACGCTGGACTCTCCTCCATGATTGTGTCTTGAACGGCAGAATGACAAATGCACACAGTGTTTGGTTCTGCTCAAACAGACGATCTTGAAACGTTAATTATATTTTCTGCGGAGCTGTTCGTACCGCGGCGTCTCTCCAGGTTCTTCTAATTACATCTGATTGTTCCAACATGCTCCTCGTCTAACTCGATTGTCCTGGTCAGTCTGAACGACGACCTCAGGCCAACGCCGAGCTGAAGCAGATTTACTGGACAGGGATTTATTTATTTATTTATTTTTACAGATGACGTGAACGTCGATGTTCACGTGTTTGTGCTGCAGCTCCATCGTGTTAACAACGTCAGAGCTGGAGTGTCGGTTTAATAATCTACACCACGGACAGGGTTCTGTTGCCTCTGGACAGAGTCTACATCTGAATTATACATGTAGTTTCTTATCAATATGACATGAAGGCAGTGCTGAGGTGCTGTGGTCCAGACAGAGGCGGAGCTTCTCTGCCTGGACCCATGTTCAAGTCCAACTACTGCATGAACAACAGTACTGTTTCATTGTACTGTTAAATTGTTCAATTTTGAGTCGGCCATTACATGCTGCCAAAAAAAACTGGAAATTTGAAAAAATGCAGTTGTTATGGTATGTTGTATTTTTAATCATGTTTTTTTTAATTATAGATGAAATAATATTTTATAGTGATTGAAAAAAAAACAACTTTCAGGACATTGAAATCAGTCCCATGGTGTAAGGACTTAATAGTTAAAAAAAAGTAAAACCAGCACCTCCTGTAGTTTGGTCGATGTGTTGACATCATGGTTCAGAAATCTTAATGAAATACAGATTAACTACATTTCCTGCAGAGCTCGGCCCAACAGGCTCTGATGGGAACCATCAACACCAGCATGCAGGCAGTGCAGAAAGCCCAGATTGACCTCGGGGAGGTTGACAGCCTGCCCCCTCTGGGCCAGGACATGGTACTGTTGACACCTGTTATAACTGTTGATCATGAAGTTAACCATGAAGGAGGATGAACTCGTGTTCCTGCTTCTACACAGGCGTCCAAGGTCTGGATCCAGAACAAGATGGATGAATCCAAACATGAGATCCACTCACAGGTGGACGCAATCACTGCAGGAACGGCGTCCGTGGTCAACCTCACAGCTGGTCAGTCAAATCACTGACAAATGAAAAATACACACAAAACAAATCAAAGAGGTCTTTCACCTCAGACTGTGTTGATGGATCTACAAACATGAAACTTAAATCAAAAATCAACCTCTCGGTGAAGGCAGTAAAACAGAAGGACAAATTCATTTTTGTTTCCTTCTTCAGTCAGACTTCAGTCACAGCGGCTGTTTTTATTTTTCCCTCCTCCTTCATCTCAGGTGACCCCGACGACACGGACTACACGGCAGTGGGCTGCGCCATCACCACCATCTCCTCCAACCTGACGGAGATGTCGAAGGGCGTGAAGCTGCTGGCCGCACTGATGGAGGACGATGTGGGAGGAGGAAATGACCTGATGAAGGCTGCCAGGACGCTGGCCGGAGCCGTGTCCGACCTGCTGAAGGCCGTGGAGCCCGCCTCCGGAGAGGTGAGGAGGACTGGTCGTAAAAGCTGGAGGACAAAGATTAGTTTTCCTCCTGTGGATCTGTGGGGTGTTTTATGCAAATAATGTGAAGATGCAAATGCAGTTGAGTCTGGAGAACGCTGGACTCTCCTCCATGATTGTGTCTTGAACGGCAGAATGACAAATGCACACAGTGTTTGGTTCTGCTCAAACAGACGATCTTGAAACGTTAATTCTATTTTCTGCGGAGCTGTTCGTACCGCGGCGTCTCTCCAGGTTCTTCTAATTACATCTGATTGTTCCAACATGCTCCTCGTCTAACTCGATTGTCCTGGTCAGTCTGAACGACGACCTCAGGCCAACGCCGAGCTGAAGCAGATTTACTGGACAGTGATTTATTTATTTATTTATTTTTACAGATGACGTGAACGTCGATGTTCACGTGTCTGTGCTGCAGCTCCATCGTGTTAACAACGTCAGAGCTGGAGTGTCGGTTTAATAATCTACACCACGGACAGGGTTCTGTTGCCTCTGGACAGAGTCTACATCTGAATTATACATGTAGTTTCTTATCAATATGACATGAAGGCAGTGCTGAGGTGCTGTGGTCCAGACAGAGGCGGAGCTTCTCTGCCTGGACCCATGTTCAAGTCCAACTACTGCATGAACAACAGTACTGTTTCATTGTACTGTTAAATTGTTCAATTTTGAGTCGGCCATTACATGCTGCCAAAAAAAACTGGAAATTTGAAAAAATGCAGTTGTTATGGTATGTTGTATTTTTAATCATGTTTTTTTTAATTATAGATGAAATAATATTTTATAGTGATTGAAAAAAAAACAACTTTCAGGACATTGAAATCAGTCCCATGGTGTAAAGACTTAATGGTTAAAAAAAAGTAAAACCAGCACCTCCTGTAGTTTGGTCGATGTGTTGACATCATGGTTCAGAAATCTTAATGA
The DNA here is from genome assembly GCF_000523025.1 of Cynoglossus semilaevis. Lineage (NCBI taxonomy): Eukaryota > Metazoa > Chordata > Actinopteri > Pleuronectiformes > Cynoglossidae > Cynoglossus > Cynoglossus semilaevis. The sequence goes on along the minus strand of NC_024311.1, from coordinate 17,787,466 downwards.
AATACAGATTAACTACATTTTATTTTACCAACGCTTCTCACATAAACAATTGGTTGAAAAGCTAATTGTGTGTGTGTGTGTTTGTGTGTGTGTTTACAGCCCAGACAGACCGTGCTGACGGCGGCCGGCAGCATCGGCCAGGCCAGCGGAGACCTGCTGCGGCAGATTGGAGAGAATGAGACGGACGAACGGTTCCAGGTAACGCTGCTCTGTTTATCATTATTACTGTAGAGTCCAGGACGAGACGGTCGCTCCAACCACAGCCCATTAGAGAGTACATCATCTTTTTTTTTTTTACATCCTGACTCGGTGTTTTCATTTGGCATAAACACTCGGTTCGAGGCTGACTCTTAACAAATGGTTCTTGAATCTGATTTCTGTAAAAATGACAGCGTTCCTCTGGTTCTGCAGGATGTCCTGATGAATCTGGCCAAGGCTGTCGCCAACGCTGCCGCCATGTTGGTGCTGAAGGCCAAGAATGTGGCCCAGGTTGCAGAGGACACGGTGCTTCAGAACCGCGTCATCGCCGCTGCCACCCAGTGTGCCCTGTCCACCTCCCAGCTGGTGGCCTGCGCCAAGGTAGAGCAGCTGGTGTTTGGACCAGTGATGTGAACGAAGAAGGAATTGGTTTTTATACAAATGCTTGAATAATCATCTGTAAACGGAGTGTTTCAGGTTACACTCAGGGCCCCTGCACCATAGCTTGTACACCACCCTAATCACTTTAAATGTTCTCCTGGCTGCCACTCTAAACATCACCCTCACCCTCACCCTCACCTCCCTGCTGTCAGGGTGATGAACATCATCTCTGTCTGAAATCTTCTTTTTCACTTCCACCTGTTCTCAGACTGCTGCTGTGTTTATGTGTAGGTTGGATGTCGTTTATGACTTTAGGCGTGATTTATTTGTTTGGTTGTTCTTCACTTTTCTGCAGATAGATCTCTCTCTCTCTCACACACTCTCTCCCTCTCTCTCCCTCCTCCTCCACCTTCTGTGTCGTAGGCCCTTAAGGCCAAATTTACCCTTTGACAGAAAGTCCAGTGTGATGTTGCTCTTCATCCTAACACTCAGCTCAGGCTGCAGTAACTGAAGCTAAGTTTGGCAGCTCAGCCTTATGCCTCACCTCACCGTAATGTTCCTGAGAGACAGGTTGTGTTGAATGATGGGTTGATTTCACAGACAGATGTTTTGTAGATGTTGTATAGCCGTACAAATATAATATTTTAAGATAGTTACTGGACCTTACTTGGATCCATTGACAACGTACAGTAAAGGCAATGTTTCCAGTAGAAACAGCAAACTGTTGAAACTATTCAGGCCCATGTTCTGATTCCGTTGTCAGTTCTGACCTTTCAGATATTTTTTGGCCAATTCTTTCCTTAAATACAGTACCAGCCAATCATAAAACGTCTATTTAAGGGCTACTTCACAACAGCAGCTGGTGATTCCCCTTCATACGGACCAGAGTTTATTTTCTTGATTTTAATCCACTTCACATGTGCAGGTGTCACAGCTCATCCAAACTGTGATGGAGACCTAACTAGCAGACCCAGCTCCACCTGAAGTGAGGTTCACTTATACTGGAAAATTCGGGGAATTCCACCCTAAACGAGCAAAAGTTGTTTTCTTATGGTGTGCAGTCCAAGCCCAACATTAGCTCACATTTCCATGTGTGCAGCAGGCTGTCTCACCCACATCACATCCCAGTCAGTGCTGCTGCTCTGAAGACCAAACCCCAGAGGCTTTTCTCTCACTTCTCTCTCACTTCTCTCTCTCCTGGTTCTCCACTGTCTCTCACCCCACTCTGATCTTCATCCACCTTGGCGTGCCCTTTGCTTAATACAGCTTCATAAGCTCTCTGTGTGACGCCGCAGCTCTCACACACAGAGCACTATCATCAGCATGTGCTGCAGGAGAGGGGAGACAAAGACGAAATATCAATCTTTCTCTAATGTCCAGGAGAGATGGTCCGTCAGGCTCGGGTCCTGGCCCAGGCCACCTCAGACCTGGTGAACGCCATGAGGTCGGACGCAGAGGCAGAGGTGGACTTGGACAACTCCAAGAAGCTGCTGGCAGCTGCTAAACTCCTGGCTGACGCCACGGCCAGGATGGTGGAGGCAGCCAAGGTGAGCAGCATGTTTAACGATGTGATGTCATCAAAATAAAAAAATGTATGTATGAATGAGTTACCATCTTTACACCAACTGTGTCAGCCCTCAGTGCTGCGATGTCCCATGTTTCCCTAATCCTAATCCTACATTTTCAATATCAGTTATTTTCACATTCATGTTGCTTTGATGGGTGGCCCCTGCGACCCGGTAACGAATAAGTGGATGAAAATGGATGGATGGAAATTTTTCCAAAAAAAAATTTTTTCAAAAAAATTTTTTTTCTAAAATTTTTTCAAAAAAAATTTTTTTCTAAAATTTTTTCAAAAAAAATTTTTTTCTAAAATTTTTTCAAAAATTTTTTTTTTCTTTTTTGAAAAAAGATTTTTTTTCAAAAAGTTTTTCTTTTTTTTTGAAAAAAAAATTTTTTTTCAAAAAAAACAAAAAAATTATTTTCTAAAATTTTTTCAAAAAAAAATTTTTTCTAAAATTTTTTCAAAAAAAACTTTTCTAAAATTTTTTCTTTTTTGAAAAAAAAATTTCAAAAAATTTTTCACAAAAAAAATTTCTAAAATTTTTTTGAAAACTTTTTTTGAAAAATGTTTTTTTTCTAAAAACCAACCCCCCCAAACAGGAAGGTTTTCAAAAAATTTTTCACAAAAAAAATTTCTAAAATTTTTTTGAAAACTTTTTTTGAAAAATGTTTTTTTTCTAAAAACCAACCCCCCCAAACAGGAAGGTTTGGGGGGTTGGTATGGTGCAGTGTGATGTGGGTGGCTGCCCCCGGTAACGGTAAGCGGATGAAAATGGATGGATGGATGGGTTGCTTTGATGGGGAAACTTCACCTCATTCCTTCTATTAATGAAAAAAAAACTCATTTTCAAAGATCTGCTCCTCCTCTCACTCCTTTGTCGTCACCGCTGTCACAGTCTGTATGAACTGATGAAGGGCAGCAGCTCATTATTGCTGCTCTTTTTCCCCAACTTCCTCTTTCCAAAGTGTTTATCTGCCATCCCTCAGCGTTAGTCTCATTATCTGTCAACACAAGCTCACGCTGATATTAATAACTCCCACTCCCAGCAGGAAAATGAAATGATGCCCTCAAGCTGGCGAGCAGGGTTCCGTGCCAGACTTATCGCCGTCACAGCTGTACGTTCATCTGTGTCGGCGGAGGCTCAGACTTCAGCCTCACGTTGCCACGGAAACTGCTTAATTGAGCTGGTGCAGTGTAGATTTTGGACTTTATGTAATGTTGTACTTTACAAACGTGGGCCAGGTGATCTTCATCAGACACACACACTCATCCTGACGAACGTTTTTGACATTTTCCCGTGACGGACTAAGGCCGTGTTCTCTTGTTAGAGCCGTGTCACTCAGAGCAGCTCTGGTTAATGCTAATCCAAACAGGTCGGTCCCTTCTCGTCTTGGAGCTGGTGTCTCTGTGAACTGGATTTTTTTTTTTTTTTGTTCTCCCACAGCAGCTGTGTGGTTTAGCGTTACCCTAATGGCATGAATGTTTGGTAACTGGCCCACCCACTGCTTTGTGTAGCTGCAGGTGAAGCTGCTGACCTGAAAGTTAATTAAGCTAATAGCAGCAGGAACGGCTGCGTCTGCACCAGTAGGAGACGTGAAGAGGCTGCATCACATTAATCTGCTCACAGGAAACCAATGAAGTCTGGAGGAAAAAACAATTTCTTGGCTAAACTTTTCTTTATTTTTCTTATTTACCTTAGCTGTATTTTAAAAAAAGGGTTTTTATTAAAATAATTTCTTGGCTAAACTTTTTCTTATTTACCTTAGCTGTATTTTTAGCTAAACTCCAGCTGATTTTCGTCTTATCCTTTACTTATCATTTTTCAGCTCCACTTGGATATTGAATTATTTTTGTTATCATTTTTCAACTCCACTTGGATATTGAATTATTTTTGTTGTAGTTATTTTCTAATTACGTTTCAGCTGCTTTAGCCAATTAACTGTGTTATTGTTTTGATCATTTTTGACGAGCTTCTGTTTTTAACACTAATGGCTAACCTCCAGCTTTTATTGTTTGAACAGATGATTTGAAAACAGTTTGTATTTTTGGAGGTTTTTTGTTCAGCTGAGGGTGTGTTGAATTTCTGGACCAGTCGTCGTGACATGGATTTACCGCTGACTCGTTACACAACCTGGCAGAGATTCATCAAAACCAAACTTTTCTTAGACAGCACTGGTTCAACGACTGCTGAAAGGCAGGAAGTCTTTATGATCTTTGTGCTGTAACGTGTGTGTGTGTGTCTGTGTGTGTGTGTGTTTGTTTAGGGGGCTGCAGCATATCCGGAGAACGAGGACCAGCAGCAGCGGCTGAGAGAGGCTGCGGAGGGTCTGCGAGTGGCCACCAACGCTGCTGCTCAGAACGCTATCAAGAAGAAACTGATCAACAGACTGGAGGTCAGTGACTCAGTCAGTGACTCAGTCAGTGAGAAGGAGAGGAAACTGTTGATCTAAATAACATGGCGTCGACTCCACAGCTGACCCTAAAGGTCACCGTCTCCTCAGTTCAGTCGTCAGGATTCCGTATCACTGGTGCTCACAGTAGAAGTGGGATTAAATAATCTCTGTGTTTTTGACGGAGAAATGTCAAGCTGGGAAAAGAGACTCAGTCTGAGGGATGTTGTTGAAATTTTAATCTAAAATCTAAAATCAATACCAAAACACACTTCGCGTCGTACCTTATCACAGGAACAGGTGCAGTGATAAATGAGATTAAATGGATTTATTTTCACTGAAGATAATGTTTTCACTTAAAGGAAGAATTTTTACAGCAAAAACAGCGTTTTCACTTTGTTAATATATACTATGTATATAGTTACATATAACTTATTGACATCAACCAGAGATGCAGAAATATCTATAAACAATTTCACACTAAAATGTCATTATTTTTTAGTCAAATGTAGTGAAGTTACCTAAATCAGTGCAAAAATAAACTAATAGTTATCTAGAAGAAATCCAAGGTGAGCCTTTATATAACAACACAACATAAGCTTTATAAAACTTAAAACAAAATAATGTAATTTTAGGCAAAAAAAATTAAATTAATAAAACAATTTGTAAAAATAGAGTGAGCAAGGTCACAGCCTGAATAATTAATATTTAGCCAACTAAATGCCAACAGTTAGCCCAGAGTGAAAACATAATACCCCCCTGTAGGTGTCACTGAAGACGACTGTAGTGTCGTCCCTGACTGTGAGACTTTGAAGATGCCAGGTGAAAAGTATTTGCTGTAAAGTGAGACTCCTTTGACTTCACGCCTCCTCCGTCCTCGCGTGTCTTTGTTTGCACAGAATGCTGCCAAACAAGCTGCAGCCGCAGCCACACAGACCATCGCTGCGGCTCAGAACGCTGCTGCGTCCAACAAGAACACCGCTGCTCATCAGCAGCTGGTGCAGAGCTGCAAGGTGAGGTGGCCTTTAAATGTGCTCCTCTAAAATGTCTTCTACCATCTCACCGGTGTGTGTGTTTGTGTGTGTGTGTGTGTGTACAACACACACACTCGGCCGACCACATGCCGCAGCTCAACCAGGGAGTGCGTGGCAGTCAGGCCAAACCAGAGGACCTCAGCGCTCAGCTCGCTCTCATCATAGCAAGTCAGAACTTCCTTCAGGTGAACGACAACAACAACACACACACTCACACACACACACACTGCTCTCATTGCTAACTTACACATAGTAAAAAAAAAACCCTTCAGTTCTACTTTGAAAAGTAGGATGAACCAAGTATAAATAGTGGCTCCTTCAGCTGGGACCATTAAAATAGTCCTGCAGCCTATTTTATGACTGAAGCAGGCTGTAACCAAACCAGGGTTTAATTAATCCTCTGTATGAATATGTATTTGTTGGATTATTATAATAATCCAGAAACTCTTGTTCAGTTCCTGTTTCCCTGAAAACACTTTTCAAAAACCTGATTTGAAATACGTTCTCTTTTAGAGATGACAGTTCAGATATTTGTCGGTTAAAATATAAATGTACTCCTGACTCCTTACAGCCCGGCAGTAAGATGGTGACCTCGGCCAAGTCCTCTGTGCCCACTGTGACGGATCAGGCTGCAGCCATGCAACTGGGTCAGTGTGCTAAGAACCTGGCTACCTGCCTGGCTGAGCTGAGGACGGCAGCCCAGAAGGTAGAGCACAGACACAGACACAGTCACAGACACAGACACAGACACAGTCACAGTCACAGACACAGACACAGTCACAGACACAGACACAGACACAGTCACAGTCACAGACACAGACACAGTCACAGACACAGTCTGAGATCAGACTCACATTTCCCAAAACAACACCAGAAAAAAAACAAAAAACCATCATGTCTTACTGTTGGACCACCTCTGTGGAAGAAACCATTCAACTCAAGTGTTTCCCAAAACAACACCAGAAAAAAACAAAAAAACATCTCTGTGGAAGAAACCATTCAACTCAAGGAACAGGATTCAAATATACATTGATTTATTTCTAAATAATACATAATAATACCTACAGATGTATTTGTATGATTATTCCAAATATTTTTTGATGTCTTTACAGTTGTCTTTTAAAGATGTTTAAATATAAAATAAAAGGATTTTTTTTTAGCTGATCTTGTACAACATATTTTTGAAATTATTTTATTGCCATTTCAAAGTAAGAACTTTTTTTTTTTTTCCCCATCAGGCACACGAGGCCTGTGGACCCATGGAGATCGACTCGGCGCTCACTGCCATCCAGACCCTGAGGAACGAGCTGCAGGACGCCAAACTGGCTGCAGCCAACGCTCAGCTGAAACCACTGCCAGGAGAAAATGTAAGAAATTCAGTTTCACCCGTCACCGTCAACTCAAGCTTTGTATGGAAAAAAAACAGTTTTCATCTTCTCTGCCTCAGCTGGAGAAATGTGCTCAGGACCTGGGCAGCACGTCCAAGTCGGTGGGCTCCTCCATGGCCCAGCTCCTCACCTGTGCAGCACAAGGAAACGAGCACTACACAGGTCGGTTCTGCTAAGAAAACAACACTGAGCCAGTGTGTAGCCCGGGGAGTTCGAAACCACAGCCATATCAGACGAATACAGGAAGTGTGTGGAATATAAAACCACGTCCATGCCCCGGGTGCAGAAATGTTCCATTACACCACCATGAATATTTATGAAAGTTACATTATCACAGCTTTTCTCTGTTCCCCCCACAGTTTTCAGCCTTTTTTTCTGAGTTTCTGATGCAACTGCTTTAGGGAAACGTTAGAGGAAATGTAATGTCTGACACGAGTGAATCCAAAACTAAAACACAGAAAGTTTTCTTTTGGTTTTAGAAGTGAAATAATTAGTTTTAGAAGCCTGTAAAAATGTATAGACCTAATGTTTTTAGGATGAGATTCACATGGAGGAACGTTTCCCTCCTGGTCCCTCATGATTGATGTTAGACAACCGGGGGCCTAGTGCTGTGATTGACAGCTGTATTGTCCAATGGTAGCGTTCTAACACGGCTGTGATCACTGATGTCACCAGTCACTCCTCGTCCCCGTCAACGTCTGGTCTTGTGTTTAGGAATCGCAGCCAGAGAGACGGCTCAGGCCCTGAAAACTCTGGCCCAGGCGGCCCGCGGTGTCGCTGCTTCAACCACGGACCCCAAAGCTGCGGCGGCCATGCTGGACTCTGCCCGTGATGTCATGGAGGGGTCCGCTCTTCTCATCCACGAGGCCAAGGAGGCTCTGGGTTCTCCTGGAGACGCTGAGAGTCAGCAGAGGCTGGCACAGGTGAGGTTTGGAGGAGGGTTCCTCACACTGAGGTGAATCAGGGATGAGCTCGTCGAGGCTGGTGCTCATTCATCTGCCACTGTTCTGTTCCAGGTGGCTAAAGCTGTGTCTCACTCCCTGAATAACTGCGTCAACTGCCTGCCTGGTCAGAAGGACGTGGACATGGCTCTCAAAAGCATCGGGGAGGCCAGCAAAAAGCTGCTGATTGACACGGTGAGTTTGAAAAGTCAATATAACATTAGGTTCATAATTATTTCTAAAATGGAAGTTTTATTCAGTTTTTTTCTTTCTTTCTTCCCTACAGATCCCTCCGTCCTCCAAGTCATTCCAGGAGGCTCAGAGTGATTTGAACCAAACTGCCGCAGACCTGAACCAGTCAGCGGGCGAGGTGGTCCACGCCTCCAGAGGCTCCAGCAATCAACTGGCAGTGGCTTCTGGGAAGTTCAGCCACGACTTTGATGACTTCCTGGACGCAGGGATTGAGATGGCCGGACACACTCAGGTGAGTGCGGCTGCAGGTTCTGATCTGGTCCAGACGACGTCCTCCACGTCAGTGTGACTGTATGAGACGTTTGTCCTCGTCTGTAGAAAAAGGACGACCAGGTGCAGGTGATCGGGAATCTGAAGAACATCTCCATGGCCTCCAGTAAACTCCTGCTGGCTGCGAAGAGCCTCTCTGTGGACCCAGCGGCAGCGAACGCCAAGAACCTGCTGGCTGCTGCTGCCAGGTAGTCCACAGCTGGTTTTATTTTTATATTTAATTATTATTAGAAACATGTTTATAGAACTGTGCTTTGGTGATCAAAGAATGTTGTCTTATAAAACCACCAGCCTGACAGTGAAGATGATACAATCTGATCCATCAGTATAAACTGTACCAGGTGAACATTAAACTGCTGACAGTAATCAGTACCATGTGTTGTATCCATGCAGTACTAGTTTTAGACGGTTGTAAACGTTTACTTTTACTAAATCATGTAACCTATTTAAAAAATAAATAAAATGATCAGAGTGACTGTGAATCACTGGAACTGTTCCACAATGGTTATTGTTTAAAGGTCATTCCAACAGTGCAGGTTCTTATTATTATTATTATTATTATTATTATTATTATCTTTGACAATCTTTTTTTTTTTGTCCTCTCTTCATGTTCCAGAGCGGTGACGGACAGCATTAACCAGCTGATCACCCTGTGCACTCAGCAGGCTCCTGGCCAGAAGGAGTGTGACAATGCCCTCAGAGAGCTGGAGGTAAAACAAAAAAAAACAAAAAAACACCTCTTTAATAACAAAGAAAAAAACAGACTTTAGTCAAAGGTGTGATGAAATAAGACTCCTGGTCAGTGACTCATCCTGCTCTGTCTGTACACAGATGTATAAACTCTTCTCCCACGGTGTTGTCTTTCAGGCTGTGAGAGGAATGCTGGACAACCACAACGAGCCGGTCAGTGACCTCTCGTACTTCGACTGCATTGAGAGTGTGATGGAGAACTCCAAGGTAGGTCTTTCTAACGGTCGCTCCGTGCAGACCCGCTCGGCTGAGCGTCTTCTGACTCCGCGGCGTCTGTTCAGGTCCTCGGTGAATCCATGGCAGGGATTTCCCAGAACTGTAAGACCGGGGACGTGTCGGCCTTCGGAGACTGTGTGGGATCAGCGTCCAAGGCTCTGTGTGGCCTCACTGAAGCAGCAGGACAGGTGCACTGGACGACCACGAGCCCCATCCCACAATCTTTTATTTTCTATTTTAAATCATATTTAACATTTGTTTCTGTTTCAGGCCTCCTACCTGGTGGGTGTGTCCGACCCCAACAGTCAGGCCGGACACCAGGGGCTGGTGGATCCCATCCAGTTCGCCAAAGCCAACCAGGCTATTCAGATGGCCTGTCAGAACCTCGTTGACCCAGACAGCAGTCCATCACAGGTAAATCATAATTACACCTGAGAAGAACACATGGAAACACTCCCAAACTCCCAACTGTCGACTGTTAATGAATAACAAACAACAAGACAGAATCATGACGTGATGATTTATCAGCTGTTTTAAAAGCAAATACATTTTATTTTTATACTCTTGTGTATGAGGTATTTAATGGTTTTATATTTGCTAACATTGATATAACTATCACTGTGTGGTAGGATCCTGAACCAAGTTGTAAATTCACCAGGTGAAAAACTGGTTCAAACAAAGTCAGGACCAAAGAGTCTCTGTAGAAAAAAAAAAAAATTTTAAGAAAAAAATCTAAAATCTAATCTACTGCTCTTACATTAACAATAAATATTAATATCCCTGGAGTCATTTCTTGTGTTGAGGTTAGAGCTCTCCAATCTTATTAGTCTGGTTATGAGACTGGCACTAAAGTAAGAATTTTAATATAATATTTTATCTTTGTTCAAACCAGTGTGTTGTCCTGCTGTAAAGACCTGTGGTTTTTCTTGACTATGTCAATCATTCATGTTTGTTTCCTTGTGTCGCGGCAGGTTCTTTCTGCCGCCACTATTGTTGCTAAGCACACGTCAGCGCTGTGCAACGCCTGCCGCCTGGCCTCCTCCAGAGCCACCAACCCAGTTGCCAAGAGGCACTTTGTGCAGTCGGCCAAAGAGGTGGCCAACAGCACGGCCAACCTGGTCAAAACCATTAAGGTAGGAGTTTTACTGTTGTTTAAACACTGAAGCTTTGGCTCCGTCGCCAGCTCTGCTCTGGTTTCACTTTTATAATTGAATGTGTAATATTTACAGAAAGGCAGGTTTATTCTCAAAATACACTATTTTCTTTGCTCTAATTGAGTCAGAATTTCCTCTCTCCGTCTCACCACGCAGGCTTTGGACGGTGATTTCTCAGACGAGAACAGACACAGGTGTCGCGTTGCCACCGGACCTCTGATTGAAGCTGTGGAAAACCTGACAACGTTTGCATCCAACCCAGAGTTTGCCAGCGTCCCTGCGCAAATAAGTGCAGAGGTATGAAACTTCAAAACTTTTTTTTTTTTTTTTTTTTTTTATACCTGTTGGCCTCAAAGAGAAGCCTATGTAACATTAGGTGTGCGGTCCTAATGTTTTGACTCTTTCCTGAAAATGTAGCTTATTATTGTATAAATAATACATAGGTAAATATTTAAATATTGATTCATCAAAAATGTGTGTTTTTTATTTTTTTATATTTATCTTTTACAAGGTAAATATTTAAATATTTTTTCATAAAAAATGTGTGTTTTTTATTTTTTTATCTTCATTGTTTAGGGCACTGCTGCTCAGGAGCCCATCCTCCATTCAGGTCGCTCCATGCTGGACAGCTCCACCCACCTGCTCAGAACTGCACGCTCATTGGTTATTAACCCCAAAGACCCGCCCACCTGGTCCATTCTGGCTGGTCACTCTCGCATCGTCTCTGACTCCATCAAGAGTCTCATTACAGCCATAAGGTCAGTAAAAAAAACCCTCATAACTCAGTGACAACAGTTTTATTTTCTGTGTTTGAGTAAAGAGCAGAGCAGATTTGAAGAGTCTGGGTGAACGTTGACATCTTACTTTGGAAAGTTTTTATCTTTAATCTTCTCATTTTAGTTTTAAAGCTCCAACTTCCATCTGTATAAATCACTGTGAAACCGAACCTCGTTCTTGAGAAACGCTGCTAAAATCCAGCAGCGCGGAGGTGACAAATACTGGCTGTCAGAGCTGCTCCCCAGCTTACATTTTTATTTTCATCTTTTACACCTTTATTCCAGTCCTTGATCTGAACAAAAGCGTTGCCTCGAAGGAACTTATTCCAAGTGTCAAACACACTGAATTCTAAGTTTCCCGCTCGGCTCAGAACATCTGCACATTAGTATTCGGCCTGAGGCGACTCTTCATCTCTTTTCTCCTCCTGCCATTATCACAGTCCCTCTTTAAGACTGCAAATTGAGTAGCGGGAGGTTGACCAGGGTCTTTGGTGTTATTTACTGATATGCTGGAGTGTCGGAGAAACTTCATCTGCCTACTGAATGCCAGCCTTCTTACTTTGATTTCTTTCATTAAACACACAGGTGAGGTTTTATTTTCCTCTCACTTTCACTGTGACACTTTGCATAGAAATAGATGCTTAACTAAAGTCACTCGGCCCATGAGGCCGCTGCTGCAGAGCACTCTGGGGTTTCAAGGCTAATTTAGCTTCCTGGCATGATGTCGCTCTTTGGTGATGAGACCCTACGGGCAACGGTTCTGCAGATCTGACTGGAACAAAAATGAGACAAGAGGGGAGAGGTCTTCAAGATGTCCCAGATTTGTCTATACAGTCATCAGTTTTAGTCACACTGACGTCAGTTCCTTTCTTTCCTGTGTGTACGTCTCCTTTTTGTCTGCTCCATATGTCTTCCTTCATCTTTTCTCATTTTGTTTCATGACATTTCTTTTTTTCTGCTCTTCCCCTGTTCTCTGTCATTCTCAGGGACAAGGCCCCGGGCCAGCGTGAGTGCGACTCATCAATTGATAACATCAACAAATGTATCCGGGACATTGAACAGGCCTCTCTGGCAGCGGTCAGCCAGGACTTACGCTGCAGAGATGACATCTCACTGGAAGTAAGCGTCCATCAGAAAAACCATGTGTGTTTTAATGAGGACGTGTGTTTTCTGTTTTAAATTGATTTGTTTTGTGAGTTGTTTTTTTTCATGCTCATCGAGACACTATTCTTTTTCTTTTAATTCATTGAAGTAATACAAAAAATTCATTTCTTTTTATTCCCTTCTCTTCAGGCGCTGCAGGAACAGTTGACGTCCACTGTGCAGGAAATTGGCCACTTAATTGACCCCATTTCTACTGCAGCCAGAGGCGAGGCTTCCCAACTAGGACACAAGGTATATTATATAGGCCGTGGAGTTAATGACTTCAGTGCTGTGGAACTGTGAAGTGGCATTTAGTGACACTTTCCATTGCTGTGCAAATTATAAACAGACAATTTCTATTTACATACACTACATCAGTGGGTTTTATTTCAATTTGTCTGCATTTGTTTTTTCCTACTTTCTGGACGTCCCGCCCATCAACAGTCAACCATTTTTGATCCGTTTCCACATCTCTGTCGTTGTGCTCAGGTGACCCAGCTGGCTCGTTACTTCGAGCCCTTGATCAACGCCTCTGTTGGAGTGGCGTCTAAGCTGAGGGACCACCAGCAGCAGATGACTTTTCTGGATCAAACCAAGACCCTGGCGGAGTCTGCTCTGCAGATGCTCTACGCCGCCAAGGAGGGCGGCGGGAACCCCAAGGTCTGCTGCGTGTTGATGAACTCAAGATTCTACATTACTAATTCACAGGAACTCAGTAATTATTCGATCGTTATCTGCTGATGTCATTTCTCACCTTTCATAGGCCTCCCATACCCATGATGCAATAGTGGAGGCAGCGCAGCTTATGAAGGAAGCGGTGGATGACATCATGGTGACACTGAATGAAGCCGCCAGTGAAGTGGGAATGGTTGGAGGAATGGTGGAATCCATCGCAGAGTCCATGGCCAAGGTGACGCTTTAAATCATACGTGTCAAACTCACGGCCCGGGGGCCAAATGTGGCCCGCCAAGCTGTTTAGTAGTGCTTTTTTTCCACTGTCTCTGAAACACAGCTGAACAACACACTGTTCCTGTTGATGGTTCCTGTTTGTGTGTGAGTTTAAATACACACACACACACACACACACCTGATAAATGAAGTGAAACAGGATCAAGAGATAAATAAGGTTTAGTTCCTTTATTTCTGTTTTCTTAAATTTTTTAGTTTAGGTTTTTTTTTGTCGTGTGACAGTGATGTGTGGATTTTCCGGGTTACATTATGTGGTGTGACAGTGATGTGTGGATTTTCCGGGAGGAAAAAGAGAAAACTGCGTCTCGTTGTCTGCACTAAAATGCTGCAGATTATCTCTTATTAATGCAGACGACAACGCTCTGAAGCAGCGGAGACTCGACCTGTAGAGCAGCACTTCCTGTGTAATTTACTGTGTTTTTCTAATTATCACTCAGAGAATTTGGCAAACAACAGAAAGGCTCTTTATCTGAGGCACAGGCGGAGAATAACGTCAACCAATTACAGAGGCATTCATAGAAAAGGTGAAGAGGGAAAGAAAAAACAAAAGGACCGGTCCAGGAGAGCAGCACGGTCTGCTGTCGCTCTAACCATGTGTCATGGAGAGTTAATTAAAAAGGCCGACTCTGAACCTCTCAGTATGAGTTTTAAATGAGGTTCAGACGTGAATCCTCCTGGACTTAACCTGAGTCGCCACCTCAGAACCTCAGCTGCCGCTCAACTCAACTCAACTCAGTAGGTGACGCGTACGTCACGTACCGTCAGCATCATTAGTCATTTTCATCATCCGTGTGTGTGTGTGTGTGTGTCTGGCACCTCTTCCTGCTGCCGCACAGATGTGTGGAGAACGTTCTAATTTAGCAGTGACACAGAAAGCAGGTGATGAACAAATGTTTCTGTTTCTGACGCTTTAATTACACAGTGAATTTATTGGATAATGTTTAATGGCTGTTTATCTTTCCAACTGGTTATTTGGATAAAAAAACAACCAATTATGTCGGTTTACAGATTATACAATATCTGCACATGTGGAGATGTTTCCTAATTAAAGGGAAACGTCAGCTGATGAGCCCTGTGATGATTGGTCTTCATGTGAGGAATGGGTTTCTATCTCATCTGAACTGGTGCACAGCTGCTGTTTACAGTGTGTGTGTGTGTGTGTGTGTGTTTCAGCTGGATGAAGGTACACCACCTGAGCCCGACGGCTCCTTTGTGGACTACCAGACCAGTATGGTCAAATACTCCAAGGCCATCGCTGTCACCGCTCAGGAAATGGTAAATTCTTACTTCAGTTTCTGCACTGTTTGCACCACTGTAGCAAATGTTCTAGGAGCTTCAAATCCTTTAATAATAACAATAATAATATATTTTATTATATAGGTGTCTTTCTGTCACCCAAGGACACCTTAC
>NC_024311.1:17766472-17772471 GCF_000523025.1 Cynoglossus semilaevis | reverse complement strand
TGAGAGGGAGCAGGGCGACCCCCTGGTGGTGAGACGGGCGGAGGGGACAGTCAGATGAACAGTCGGTGATCCTGGACGAGATGTCCGGGTGTTAGCCGACCGGGCTAGGTAGGTTAGCACACTGTGGTCAACGACCCGGCCAGTGTTTCGTGGGGGGCGACGAGAGGTGGACCACATGGACTTTATTATTCTCGAGGTGTCATCA
Source organism: Cynoglossus semilaevis (assembly GCF_000523025.1). Lineage (NCBI taxonomy): Eukaryota > Metazoa > Chordata > Actinopteri > Pleuronectiformes > Cynoglossidae > Cynoglossus > Cynoglossus semilaevis. Next base: position 17,772,266 of record NC_024311.1, on the reverse strand, counting down.
TGGATGTTCCGGCGAGACCCACGGTGGATATGGGCAGGAAAGTAACGTCCAGGAGGAGAGGTGATGCAGCCGGGCGAGGACGAAGCTGGAGAAGCTCAGCAGCGGAGTATTGGAGCAGGGCCATCGGAAGTTGGTGACGGAAATGACAGTGAAGTCCAGGGAAGCACGGACCCGATGTGCATCCTGTCAGTTGACACTGTGGTGACAACGAAATGGACACAGGAGCGGGGACAGTAATTGATCAGTGATTAGTAAACTGCCCAAAAAAAAAAACTAAATTAAAAACTTAAAATTAATCAAAAAGTTACGGGCGAGCAGCGGCAGCAAGTCGCGCCAGCATTAACCGTTAATTGTCCAACGGCTACTAACGGTTTTAAATCATGTTTACATTTATTGTCAGGAAAGGTGATGGTTTTTAACATTTATCCCTGAAGCGACTGTCGTTTCTGTGCTTTAGTTTTAGGGTTAATCTCTGAGAGTGTGTTTTGTTTTTGTTTTTTCTCAGATGACCAAATCAGTGACCTGCCCTGATGAGATGGGGGCTCTGGCCTCTCAGGTGACTGTAGACTACGGTCAGTTGGCCTTCCAGAGTCGACTGGCGGCTCACACAGCGGAGCCTGAGGAGGTGTGTGGACCTGGCTGTGGCCTCACGCTGATCACTTTTTAAAGATTTTTTCCTTCTTATTTAACCATCTGTGACTTTTTTTTTTTTTTTTTCCAGGTTGGTTTCCAGATCAAGACCCGGGTGCAGGATCTGGGCCACGGTTGTATCTCGCTGGTCCAGAAGGCTGGAGCCCTGCAGATCACACCCTCAGACAGTTTCACTAAACGAGAGCTCATCGACTGCGCCCGCACTGTCACCGAAAAGGTATCGACGCCATCGAACTGAAAATACAAAACCATTTTCTTTTGTTGTTGGTAATGCAACATAAACAACAATTATATTCAAAGACCCCTGGTTTATAGTATGACCTTTGTACAAAACTTCATCATTATGTAACAGAAACACATTCATCTTTGGGTTTGTGTTTTTCTGTTTACATTTACAGCCACAGCTCCTTTGACCATCTAAACTCTGGGATTGGTTCCTTTGATCATCCTTTATTTCTCTATTTCTTATTATTTTGTCTGTTGATTTATTTTATTGTAACTATTACCTATAAATTAGACACTAACTTGTTTAGACCTGGAGCTTTTCTGCTTTCTACAGCGCCTCTGTTGGCAGACACGAGTATTGATTCACGTCAACATTCACAGCTTTTGACTCCATTTCAAAACTAATTTCAAACACAGCTATTCCTACAAAACACCTATTAGCATCAAAGGAAATTGAAGCTAATGTGTCCTGCTGTACCGCCTGCCTCCTGAGGGGGGCCCCCTGCCTTCTTTTGGGAAGCCCTGATCTAATATAATCTACAATAAGAATGAGGTCTGCACAGTGTGATTCAGAATGAAAAGGGAAGTATTTCAGCTCTAGTGTTTAGTCCTGGTATCAACAGCAGAGATATCATTCACGTCCTGATGAGTTATAGCACTATTTATTTAAGCTTTTTGGAACAGAGCTGAACTGTCAAAGAAATGTTCACGCTTCCAGAGAGAAAATCTTTAATTTACGGTTTTTGGCAAAAATCCATTCTCCTGTCGTCTGATTTAATAATTCATGTCTAGTTACTGCGATGTTTTTAAATCAGCCACAGCACAAAAGAACACTTTTTTTTATCTAGCTCCTAATTTGTCTCAGTGTTGAATGTTTTTTACTCTACATTGTTGTGAGTTAAAGATAGCAGGTATTAGTCTAGAGTCAGGCGGAGAGGAAAACAAATGGAGTCAACAGCAGTTTGACATGTTCTTATTTCCCAGTGTGACTGATGGTGTGTACTGATCTGAACCGACACACTCTATTATATTGGCCATTGTAGTGCATTTCTGAAATCCTCCTACTGAGACTGAGTTGTGTTTCCTATTTAAAGTCAATATTATTTTCTGAGGAGATCACAAACAGACGGAGGTAGAAACAGTCGTCAGATCAGGACCAGACTGATGCTCTGAACAAGGACCAACGTTTCTTGTGTTTAAATAAATGATGTGATGAGTTTAGACCGTGCACCTCTGTGTGTCCAGGTGTCCTTGGTGCTCTCGGCCCTGCAGGCAGGTAACAAGGGCACGCAGGCCTGCATCACAGCAGCCAGTGCCGTGTCTGGGATCATCGCCGACCTGGACACCACCATCATGTTTGCCTCTGCCGGAACCCTGAACGCAGAGAACGACGAGTGCTTCGCCGACCACAGGTGAGAGCGTGTGTGACATCTGCTCTCCTGACAGAATGACATATTAGCTGGTGAACAGAGGCAGGAACCTCAGGTGGGGCAGGGGAGGGGGCAGTACTTCACTGTCAAGCTTTGATAAATGCAGGGAGTGTGTTACATCCCATAAACATGTTACTCTTCAGACTAAAGACTTCAGTCTCAGGCAGGGTTTTCAGAAGACACTAGAAGATTTACTGTTTTTATTGTTGTGACAACATGGTGGAAGAGTGGTTAGTGCTCCTGCTTTACAGCTAAAAAGTCACCAATTTGACCCCATTTGTAACTGAAGGTGTTTTTATACAGACTCTACGTGTTCTCACCTCGTGTGTTAGGTTTCCTCTGGTTACCATGGTTTCCTCCACAGTCCAAAAACATCCAGGATGAGGTTGATTTGACACTTTAACCTTTCACCATATGTGTGACTGTGACTGTGGTCGGTTGTTTGTCCCTGTACCTGCGATGACCTGGTAAACAGACCAGGGTGTGACCCAGACCAGGACTACAGTGGTTGGTAGACGACGATGTTTGGTTGTCCACCAACTCACAACAGCATGTCGTACAAATATGACAAACTGGGCACATGTTTAGTAAAAATGTTCAGCTTTGAATGCAGGATTTGGAGGATATAGGATTTATTTATTTATTTCCATCTTTCTCTGTCTTCCCTCTCTGCAGAGAAACCATTTTGAAGACGGCCAAGGCTCTGGTGGAGGACACAAAGATGCTGGTGTCCGGGGCAGCTTCCGGTCCGGACAGATTGGCGCAGGCTGCTCAGTCTTCAGCCAAAACCATCACCCAACTCACAGATGTGGTCAAACTTGGAGCTGCCAGCATCGGCTCGGATGATCCAGAGACACAGGTGGGACAGATTTTTAAATTTTTTTCCTCCGTCGTCTTAAAGACTGAGATTTCAGTCCCTCTGTCTTCAGTTTGTGAAGTGACTCCTGTCACTATCATAAGTCTGATTGTGTTTGCATCGCCCCAGGTTGTTCTGATAAATGCTGTCAAAGATGTGGCAAAGGCCCTGTCTGAGCTCATCAGTGCCACCAAGTGTGCAGCTGGCAAAACAGCAGATGATCCGTCCATGTACCAGCTGAAAGCTGCAGCCAAGGTGAGTTTTTGTCATATCACAAAAATATATGTTTCCACTGCTGTATATTCAGTTTTACTCCTAACGGTGAGCTGTTCTGTATAACTTGTTTGTGTTAAAAATAAAATAAATGCACTCTTCTGTTCTTCCTGTATTATCCTCTCCCTGAGGCGGAGCTGTAATGAGCTCCAACATCTGTTCTCATTAGAAGACCATTGTTCACATGACTTGAGCTCAACACTAAACCTCTGTTATAAAAAGCCTGTAATTGATGATAAGGGAAATGTGATTCTTTAAAAAAACCACGGTGAATCAGAGGCGATTGCTCCTTCAACACATATGAAAAGACAATTTTCCAACAACACTTCAGAATCTAAATGTGGAGGTGTTTTTTTTTATCAACTCATTATCGCCTTCGAGCTACAAAGCGTTGAGAATATAAGAATACTTCACCGTCTGTCAGTACACGGTGACTCACAGCCGTTCTCATTCTAACAGTACAGTATACACTTGTAAGACCTGAGGTGGAAGGAACCCGACTTTTTGCGCCATCTACTGTCCATTTTGATGTACTACACTTAAAATATTTTCTCTTATTTATTTTAAAATAATAAAAACAACAAAGAAGAATTCCCCACCATAAGAACCAGTTTGTTCTTCAAGGACACGATAACATTCCAAAGACCTGATAACATCTGTGTTTTGTATATTTGCCGCTGGTTGCTCCAGGTGATGGTGACCAACGTGACCTCACTGTTGAAGACGGTCAAAGCAGTGGAGGACGAGGCCTGTCGAGGGACCAGAGCCCTGGAGTCCACGATCGAGTGTATAAAACAGGAACTGGCGGTGAGGCCCGGCTGGAAGGATCGGAATCCACACACGTTTGTTTTATGTTTGATCTTTGTCTCTAACGTAATGCCCTTTGACCCTGACTCTGTTCCTCCTCAGCTTTTTCAATCCAAAGATGCTCCCAACAAATCGAGCACTCCTGAGGAGTTCATCCGCATGACTAAAGGCATCACGATGGCCACGGCCAAAGCTGTGGCTGCTGGGAACTCGGCCCGGCAGGAGGACATCATTCACACGGCCAACATCAGCCGCAAAGCTATTTCAGAGATGCTCACCACGTGCAAGGTTCCTTCCTGTCGTTGTTTATCTGACGTGTGGCCTGAATCTGTGTGAGCGTGAACTCATCAAACTGCTTGTGTCAATCATTGGTCTTCCAGCAAGCGGCCTACCATCCAGAGGTGAGTGAGGAGGTGAAGAACAGAGCACTGAGGTACGGGTCGGAGTGTACCACTGGATACATCCATCTGCTGGAGCAGGTCCTGATGGTGGGTTCACATTAGTGTCTTAGACCTGAACTCTTCTTGGTTTTCTTATATTCAAAAACTTAGCCTGGGGGGGAGGGGGGGGTGTCCAGTGGAAGTGCCGTAGGACACGTTGACTTCAAATTTAAATAATTTGAGTTAAAAAACTGAACAGATTTTTTTGTGTACGTTTGTAAGTAACATTTAGTGGAGAATTGAAGCATTAGCTCTGAATGTTGCAACATGTGGGGCGGGGGTTGACAACAGTCCTATCTATGAAAGTGAAATCTGAAATGTGTGTGTGTGTGTGTGTGTGTGTAGGTTCTCCAAAAGCCCACAGCAGATCAGAAGCAGCAGTTGGCAGGCTGTTCTAAACGGGTGGCAGGCGCCGTCACAGAGCTGATGCAAGCAGCTGAGGCCATGAAAGGTAACCACACACACACACACACACACACACACACACAAACAGTGCATATTTCACCTGTTTTACACTGACCAACCTGTAGAATCAACTCTTTATCATAAGATCTTGAACTAAACACTGTGGTTGATATTATTATTATTATTATTATTAGATTTTTATTCCTAATAAAACAGATAATGAAACAAACCCTTGTTAATACCCCTGTCCTCCTTCTCTTGCCACAGACGGAGGTAAGTTTGCGTTTGTTTTTTTCTGCGGTGTGACTTGTTTTCTGTATTCTCACCAGATGTGAGCTGGTCAACACCTTTGTTTTCTCTGCAGCACTGACTCTGAATCATTTCTTCTCCAGCTTCACTCAGGCTTCTCCAGTTCATAGTCGACGTCACAGTCATCTGTCATCATGTGTTGTTTTTTTTTTTATCACCGTGTCGTCATCATTTCTTTCCTAAGTCACTCATTTCCATTGCAGTGAATGGCAGTCATGTGATCTCCATCTGCTAATGCATGGATGTGGCGACATGTGGCACTGAGTCTGTGTGGTTGTTGTTGTGAGGCATGTTCTGTCTGTGGTCTGAGATGCAGCCCCCCACCCTGCCCCCCCGTTCTCTGCCGACCTGAATTCCTCCTCTTCTTCAGGTTCTGAGTGGGTCGACCCCGGGGACCC
>NC_024311.1:17757052-17764935 GCF_000523025.1 Cynoglossus semilaevis | reverse complement strand
TCCTCACACCCCCCCCCCCCACCCCCCCCTTTCTCTGCCGACCTGAATTCCTCCTCTTCTTCAGGTTCTGAGTGGGTCGACCCCGAGGACCCGACCGTGATCGCAGAGAACGAGCTGCTCGGTGCAGCGGCGTCCATCGAAGCAGCAGCTAAGAAACTGGAGCAGCTCAAACCCCGAGCAAAACCGAAGGTGAGGGACGCCCTGTTTCTTTTTGTACTTTACTAGAATATTCTACAGATTTGAACTCATCTTCAGTTAATTAAGAAATTCAACTAACTCCGGGCAAAAAGTAAATTGTATATATTTTTTTACAGCATTGACAAACTGTGTTGTACAAAGTTAAAGGGCTGTTTAATATTTTCCTCCCTGTCAATACATTTGACATGACTGTCCCAGACAGGCTGCTCTGTGTCTCCCCCTTGTTTTTGTCCCTTTTTTCACATATTTTGAGTCTCTGACGTTCATATTTAAATGTTTTGATTTTTTTTTTCCTGCTGTACATTTGAGGAACACTCCATTATTTCTCACGTCACATCCTTCCATACAACAACACGTTTCCTCCAAATCCTACTGTACTTCCATCTGTGTGAGTTGAAGCTAAAACCTTGTCTGTCCTCTGTTTCCTGGTTAAACCCCTCATCCCCTCCTCCCCCCTTTTCACCCCCCTCTCCCCCCACCAGTGGAGGCCTTCTCTGCAGGGCTCTGTCTGATATGTTTGATATATTAGGTTGTTATTCAGTCCCAACTATATATCAAACATATTCCTACAGTGTCCCGCTCTGTCTACAGACTTGTGGCGTGAATGTACTTGTGTTGAAAAGGCTGTTTGAATTTATGTGTGTGTGTGTTGTTGTTGTGTGTGTGAGACGTGCAGGACTGACAAATAATATCCCTGCAGAGTCTTGTTTGCTTCCTTTCTCGTGTCTCATCTAATATCAGCTGTGATTGTCTTGTTATTTTGTCTGTGGGTTTTGAGATTGTGTCCGGCTGTAAAGGAAAAAAAAAAAAGATTCTACTGCCAACAGAGGAAGAAAGGATCTCATACTTTGATCCGTGCCAAGAACGTAACTGAAGCCAGAGTCTCACTCACTGCTTCAAATTACTGGTTGGTGGACAGCTCCTGGTGCTGAAACCCTGCAGAGTTCACTACTGACGGCATCAAATTAGGACGGATGTCTGCTTTACATACTTCTTCTTCTTTTTCTTTGGGCTTTGTCCCTTTTTTTTCAGCAGTTGCTGCAGCAAATGATTGATTTCCATCTGCCCCTGTTCTCTGCATCTTCTACTCTGACTCCAACTATCTGCATGTCCTCCCTCATTGCATCCATATATCTCCTCTTTGGTCTTCCTCTTTCTCCTACCTGGTAGCTCCATCTCTAACATTCTTCTACCAATGTATCCACTGTCCCTCCTCTGCACATGTCCAAACCATCTCAANNNCCCAGAACTGCCCTTACTTCCTTCCTGAAGTCTTCACAAAATGTCTCTTTCCTTAGTTTCCACCACCTGATCTTCTGCTCTGTATACAAGAATTTAATCTAGGTCATTCATTAACCACAAGTACGACAGGCTTTGTACTTCTAAATGCTGAGTGTAAAAAGTGTCACCTCCCGCTGTGTTGGATTTATTACAGTTAAATTCACTGCTCTTTCAGGCAAAGGTTAAAAAAAGGTTCATGTTAGTGGTTTATAAACACAGACCTGACTGATTGATCTCCCCCTCCCTTCCCTCCTCCCCCCATAGCTAGCAGATGAGACTCTGAACTTTGAGGAGCAGATCTTGGAGGCAGCCAAGTCCATCGCTGCAGCCACCAGCGCTCTGGTCAAATCGGCGTCTGCTGCTCAGAGAGAGCTGGTGGCCCAGGGTAAAGTGGGCTCCATCCCTGCTAACGCTGTGGACGATGGACAGTGGTCCCAGGGACTCATCTCTGCAGTGAGTATCTGAAGGTTATCAACCTCAGGTCAAAGTCTGGGGCAACCTCCTCTGATTCCACTTTTTCCACCAGGCTCGTATGGTGGCGGCAGCGACCAGCAATCTTTGTGAAGCCGCCAACGCCTCGGTGCAGGGCCACGCCAGTGAGGAGAAGCTCATCTCTTCTGCCAAACAGGTGGCAGCGTCCACAGCTCAGCTGCTGGTGGCCTGCAAGGTGAAAGCTGACCAGGACTCCGAGGCCATGAGGAGACTTCAGGTAGAGTTGTCCATGAATTCAAAAAAAAAAAGATCTTAAACAACAGGAAGGTGTGACTTCACACAAAGTCTTGTTGTGGTGTTTTCAGATTGCAGGAAATGCTGTGAAGAAAGCCTCAGACAACTTGGTGAGGGCGGCCCAGAAGGCAGCTTTTGACAAGGCAGATGAAGACAACGTGGTGGTGAAGACCAAGTTTGTTGGTGGAATAGCACAGGTTAGGAGGTTATTATTTTGATTCTAAAATATACTTTTACTTATGACTGTGATTATGAAGTCCAGGGTCAGAGTGGCCTGAGGGTCAAAGTTCATTTTCCAGAGTAAAAGAGTGTTAATTTTGAATGGATCTAAATACTTTATTATGAAACAAACAATGAATAAATTAATCTGTGACAGTTTTTCCATTCAAATGTAAACATTTGTAAAATGTAAAAATTTGAAATGACTAGACTATTTTTACACACAATGAACATTTTTCAACAAATTAACTTAAGGATTGAGTCAGAAAAACTAAATATAAACCTGTTAGAAACACACTTTCTAAACACGTTTAGTCTCTTTATTAATTACTGCCAGGTAAATGTAGAAATATTAGGCTCTCAAAACAACCAATCTTTTCAATCCAACGTAGATACTATCAAGTAAGTTAGACCCTGAAATGATTGATTTCTTCAGTTATTTTTTGTTGTACTAAAACATGTGTGTCTGTTCAGATCATTGCGGCTCAGGAGGAGATGCTGAGGAAGGAGAGGGAGCTGGAGGACGCCAGGAGGAAACTGGCTCAGATCAGACAGCAGCAGTACAAGTTCCTGCCCAGCGAGCTGCGAGAAGACAACAACTGAGGTTCAACCTGAGGTTCACTGCTGCGTTCACGCCGAGCAGTGTGAAAAGCACACGTGCTGAATGTGCATGTATGTTTGAATATTTGTCTCCTTCATCACGGCACATCCTCTCGTCTCTCACAGTGACTTCAGACACAGTTACATTCACTTCTTACCTGGACTCCTGTCTGCAGCCGACGTCTCTCGAACACTAGGACTGAAGAAGAACTGTTACTTTATGTTTCTTTTCTCTTTTTTTCATTTTTTTTTTCATTTGAAACACAGCAGTTTTGAATGATGTAATCTGAACAGAATGTGACGTGCTGAGCACCGACAGAACCACTCATACACTCATGTTTGTCCATACGCTGCAGCTGTAAAATCTTCACAGTCAGTTCATCACCTTTTCACCAGAATTAATCGAGAATTCAACTGCAATATCACCTCCAAGGCTTCAATGATACAGGTCAAAACACTCATCCTTAGTCTTCTCTGGTCTCACATGAAGGAACGGTTGTGGTTTTGTTACTTTTTTGGTCAGATTTACTGTGAATCCTCTGGGAGAATGAACTCAAACCATGTGAATGCTTTTACCTCACTGGACGACTTATTGCCATAGAAGGTATATTCATTACTCTTGGGTATTTTTAGCAGGGGGACGTGGGGGGGGGTCCTTCAGGGGCCCCCACCATGAGCACAGCCCGTGGTGGCCTTCAGCCAGATTATCTTTCCCAATTCTGCAGTTTTAAATTCCCATCCAGTGTGACATTCAGAGCTGTTAGGCAGTGAGTTGAATGTGATTAAGTTGCAATACTGTAAATGCGTCTTAAGGGGGCAGCATTGGATTCTATTAAACCTTGCGAATATTACAGACGTAGTATAGAAGCTTATCAATAAATATGTTGTGAATTAGTTGCACAAAGTCACTTCATCTGAAGTCTTAGTCAAAACTGTTGGCTCGCTGCAGGAAGTGGTCGTCGACGTTCAACGTTTCTAGCAATATTGAACCACTGCCAGGGATTCATCAGCTCCACTTTTGTAAATCTGACAGATAACTTGGCAATAAAAGTTTTATTACTGAATAAAGCAACAATGGATTTTAAATGAATTAGTGAATAACAAGTGAAGTGAGTGCAGTCGTGCAGTCCTGTCTGTGTGACTTCACCTAACACTGAAGAACTTTGTCTTTGTTTATCCAGTTTGATTGACGTGTGTTTGGTTCCAGTGACTTACTATAGACTGTTATTAAAGGACACCTTTGTTGTATCTGCAAAACCCTGGGTCCTGCTGTCCAAATGCATGGCTTTGTGCTTCAGCTGCAGCTCCAGTTTACACGGTGACAGAGCAGAAGTGTTCAGAATTAGGATGCACTGAGTGACTCTGACCGTGAACACACAGCCAACAGTGACAGGAAGCTGACGACTGACTGAATTCACAAGTGTTTTCTGCCTTTATGTTTAATGTCTGTGGGGGGGGTAGGACACAGGTGGGGGTGGGGGGGGGGGACCACAGCTCATCAGTCTGTAGTCTGTAGTGATTCTGAATAGTGCCTTAGTCTGTAGCCCATACTGTGTCTGGTCTGCCTGAGTTTACAGCTTCACCTCGTAGGTCAACAAACGACGGGATTGGTCGAGACGTTGGTGTTTGACTGCGGCTCCATGTCTGTGGACGTTGATCATACTTTATTTTTCTATTAGTCTCCCTGTCGTGTATGAAGCCAGAGGAGCGACGGGACAAAAATGTGTCTTCACACTCTGTGTATTTTATATATACAGTACATTTACGAACACATTTTTGTACGGCCTGACGTTGACTTGTACTACAGTACTACAGCAGGCAGCAGTTCTGAGGACTGTCGTCTGCTTGGAAGTACTTTTAAAGGTTTTGCCCCCCCCCCTCTGTGCTTTTGAACCTCTGTGGAAAGATAAATGTGATCGGAGCAGTCGATTGTATCTGTCACCGTTAAGACGTTGTTGTGGAGTGTTTGAAGTGTTCTGTACCTCTCTCTACCCCCGAGCCGGAAAATAAAAAAATGATGAAGTTGCGACAGTTTAAGATAAGTGATAAGATGCAGCATAAGAAATATTTATCTGGCTTCAATAAAACTATTTTTTGTATTCACTGAAAGTAAAACCTTCAAGGTGTGTCTGCTTTTTTTTTTTTTTTGTGGTGTGCTCATTTCTATATCACAAATTATGAGATTTGAGTTAATTTCCTGTGTTTTACCATATTGCCCTCTTGGCCACTGACAGGGACCACAGGGTTTTTTATAATCCTCCCTTTTTTCCCTCCAAAGGACTTAAACAATAAACACACAATGAATTAAGATTTAAATAATTTGTACCATGGACATTAGAACGAAATTCAATGTAAATATATACATTATAATCCACCTTAAAATATATATATTTTAAGGTGGATTATATATATTTACATTGAATTTCGTTCTAATGTCCATGGTACAAATTATTTAAATCTTAATTCATTGTGTGTTTATTGTTTAAGTCCTTTGGAGGGAAAAAAGGGAGGATTATAAAAAACCCTGTGGTGATTTTCCCAGACAGGACTGACACAGAGCCAGTGAGAGCGGTGCTGACACACAGAGAGGTGAGTTCTGGCAGACGAACACTTCAGTCTAAGTCTCTGTGTGTGTCAGTCCAGTGTCAGGAAAGCGTTGGTATTTCTGAGTCAGCACCAAACCTGAGTCTATACTGAGTCCAGCCTCTGAACTCAGACCTGCGCTAAATTTGTCTGGCACTAAAATTTGAGGAGGCAATGTCAATGACAGTGGCCCAGCTGCTGCAGCGCTGCTTTTAAACCTGGATTCATTTTCCTGCATTTTCTCATGGAGAGGGTTTTTTAAAAAAGATTACACTGATTTTATATTTGACTTTTGACTAAATCTATCTCTTTATTTACCCAGACACCTCAGTGGAGAGTGGACGCCAGCAAGAACAAAGAACAACAGGGTGCACAAACTTCTGGTTAGTGTTCAGATCATCCATCATTTTGATGTCCAAAATCTAATAACTAAAAACAACATCACAACAATGATTAACAAGACACAGGGATACAGTATAAGATCTGAAATTCTCACTGATGACACAGGAAGGAAAGTCTCTTTATGCCTTATTTCAAGGGTTTCCCAACTCCCGGCTCGGGGACCACTTCTGTCTAAATGTCAATACTTATTAAATTTGACCTTTGAGGTCATTTCTAAACGGTATATTTTAAGTCACCATTTAAGTAGAAAATAGTTGTACTAAAGCTTTTGGGATGTACTGTAGTATTATACAGTATTTTTATTATATAAAAACTACTTTTTCTCCAGCAGTGACTCTCAGTTCTATTTAGGTTGAGCCTTTTTTGCCTTTCACCCACTTTGACTACTTGACTATTTGCAGAGTATTTACTGTTGTGACTTACACATTTTTTAAAATATTTTGTTTTCCATGACCTTATGTTTGTGCTGTGTTTTTATCTGAACTGTTAAACACAGCGTGGGAGAAGGTTAGTGTCACAAAGACAGGCTGCAGCACCAACATCATTCCTCATCCGTGCTCCTGGAACTGAGGAGGAAGTGAGAGATTCCAGCCGGGCCTCGAACAGTGAAATCACCATCGTGCTCCTCTCCATCTCTGCTCCAATAACTGCAGCTTTAAATCAAACTCTGAGTTTTGACTGAACTGTCAAACACAATGTTGAAAACCTTTGGTTCAACTCATCGTAGTATTAATGTTTAAAAGGACAGACTGTGATAAGACTCTGAGACACTGCACAGAAACAAAAGAGTGGGTTCAGATTTATGACTTTCTCACAATAACAGGAAAAAAAATGTAATATTTCACACAGAGCCGCCGCCTCATTATTGTCAGAGTGCCAAATCATTCCTGACATGACAGGAATAGTGGGAATAAACTGAGTTGTTTTAATTGTAGCATAAATCTTCAGCAGCATAATCTCATCATCACAACCAGAGGAACGCTCAGAGACTGAGACTCTCTGCCAAGGCCACTCCATGTCCCCCACCATCTGTACGTTCTCATGTCTTACTGGGTAAAAAACTGAGAGACTAGAGATTCAACACCAATTATTACACACTGTGTTTCACTTAGTTTGTAACTTTAACGCATAAAATGTAAAAGCCAGAATAAAGCGACACTCATTACATACGACATTTTCTAAATTATGCTAACGTGATATATTGCTATAAATGTTTTCGGTTGACATTGGCTGACACATAATTTAGATCATTTCTAATCTGTAATAATGTAATTATTCAATAGATAAATTAAATGGCCAGATGAACTTATATGTGTCTAACCACATATATTTTGATCCAGGGAAACAATTTTGAGGCACTGTTCACCAGAATTTAGCCATTTACACAAACTGCACCTTTAATTTATTATTTCCTTTCCTTCATATTTTTGGTGGTTTCCTGCTGGTACAGAATAACACTTTTTAATCTGTCCAGCAGGTTGGTTTGATCTCAAATGGTAACAAAGTAGAAGAAGATTATAGCATGGTTGATGTTCACGTGTTAGAGATTCATAAATGTACTGTATGATGTTAAATCACAGCTTCATGTCCAACTGATCATCATTATTGATAATGATTATTGTCCAGCTCCAGTGTGTTCATCAATAATGATTATTGTCCAGCTCCAGTGTGATAATGACCATGTCTCACTTCACTCCGCTCTGAGCCGCTGTGATCTCCACGTATGAGTGGAATGTCTGACTGGCTGCTGGACAGCCCACAAAACACATGGTGGGATGACAACACAGTGACAGCTGACGGCTTTAAAAAAAGGATCACAGGAACACAGGGTTTCAGGCCGGACCACCACAGGGGCAAAAGGTGTGAAATTAAAT
>NC_024311.1:17753134-17756616 GCF_000523025.1 Cynoglossus semilaevis | reverse complement strand
GAGGGGGGGGGGGGGGGGGGGAGGAGTGGCCTCAAGGTCCTTGGACAGAGTCCAGCAGGTGTTGCTTGTTCTCTGACCAGGACTCCAAAAATATTCTCTGGACAAAAACAGTGAAGCAAAGCTACGAGAGGAGCCTGTGAAAATGAAGAGAAATTTCACAATAATATTCTATTACAAACATATATTTATCTGTATATATACAAATATATATATATGTGATGAATATCAAATGTAATCAGGTCTATTTTTTCACATCAATATTTCATTTTTCTCCTCCAGGAAACATTTTCCAAGTATAAAAAGTCACTAGAAAACAGTCAATACTTGGCTTCTTACTGACTGGTTCTGTCCACTGTTTGTGTGTGTGTGTGTGTGTGTGTGTGTGTGTGTGTGAGACAGCTGCGGCCGTGCCTGTGGCCTGCTGAGCTATTACAGCGATGCATCGTGGGGCCTGTTGGAATGCCGCAGCTCCTGTGTCTTCCACTGTGTACGGCACTTTATCCCATTGGAGATCTAACTCCCAGGCATGTATTAACTAAGAGAGGAGTTGGACAAGGTTGTTGATATACCTCTGCGGAGAGTAAAGCCTATCTGATTCCCGCTCGGATGTGAAAGTATGTGCGGGAGCAGCCGCGGTGATCCCTGGAAGACAAACAAGCCGCAGCGGCTTACATGTCAGCCATCGGATGGAGATGGACTTTCACCCAGGGCTTATCCAATCACAGCTATTGGTTTTGTACAAACGGAGCTGTCGTGCATTAGCAGACTTGACAAAACACCACGGGAACGATCTGATGAAATGAAATGTTGTTGAGAGACCGTGGTGTAAAAGGTTCAGGAGATAATCTGAGACGCAGAAATCATTTACAAAAATTGGACTTTTTTCTTGTAATTCTAAAGATTTAGGTCAGATATTTACAACCATGAAGTAACTGTATTTACATACGTATATATCTTGTCTATAAATTCAAGGAACTGCTTTATTCTACATACGGAAAAGAAACATCAGAGATTTGACTTGAAGCTTGTTGGAAATAAAGTTGAAATATTCTTAGATCAGAGTCGTACGGAATATCACTGGAGTGACAGAAAAAGGCAGAATCCTGAAAAAGAAACTGTCTTGTCTTCTTTGAATCATTGTTTGAAAAAATTGGAATTCTTAAACAACTAATGTTTTGAATAAATCTTAATGATTAAAGTCAGATTCTGAAATCTCCAAACTGTCAGAGCTCTGATTTAGATCCATTTAGAGGCACAGAGGTCATCAGAGATGGAAGTGCCTCCCCCCATCCCCCCCCCCCATCAGATTCAGTGTTAACGTGTGTGTAGTATCAGTGGTGATGAGTGTGCGCGGCTCCAGCGGTTCATTCATCACGAGGATCATCAGCTCATTACCGACCGTTCAGATGAGCTACTACGTCTCTGAATTGATACTTCCTGCCTGTCACTTCAATGGTGTTGGAAATAGGAGTGGACGTGTGTCTGAGAGGCGGGGTGTGACACCCCCCTTGACCCCCGCCCCCTCCTGACGTCTGAACCCCATGTATAGTCACAGAAGTGGTCAAATGTCGGGCTGGAGCGAATCAGTGACGAGATTCAGAAAAAAGACAGGGCCCACGTTGACAAACAGCTGCGGTCGTTGCCAAAAAAGTATTGGGTGTCCAGTAACTGCCCTGCCAAAATACATATTTGACTGACTACAGCCAGAGCGAGCTCGCACTCCAGCTTGGCGTTCAGTGTGGTTCGGACGCTCTGATCCTTTCATCCAGATTCTTTTGTTTTTGAGTTCTGTGCGGACACCGACACTAAGCAGCCATGGATGCCATCAAGAAGAAGATGCAGATGCTCAAGCTCGACAAGGAGAACGCCTTGGATAGAGCTGAGCAGGCCGAGTCAGACAAGAAGGCAGCTGAGGACAGGAGCAAACAGGTCGGCACCGCTCCTGCGCTTTTACGCACGGTGCCAATGGCACAGTGCGCTGCGTCCTGCCTGCATGTCCAGTGTGTTCTCACTGAGGAGCCACATGTTTGTCATCGTTTAAATTTAGCTTTGCTTAAATAATTCATCAACAACCACAAATGACATTCACTGTCCGAAAAAAGAGTCTAACAATAGCCTTAAATTAATATTTTAATATAATACTGAAGATCCATAGACGTGTTATTATTTGAGTATTATTACATATAGATATAATAACATTATTTTACATCATTTTTCACATATTTTCCAGTTGTTAAATGTACACACTGATGTTGGTGTCGACTTTGTCTTGTTCATACGACTCTCCTGTGGTTTCTCCTGTGGCCCAGCTTGAGGATGACCTGGTGGCACTGCAGAAGAAACTGAAGGCAACTGAGGATGAGTTGGACAAGTACTCTGAGGCCCTGAAGGATGCCCAGGAGAAACTGGAGCTGGCTGAGAAGAAAGCCACAGACGTGAGTTAGTGGGTGTCCCAGTGGTTCCGTCCCAGTGACCAGCCCTGGACCTTACTTGGACTTTTGGGTTATGTAATGATCAATTGTTGGAGGTCTGAGGGTTGTCTGTGACAAACCTAAAGATGGTTAAATTTAGCTCTTGCACTGTATATGGTAAGGTCACAGCTCAGAGGTCTAACAGTGCATTCCATGGCCATTTGGATGAATCTGACGACCAGTGTAGGATTTCAGTCCCACACATTTTGGGCTTCAAAAACCTCCGACAGACTCCTGGTCAAACATTGACTGAACTATTTATGCTCAGTTGTTGAGTCACGTCCAGGAAAAAAATGATGTCAAGAACAACGAACCACAGTTATGACAATATACAGTATATAACGTAATTTGGGGATTTTATTTTTATTTTTCAGGAGTGATTAAACAGCAGATCAATTTTGGGGATAAGTGATCAATTAATTGATCTATAAAATGCAGATGCTACTAATCTGTGTATATATTAAAATAATGTTTACAAAACAAAATACTATTTATTTAATTTAATAATACTATTATTATTACATTACATTATTATTAACATTATTATTAATAATACACTTTGCTTCCATCATTCAAAGTGTGGCCCTGTCGTTAGGAGCTGACTTTGATAACGATGAGCTCAATCGACCAGCAGGGGACGCTCTCCCGCCACATTCCGTAGACAACCGTGTAAGCGAATTAAATATCAATATTTGGCGGTAAATTATTTGCCATAGCGGTCAGAATAAATCCTTTACAAAAACAATTTGAAAAACAAATTTCCAGATTATTTTCCTGGCATATAAAAGGACGAACTTCCGGGTTGGATGGCACGTCCCAATCCTCATCAGCGGTTGATTAAAGCGGTGGGGGCAGGGATCAAACGCGGCGCATCTCCAACGGTCCTGTTCCTGTGTGTGTGTTGGTGTGTGTGTGTGTCTGTTGGCTTAGCCCACACACAGTAGCAGCAGCAGCAGTAGCAGCAGCAGCAGCCTCAGCAGCACGAAACCGCGGGAACAAGCGTTGCCCCGA
>NC_024311.1:17737703-17752905 GCF_000523025.1 Cynoglossus semilaevis | reverse complement strand
TCACACGGAAGGGAAGGGCCCCCCCCCCCCCCCCCCCCCCATCAGATTCAGTGTTAACGTGTGTGTAGTATCAGTGGTGATGAGTGTGCGCGGCTCCAGCGGTTCATTCATCACGAGGATCATCAGCTCATTACCGACCGTTCAGATGAGCTACTACGTCTCTGAATTGATACTTCCTGCCTGTCACTTCAATGGTGTTGGAAATAGGAGTGGACGTGTGTCTGAGAGGCGGGGTGTGACACCCCCCTTGACCCCCCCCCCCCCCTGACGTCTGAACCCCCTGTATAGTCACAGAAGTGGTCAAATGTCGGGCTGGAGCGAATCAGTGACGAGATTCAGAAAAAAGACAGGGCCCACGTTGACAAACAGCTGCGGTCGTTGCCAAAAAAGTATTGGGTGTCCAGTAACTGCCCTGCCAAAATACATATTTGACTGACTACAGCCAGAGCGAGCTCGCACTCCAGCTTGGCGTTCAGTGTGGTTCGGACGCTCTGATCCTTTCATCCAGTTTCTTTTGTTTTTGAGTTCTGTGCGGACACCGACACTAAGCAGCCATGGATGCCATCAAGAAGAAGATGCAGATGCTCAAGCTCGACAAGGAGAACGCCTTGGATAGAGCTGAGCAGGCCGAGTCAGACAAGAAGGCAGCTGAGGACAGGAGCAAACAGGTCGGCACCGCTCCTGCGCTTTTACGCACGGTGCCAATGGCACAGTGCGCTGCGTCCTGCCTGCATGTCCAGTGTGTTCTCACTGAGGAGCCACATGTTTGTCATCGTTTAAATTTAGCTTTGCTTAAATAATTCATCAACAACCACAAATGACATTCACTGTCCGAAAAAAGAGTCTAACAATAGCCTTAAATTAATATTTTAATATAATACTGAAGATCCATAGACGTGTTATTATTTGAGTATTATTACATATAGATATAATAACATTATTTTTCACATATTTTCCAGTTGTTAAATGTACACACTGATGTTGGTGTCGACTTTGTCTTGTTCATACGACTCTCCTGTGGTTTCTCCTGTGGCCCAGCTTGAGGATGACCTGGTGGCACTGCAGAAGAAACTGAAGGCAACTGAGGATGAGTTGGACAAGTACTCTGAGGCCCTGAAGGATGCCCAGGAGAAACTGGAGCTGGCTGAGAAGAAAGCCACAGACGTGAGTTAGTGGGTGTCCCAGTGGTTCCGTCCCAGTGACCAGCCCTGGACCTTACTTGGACTTTTGGGTTATGTAATGATCAATTGTTGGAGGTCTGAGGGTTGTCTGTGACAAACCTAAAGATGGTTAAATTTAGCTCTTGCACTGTATATGGTAAGGTCACAGCTCAGAGGTCTAACAGTGCATTCCATGGCCATTTGGATGAATCTGACGACCAGTGTAGGATTTCAGTCCCACACATTTTGGGCTTCAAAAACCTCCGACAGACTCCTGGTCAAACATTGACTGAACTATTTATGCTCAGTTGTTGAGTCACGTCCAGGAAAAAAATGATGTCAAGAACAACGAACCACAGTTATGACAATATACAGTATATAACGTAATTTGGGGATTTTATTTTTATTTTTCAGGAGTGATTAAACAGCAGATCAATTTTGGAGATAAGTGATCAATTAATTGATCTATAAAATGCAGATGCTACTAATCTGTGTATATATTAAAATAATGTTTACAAAACAAAATACTATTTATTTAATTTAATAATACTATTATTATTACATTACATTATTATTAACATTATTATTAATAATACACTTTGCTTCCATCATTCAAAGTGTGGCCCTGTCGTTAGGAGCTGACTTTGATAACGATGAGCTCAATCGACCAGCAGGGGACGCTCTCCCGCCACATTCCGTAGACAACCGTGTAAGCGAATTAAATATCAATATTTGGCGGTAAATTATTTGCCATAGCGGTCAGAATAAATCCTTTACAAAAACAATTTGAAAAACAAATTTCCAGATTATTTTCCTGGCATATAAAAGGACGAACTTCCGGGTTGGATGGCACGTCCCAATCCTCATCAGCGGTTGATTAAAGCGGTGGGGGCAGGGATCAAACGCGGCGCATCTCCAACGGTCCTGTTCCTGTGTGTGTGTTGGTGTGTGTGTGTGTCTGTTGGCTTAGCCCACACACAGTAGCAGCAGCAGCAGTAGCAGCAGCAGCAGCATCAGCAGCAGAACACCGAGGAAACAAGCTTAGCCGGGACAGAGTAGAGCAGCAGGAAAGATGGCCGGACCGTCCGTGGAAGCTGTGAAAAAGAAAATCAAGTCTCTGCAGGATAAGGCCGATGACGCGGAGGACCGGGCGGCGTCGCTGCAGCGGGATCTGAACCAGGAGAGGCGGGCGAGGGAGGCTGTAAGCTGATGCTAATGATTAAAAAGCCAATTAACGGCGTGGCTGCCGTCGGCATTAGGGAGTAAATCCGGTCAAAACGGCGTGGCTGCGGCCGCGGGGCTGACAGCTCGTCGTAGACGTCAGGTGGATGTGTTTGAAATGTAGGATGTTGAGAGAGAGAGAGAGGGAGGAACAGGGAGAGGAGAGGACACCGCCCGGTGCAACCTGAATAAACAACCCGCCCTGAGTGAATGAGTCAGGCTAACACTACAGCAGCAGGTTCCATCACAACCAGAGACTTAGCTCCTCCACAAAAAAGGGACATTTCTTTATTTTTCATCTACTGAACAATGAAGTGACGCTGTGTTCGGTTGATAATGTTTGTTTGTTTGTTTGTTTTTTACATCCGTATCACCGTGAGTAGGGGCTGCTCCGAGAGCCGACTGTTAAATTTCCCCTGAGAAAACAGTGTTAACGTGTGGTTGGAGATGAAGATGTGACACAATTGAAGGAACATTTAGTTTAACATAAACAAAATGAAGGCTGTTTAAGATTTCAAGGTTGATCTTTTAAGTTTAAACATATTTCGGAGGTAAGAAGTTCCCCCTTCAGACATTTAGTGGGTTTTTTTTAGCTGTTTTTCTCCTTTGTGCCATTTGACTGATTTAAAAGGTGTCAAATATTTGGTCGTTTTCTGGTTTTACTGTGAGATGATTTGAGTGTTTGACAAACTGCTCCAGATAAAAGAAGAAAAATTAGCATTTTCAGACATTTAGTTGATTAAAACTTTACTGTTATGTTAGTGACTGCGTGTTAGGAAAAACAAGAAGATAAATAAATTTTGTTACATTGTTCAACTCCTACAGCTTCATCATTTCCACGGTTGCAGTAGAGCTTTGAATTCCATGAGTTATTGGATGAGGGTGGGGTTCATCCAGGACAATTTGCACAGTCAAACTAATAAACCTGTCCTCTTCTTCCAAAAGTGTGACCATCTAGGTAGTAGTTTGTGCTAATTGTTGGCCTTGTTTTAAGAAACCTCCCTGCAAAAGTCTCTGATGGACCGGACGTTGCAGACTTGTTAAATTTGCTGAGTCATGTACAATTAAATCAGTTTGACTTGTCCTCTCTGTGGTTTTATGTTCTCCTAGGCTGAGGGCGATGTGGCCTCCCTGAACAGACGTATTCAGCTGGTTGAGGAAGAGTTGGACCGTGCTCAGGAGCGTCTGGCCACAGCTCTGACCAAGCTGGAGGAGGCTGAGAAGGCTGCAGATGAGAGCGAGAGGTGAGTGTCTGAGAGTCAGAGCTAAGTCTGTCTGTCTGTCATCTGATGCATTGTTTTTACAATACTACTACTACATGTACTGACCTACTATGACACTGACACACTGTACAATTGTCCCCCTCCTTCAGAGGCATGAAGGTTATTGAGAACAGAGCCATGAAGGATGAGGAGAAGATGGAACTGCAGGAGATCCAGTTGAAGGAGGCCAAACACATTGCTGAGGAGGCTGACCGCAAATATGAGGAGGCAAGTGGTTCAGCTCTGGGGTTTTTTTTTTCTACACAGTTGCACCCAGGTGTCACAGCTGACTCTGTGCTGTGATTGGCCACCACAGAGATTAGTCAAAAACACAGTGTAGCTCAATGAAGATAGAAGTGTGGAACCGTAATGGTTGCATCTTGTGTGACTTCAGGTGGCCCGTAAGTTGGTGATCATTGAGAGCGACTTAGAACGTACAGAGGAGCGCGCTGAGCTGTCTGAGAGGTAAGAGTTTTTTTATTTAATTTTATTTATTTGTTTTCCTATTGTGAACATGCCTAACTGCTCTGTTAAACCACAGCAAATGCTCTGAACTTGAGGAGGAGCTGAAGACCGTGCAGAACAACCTGAAGTCTCTGGAGGCCCAGGCAGAGAAGGTGAGCGACTGACGTGGGAGTTACATCAGGGCGTTCAGATCATCCGTGTGTGACTGTGTCCTCTGACGCTGTCCTTTTTGTATGTAACCACAGTACTCACAGAAGGAGGACAAGTACGAGGAGGAGATCAAGGTGCTCACAGACAAGCTGAAGGAGGTGAGTTGACCTGAAGTTGACCATAGTTAATGCAAACCTGGGGGTCAGAGTTCTGAGACGTGTCTCCAACATTTCATTTATATCTTTATTATTAGTTGAGCTTTTATTTAAACAACTAAAAAAAACTAAAACATGTCCTAAAACGTGTCCCTGCTTTCAGGCTGAGACCCGTGCTGAGTTTGCTGAGAGATCAGTGGCCAAGCTGGAGAAGACCATCGATGACCTTGAGGGTAAAATATGTTTTTTCTCTTCAGTCCTTCAGCCACAGTTCCAGTGGAACATTAGTTTTGTTCAGTCTCTACCAAATAACCAATGTGTCCAGTGCAGTTGATGAAAGTTTTTTCACCAAATTGATCAGATGACACTTCAGATTCAGAGTGAGTGTAGGGACATTAATCTGGCCAGATTAATCTGGTTAATCTGGACACCTGCACTGTCACTTTCCTACTTCAGTAAGGGGGGAAAAAAAAACCAAGCGGCCAAGTTGAGGCCAGCACGATATTATTTATGTGAGCTAGAACATTTCTCACGACAGTGCTGTTAGGCATTCTGCTGTAGTGACAGTTCAAGGCCAGCCCGTCGCCACTCACCCTCACAGGGTCATGGAACGTGTGAAGCCGTTTCTCTGTGACTCCTCAAGAATCTGACACAGCATCAGCAGCTGTTCCAGCTCCCTCCCTATTTCTGTCCTGCTCCTTTTTTTTTCCCCTTTCCAGTTTTCTTCATTTGTGTTTTCCTTTGACTTCTGTTCTCATGACTCTTGTGTTGTTGTTTTTTTTCTTTTGTCTCTCGGTTGAGTTTCAATCCTTCATCACCACGTCATTAAAAATCAACACTAAATAGATGAGCTGTATGCCCAGAAACTGAAGTACAAGGCCATCAGCGAGGAGTTGGACCACGCCCTCAACGACATGACCTCCATGTAATTCACCCCAAAGACTTGTCTTGCTCCCTGCCTCAGATGTAGATCCACTTAGCAACACTAACACTAACAATAGCTCCCTCCAGTGGCATGTTTGGATGCAGTGGTTTTCACATTACTCAATGAATAGGATTCTAGGTTTCTGAACTCATTGTTTTGCATGGATTTTACAGAAATTAATTTATAAGTCTCTAGTTATATTTCCAGTTCCATTTTTTTAAAATATAATTTTGCAAATCTTTTCTAGCCTACACCTGCTTTTCCTTGTTTTGTGCATGACATTTATCTTGCACTCCTTCTTTGGTTTCTCCTCCAACACTTTTTGTTTTTGTCCTTCTCTTCTCCACAGCTAAAACATTTCACCCTTCACTCCAGAAGTTGGCTCAGTGTCCTCATCTCTCCATTGTGCAGTGCAGCCCAACTCTTTGTCTTCTCTCTGTCTCTGTTTTTTTTCCCCTTTACTGTCCTTTCTCTTCTGTACAGTGGGCTGTCACTGCCATCATCCATGTGTCCACATCTTAAACAGACCCTTGAGCCATAAAATAAACATTCTTCCATCCATGTCAGCCCAACCGTCTTCTCCTCTGATGTTTCTTCATTTCCATTTTTTCCTTTCTCTTACTTTTTTGACTGTTGTGTCTTCTGTCTGTTTAATTTATTTTGTTGAGTAGCTTTTGAATAAACTCTGAAGCTCCTCTTCCATTCCCTGCTCCTTCTTCTCTTTGAGAGGACTACTTCTTGATAAAAAGTCCATATTAATATTTCAAAGGTTGAGTTGGCGGTAATGTTTTGGTAGGTTGGTGAAGAGGCTTTTCCTCCTCCTGTAGGTAAACATGTGAATGCAGTTAGAATAATCTTGTCCATTAAATCAGGGTTCACCCGTAGTCTTTGGAAAAAGTCTAGTTACAAAAGTCGCGTGACCATGACCATATACTAAAACTACAAATAGTCATACAAATAAAATGAAAACAAGTGCATAACACAAAACGTAGATTTAAATATTTTGTTCAAATAAGCAAAACGCCATGTACCTTAAGAACAGGGGAAGGCAAACTCTGGCTCACAGGCCAAAATGAGGTTCTAAATTTGGCTGGCGGGCCTGTAAAAAATTAAACCTTTTGGACATTTGATGTATGTCGCCATCTAGTGGCATTAGGTGTAATTACAGTGGCTTCATGTCTTTACCATACATACCATACCAGTGTTTGGGGTATAAAGTAAATGTATTAGTCCAGTGATTCCCAACCATTTTCTAATCTCACCTAATTGGTTTGAAAACCTTTTTTTTATTTACTGTAAATAACTGATTTGGCGACAGTGCAACAGTGACAGCCTGAAGAATTAAATACTCTTCCACTAGGTGGCAGCAGATGACTATAAAAACTTTTAAAAAGGAGCATGACTTAAAGCTGTTAATGATCTTTGTGTTTCTTTCTTTAATTCCTATGAGCATGTCAAGGTTGTGTTCAACTGAACAGGCCGGACTTTAATACTAAATAAGTAACGCTGTGGGATTTTTGTGACTCAAAAACGTTGGGAAACACTGTATTAGTTGGTGCTAATTTGTTATGGTTGAACAGTTTGAGTGACACTTCAATTTTCCGAACTTCACCACAGCACTAACCCTTTGTTGTGTGCACTAACCTGCCTTCTGTGTCTTTTCCCTTTCTCTTACCTGCTTTCTGACTGTCCAGACCATCTTTACAAGCAGCTTGAGAAAAACCGCCTTCTGTCCAATGAACTGAGAGTAGCCTTAAACGAGGCCTAGAGCGGACTGGGCTGGTGTATGCATTAACCTCTGTTGAAACCCGTACATTCAGGCAGATCGTGTATTGCCGTTACACTGCATACAGAAGCACAGACAATTTACGTGCGTGACACTAAACCAACACTAAGCATTTATGTTGACAAAGAGGAAAACAAACAAGAATTCCACATATGCATGGTTAAACTGCAGACTGAGAGGTTGGACTACCTCAAGTTATGACCTTTACTGGGTGAATATTTTCCCAGTCACTGTCGGGGCTGTAGCACTGGACTCTGCATGTTCTGTTGTTTGGTGTGAAGTAGTAATGCAGTGAGTCATTTCCATTTAATTTTTATCTTATTCTATTTGTTGTCTGGTCAGTTACAGGCTGGAATATGTTAACTTAAAACATTAAAGACAATCGTGTTTAAGATAAAACATTAACTTACATTTTAAGAAAAAAAATAGAATATAGTTGAGATTTTCTTTTTTACTGATTTAGTGAATCGTCATTTTATCCACTAGTCATTGCTGATAAAGTGAAAATGTCAAAAAATGTTGGTTTTTTTTTTTATAAATGTCAAAAAATGTTGGGTTTTTTTTACATTGAAAAGACAGAATTAAAAAGTGTCCTTATCCTTATAATGAAAACCAAATTAGACTTGTTTTGTTTTTTTGAAGGTAAGTTGCATTTGAACTTCAGCATCCTGTTTTTTTAAGTCTTTATGTTAGAGAGTAAACTTTGCTGCAAAATCCATTTTGCATCACACCCCCAGCAACATCAGTGAACGTTTGTCTGTTGTTTCTCATCACATTGTCAATCCTTTTAAATGAACACTTTCAAAACAAGATGAAATTTGCTGACCCGTGTGGACATAGAGCTTTGTTTTTGTCGTTCGTTTTTTTATAATTCACCAACTGATGGGTCGACTGGGTGAAAGATTTGTTCAGCCTGTATCTCAGGATGGCTAAGTGACCGTGACATTAAACTTGTTTGTGTAGATGGGTTGTTGAGTAACACAGTGACTACAGCCCTGACTATAGACTGAGCATAATGTTCTAATTATAATCAATAGATTGGTTGGTTTTGTTGCTTTGGTTCATTGTCTGATGTGAGTTTGTTTGTCTAGTTGTTTACTGAACACTAACTTGTAGAGGACACAAAATCACGACTGAAATCCCTTGATGTTTGCAACAGTATATTTAGACATTACTAACACTGTTAGACTAACTGGATTAGAGAAAGGCTGAAATAATCTGTGCATTTCTGCAAGTTCCTGTTGATGTGAATAACTGACGCACTGCTGTATTAACAGATAAACTCAAAAGTGCTAAAGAAGAAAACCGGAACAAAAAACTGCTGCTGGATCAGACTCTAAAGGAGATATTTAACCTATAACCCAACTGTGTTTCACTCCACACATTGCCTCGTCTGCTCTGAATATGGCTGCTCCAGTTTATGTGTAATATTGTTTCTGTGTTTCCTGACCTTCATCACCCTGAAGCTCCAGATTAGGTAGCACAGCTTCTGAAGCTGCAGTCCAACTACACTGTTTTGTTCCATGTGCTGACATTAAGATGTCATGTCAAAAAGATTTCCCATGTGGAGACTTGCACTGCACATATCCATCATGAACAAAGCCATACATTGAGCTGATGGGTTCCATGAAAAGGGATTTTTTTATTATGCATTCTGTAAAAAGAAATATGTCCATCATGTATTTTTTTTCTTTTTTTGTATTGTGAACCTGTTCAGTGACACTGATGTTAAATTAAATTAGTCCAACAGAGACCGATTAAAAAGAAATGTCCTCTGTATTCACTGTACATGTTTAGACAACACTTCATTTCACATTTTTTCCCATTTTATCTTGGAAATGTAAAATCATAAATAAATGTTTCAAATATAATTTACTACCATCTGTGACCTCCGTTTCTGTTTTCATTAGTAAAGCTTTGTGGCTGGTGTTAAGATTGACTAATTGTTTTCCAAAAGTATTTTACTTGAACCAAGACAATACTGTGATGTAATCCGCTCAAAAGTAACGTTTAAAAAAGGTTAAGTAAAAATAAATTACTTTAATTAATGTAGTTTTAGGCATCGTTAATACAAATTGTGAGTTTCAGACGTTCTCTCGTCATTAAAGCACTTGGCCCAATTTGAAGACGAAGAAATGGCTGCCTATGTGTACCTCCGGGCCACTGGGGGCGCTGTGAAACATTCAGGAACCTCGGAAGCTGCGGACAGGCGGAGGTGAAAGGTTGTATCTGAGCGGTGGTGTAGCAGAAGTTTGACGACCAGAGGGGAACATGGAGGAAAATGAAGATTTTAATACTTGTTTTCCGGACAGCAAAGCCGCTTATGTGCTAAGTAATGTGGCGGAAGTGGTTGAACGAATTCTGAATTTCTTACCGACCAAGTCTCTACTCCGTATCGCAAGGTAACAAACTGGTAAACAGTAAACTTGGCTAAAGCTAACTGTTGTCCTGTGGAAATGTATCAAACTTTAGGTCATATACTGAATAGTTAGGAAGCTACTAAGTCACTGTGTCTGTTGTTCTTCACGTTTGCATTTACTGTGTCACGTTTTAGTATGTATTGTAGTTTGACTGAAATGTGAACCGAGTGAACTGAGTCAGGCTTTTGGTAGGTTAGCAGGTGAAACCCTAAAAATATGAACTGAACTTTATTTGTGTGTGTGTGCAGTGTTTGCCGGTTGTGGAGAAACTGTGCCCGGAGAGTGCTGAGGACGCAGCAGCATCTGACCTGGGTTTCGGCCTGTGGACCGTCCAACTCCGAGGTCCATACTCTGTGCAGTATCTTGGCTGAAGAAGTGGAGGTAAATAACACTACGGGCGTTTCCCCCTACTGTTTTAGTCTGGGAACTGCAGAATAAGCTGGTCAACGCATTTGTGTCAGGAATTTCTTAATGAGAGAAATGTTTGGCTCATTGAATTAAAAAAAATGTTTTGGGAATTGCTTTGCTCAATTTTGATTGATTTGTTTTGATAATCGATTGACATAGAAAATACACTAAACATTTTAGACAACAAAATCTTGTTGGAATTTATTTATTGTTTTATTTTTAATTTTGCTTAGCTGCGGTTTGTCTTTATTTATTGCCAGTTATTATTATAATTATTGGCAATAAACGATAATATTGACAACAGTTTAATTAATTTATATTTATTGCCAATTATTATTATAATTATTGGCAATAAATGATAATATTGACAACAGTTTAATTAATTTTCATTTATTGGAAAATGTATGATTATTGACTCTTCACTTAGATAAAACAAGATACAATGCCATCGTTTTATAATTTTACATTGATCCTAATAATGATTGTATGTTTGCTATAACATGTGATCATTGTTTATATTTACAGAAAGTATTTCTCCTACCCAAAACGGTTTTGGCCATGGTAGACTCAGAGGCTTTCAGTGGACAGGCTTACTGCTACAGACAGAGTAAAGGTTTGTACTTGTGTCACACTTTGCTTGAACTACTTTTTTTGTGCAATTTTTATCCAATTTTAAAAACAAAACATTCAATAAAATATATTAAATCTTCTTGCATTAGTTTTTTTTTTAAATCACGTTTTTCCAAACCTTTAGATTGTTTTCCTACATAGACTGTAACATCTGCGTACATTTATAAGCTGAGTCCCAATGTAATAATAAAGAAACTATGTTTTTCTTATACTAGTATCCTCATTTTTTTGTCATGTTTTGGTGAGTTTTATGTTTAATTCTCGACAGAAATGGCTTTTCTTACTCACATTGTTGTATTTACCTTCTGTGTAGCAAAGAAGAGTCGTCACAGTCCAGACACGGTTGAAGAATTGAACCTGCTCTTTCCCAAAGGCTGTGACATAATGGGCATTGCTACACCAGGAATAGTCTGTAAGTGCTTTTGTGTTTTTTCTTCTCTCTAATCTAAGGGTTTGCAGCAAACTCCTGCATTTGTCTCTGCTACATAACTGAATAAAATAACTACATAAAATAAATTAAGAGGCTTTTTTATGTTGTGATTAAAAAATATATGTTAAATTTGAAATTATATGTTCTATTGATTGAATGTAAGCAACTAAATAACTAAAGAGAGAGTGATTTGATCAGAGCAGTGTCCAATCTGTGGGCGCACCCTGGTGGACGGGGGTCAAAATCTTTCTGAGTGAGGAGCTTTTGACCTTATAAAATGAACTAACCAAAATTAAAATGATGTTTAAATATTCAGCTCACAGAAAGGTGTATACTAAACAAAATACATATTTATACATTTTGCTTTGTAAATGGTACGGTTCAGCCTGTAGCACCAAAGATTGTGCATCCATCCTCACTGCTGCTGCAGATTTGAGGAGCACCACTGGTGGCTGCTACTTCCTTTCCCTCTGCCTCTGATGGATTGCCTCGTCTCTCTGTTGCAACGCTCCCCATTTCTCTACATAATCACAACCCCGCGGAGCAGCCACTCTCCGTCAGCCCCACTCTCGTTCTTCAACATGATGGCTTATCAAGCTCCCATCGTCATTCAGCTTTAATGACAGCGGTGGCGTTTTCTGATAACACTCATTTTGTGATATTGCAGTGTAGGGTCATCCCTGGGTCACCCGTGTCTAATTCGATTGAATCAAGTCTTTGATTGGATTGGCCTGGACCAGTAGATTTCTCACAGTTGTTTGCCAAATAGGAGGATGGCTAATCATCTGTGCATGTTTGTTGTGCACAGCACAGTATTAAAAACGCTGAGTAATGATACACCCAGGAGTAGTATTTCAGCGTAATATTCTAATGTGATTGAATATTGTTTTATACTGTGTTGTAAAAGTTGCTTGCTACATTCATATCAAATGCCAGGCTGCACTAAAACAATAATTTTAATTATAACAGTGAGCACTACAGCAATCATCTTAGTAAATATTTGTATATTTTTCTAATAAACTTGAACTGCCTTTATTGTAGTTGTATTTGATAACAGTGAAGGGCAGTTGTGCTGTCGATGTATTATCATGTATTTTTACTAATCTTTACTACTTTAGTAGTAGTAAAAAAAATCAGCTACTATCAAAACCATACTGATGAAGGTGGTAATATTTAAATTCTTAAAACTGCAATATCGTATTGACCACTAGTGGCTGCCTGATGAGGTTGTCTTTGTGACTGATACTGTACTCACTTTTTCTGTTACAAAGACTGATACTGTACTCACTTTTTCTGTTGTTTGACTTTCTTTCAGCTGTTTGTGCTCATATTCCATATGATAAGAAATGTATTTAATTTTTAAATTAAATGTTGTTGTGCTTCTTCTTTTGTAATAGTGACCACGTGTTTGGACTTTATATAATATATATCTGGTTAAATTCTCTTTGTAAAAATCCTTAATTTTTTTCTCCTCTTTGTTTTTTCCCAGTGACTCCCAGTGGCTCCTCCTCCTCCACTCCTCCTCAGGAGCACCAGGAAGGTGAGGCTGGCTTTGCAATAATGTTCCCTAAGATGGAAGGCGTCCAAATCAGACCTTTTCACTTTTGCAAAAAGTCCATTTCTCCAGCTGCTCTGAAAGAAGCAGGTGAGTGAACAGAACTCTTCACTGATCTTTTCTTCCTAGTGTGTGTAGTTTTTAATCCGTTCGTTTTTTTTTTCTTTCTTGTCTTCACCAGATTTTTAATCTGTTCGTTTTTTTTTTTTTCTTTCTTGTCTTCACCAGGACTAACAGACAACCCAGAGCTGCGTGTTGTTCTGATGTTTGTGTACGAGGCGTATAAACCTGGAGGAGAACGTTTTCTCAACCAACTGCTGGAGCTGCTCGGCAAGAGTAAAGCTCTCATCGCTGGAGGAATAGTAGAAAGTGTCTTTTCTCCTCCCAAAACCTGGTAAGTCCATGTTGCTTCACCTCAACTTTTAATAGACCCAAATATGATGAGAAATTATACTGTAAACACACGTGCACGTCCGTATGATGACTATGGGTAGAATGCTCGCTGGCAGAAACAGTGTGAGGCTTTGGGGAATATTTTACCTACTTTGACACATATCACCAACGAAACCATTATTACAGAGAATTTTCCCCCAATGACGATGCAGGATAATGCACCCAGCTACAAAGTAAAGAGGTTTGATGAATGATTTGATGAACACAAGTCAAACGTTTGTGAAGGACAAGACCACATGACATTATAGGATCTCTTTCTAAAGTCTTGGTGCCAAATACTACCACACACTTTCAGGTCCAACTGAGTCCATTACTGAAGCGGTCAGAGTGGACCTGTACAATACCAGGGCAGGTAGTCACAATCTTCTGGCCCATTGGTGGATTTAACGACTGTGTAAACTGTTTTAGGCCAGTGTTTTCACTGACTGTCACTTCTGATATTCAAAATGGAAATGTAAATAATACATGTCTCTCTACAGCTGTGGCCAGGGTGCCTACGGTGTGGTGGGCCTGGCCCTGAGTGGTCCAAAGGTGCAGGGAGCATCTGTGCTCCTAGACCAGGACGTCACCAGTCCAAAGGCAGCTGAAGCCACGATCCGACGGTTAAAGGCGGCTAAGATCCCAGAGAGGAACACTCTGGGCTTCATGTTTGCCTGCGTGGGGAGAGGTCAGAATTACTACAACAACCAGTCCAATGTGGAGGCCGACGCCTTTCACAAGGTCTTCCCCAGCATGCCGCTCTTTGGCCTGTTCGGCAACGGGGAGATCGGCTGCGATCGCATCATCAAAGACGACTACACGCTGTGTGATGCTGACACGGACAGCCTGCAGCACGAGTACACCACCGTCATGACCCTGGTCCATCTAGGTTGACTGATCCGCCCTCAGCCCCGCAGAGACGAGGGACCAACTGTAGGATCGATCACCTGACGCTGTTCCTGTTTGTCACAGCAGCCGTGAACGACCAACATTATGTAGAAAATGTTACTGCCATAGTGACTAAAAATAACAGCCCTTCATTCCCGCTGATACAGCAGGAAATTACCCTTCAGCCTTTAATGCATTGGCAACTTTAGGGAAACGATTCTCCCACGAGACCGTGAGTGAGTGAACACAGTTTGATGTTAAAATTAGTGGCTTTCACACATGGATCCCAAAAAAAAATCTAGCTCATCATTCAGCTAATTCAGCTTAACATTCAGCTGGTATTAGGCTATATTAGTAGTACTCTTGTAAGATACAATGTACATATATATTTTGTTTTTTTTTTATGGCATATCTTTCTTCAACCTCATGGTTTGATTGCTTTGCAAGTGAGTAAATATTATACACACTCGAGTATCCCAAGTTGTTGTTAGAATTGTTGATTCAACCAAGGCACTTTTAACTCATGTGAGTCTGTGGAGCATGCCCCCCCCCCCCCCCTCCCCCCAAGTCAAGGTAACATCCATCTGAATGCTCTTCCTGCTCCTCCTTTCAGTTTTTGTACTTTTGTTCTTGCAGGATAGAACTGTTTCCACACCCTCTCACCTTCTGCTCACTGTTTTTCTGTGGATTATTTTTAATCCCTGTGAGGCCAGAGCTCCTGCTTTTATAGGGTATAATCTCTAATTAAATTGTGGAATTGATCTTAGTGGAACATAAGAATGGTTAAAAAAAAAGGATCACATCTGTTGATGGCCTCAACAATGAACTCTATTCCCTAAAAAGATCTAGTATCATCAAACAGCTGACTTGAATACAAGGTATAACTTATTAGATGCAAAAAAATTTTTTTTGCAGTTTCTTCCTCTGGATTTTGTAGATAAATTGTTTTTGTCACAACGATCCTAATGTTGACTGGTTCATGTCAGTCATTACAGCCCCTGCAGCAAGTGTTAAAATATTTATTGGCAAGAAAAAAACAGTGTTTCCCTGATGATTGTTACAGAGTAAAGACATTACGAGGAGGCGATATGTTAAAAATAACTATGATGTGGTCAACTGATATTCTAGAATGATGATTGGTTCGTTTTAACAGATGTAATCTGCAGAACTGGGACCACTCAGTAGCACGTTTAAAAAGCTCTCCAAATATCCTGATGCCTTCATCACAGGTAGAAAAAATAACTTGTGTTTTGATTTGTTTTAACTCCAAAATAATTGGAATAGAAATCACTGCTTCCTGCAAATATCTGTTCAA
>NC_024311.1:17726228-17737674 GCF_000523025.1 Cynoglossus semilaevis | reverse complement strand
GTACCGCATGTCAACACCTGCAGAAATAGATCATGTGTTTTAGGTTGGTTATCAGGTGTCATAGATCTATAACTGGGTTCTGTCTGTTTGCACTTTTCTACATGTGCCAAATCACGTTTGTTCTGATCATTTCCTTCAATAAACTTCAACAAGTTAGTAATGACTTACACTGGGTGTTTATGTCCGTGGGAAGTGTTTGGTAAAAATGATCATTTATCTTTTCAAGGTAAGTACTGACATTGTTTCACAACTTTCCTCAGTATTACACACTTCAAATCAATGCCCCCCCCCCCCAACTCTGTCTCTCTTTATATTTGTGTACCCCCCCCCCAACTCTGTCTGTCTTTATATTTGTGTATTTAATTCACTACATTTCTACTTGCTAATCCTTTCAGGGTTCTGGACACCCTGGACAACTGACCAGTCCATTTACACCAACCTGTGGTCAAATTTACCGAATCGTGCAGGAGCCTGGATCGTTGGTGGGAACCAGAGAACCGGGAGAAACACCGTGAAATTTCTGCATAAAAAAGACCATCATCTACCACCGGGGATCAAACCAGTGATGTTCTTACTGTAAGAACACCGGTCACTCTTTTATGGTGAAGTATACGCTTCATATGATCAGTCGATCACCGAACATCTAGTTCGGTGATCGAACTCTCTTGTCTTATGTCGGACTGTTTTAACCGTGAGTCTCTGCAGAGCAGGCTGTTCTGGAGTCAGCTGGGCGTTACGTTACGCATCCTTCCTCCTCGGTTGTAACTCCACGCCTCCTCCTCTGAATTCAGATCACACTTCTCCTCATTTGTGCACTCCCTGGATCCTCAGCCTCAGCCTATAACATCTCGTGTTCAAGGAAAAGGAAGAGGCGCTCGCGATTGATTGATGTGCGCTTTTAACCATCCACTGGCTAATCCCGCTGAATGACAAACGGTTAATCCAACTGCTGTCCACTCATTTATATTCCCATAGTATCTTTATTTTGGGAAACCATGAAAAAGCCGCGTATAACGGGGAGAGGAACGACAAAGCAGGCACGAGGCTAGTAAAACCAGCCGTGGTTCTGATTGGCCTGGACGGAAAACTGAGGGATCTTTGTCACACGCGTCCTCTCGTTTCTCTCACCGTGCCACGCGCACTTGCTCGCACACGGTAATCATTTTTAGATTGCTATGTCGTGACCGGAGCGACGCAAAATGTCACACGACTCGTTGGCCGCTGTCAGACTCCCGCAGCGAAACGCCAGTGTTTTGAAGACGTTCGGCTGAAGATCTTGTTCACAGCTCGCTGCTGGTGAAGCGGCCGAGGCTCGACCGAGGCTCGACCGGGACTTGATTCAAAACCTGGACACCTGCTCTGGCAGGGTTTCCCGCTGCGCTCGCTGGGAATCCCCCCCTCCACTCCACTCTGGAGCCCAGACCTGGACCTAGTCCTGGATCTGGATCTGGATCAGCTCACAAATCCACCATACGATACAAAGTAGTAGAAGGAGGAGGAGGAGGAAGAGGAGGAGGAGGAGGTTTTACTCCTCGTGCTCGTTATTTGTTTACTCCAATAGCAACTCACAGCAAATGTGCTGTTACTGAGAGACGATGGTTTTTGGGTTTAATGTTCCTGCGTCTGTGTTTAGTTTTACTTTGTGAGACGAGCAGCAGCATCAGTGGCAGCAGCATCAGTGCAGTTCATCCAATGCTAAAGAACTGAGGAAGGCTGCTTCATCTTCATCATCTCTTGTACCACCACCACCACCACCTCCACCATCACCGGGGGAGACATTACTACCAGCAGGAGGGCAGCGGGCGGCCCGATCACCCGCCAACCATGTAAAGCCCACACAGGTCGGTAACAGTCGGTCAGGCTGAGTCCCTGATGTCTGGTCACTCTGTTCGCACCTTGGTAGTTAAAAAGTTTTCTGTTGTCTTCATCATTTAGTTTCCATTAAAACCTGTGAAATCTCTCTCTTTAAAACCGTACCTTTACCAACAGACTGAAGCAGCTCTGGAAACAAAATCAAAAATATTCTTTTCCTGCTTCTGTTAAGCTTTTGATTTTCTGTCTCTTTGAGTGTTTAACAGTTTTATTTTAAAGTTTCTGACAAGTGTTAATCTCTATTTTTAAACATATAAGACACAGCATGTTCTGAATTATTCCTAATAATATGATCTTACATGTATTCACAAAAGTAAATCAGAAAAGTTCAACTGCATGTGTTTATTCTC
This sequence comes from Cynoglossus semilaevis, assembly GCF_000523025.1. Taxonomy (NCBI): domain Eukaryota; kingdom Metazoa; phylum Chordata; class Actinopteri; order Pleuronectiformes; family Cynoglossidae; genus Cynoglossus; species Cynoglossus semilaevis. The sequence goes on along the minus strand of NC_024311.1, from coordinate 17,735,452 downwards.
TGCAGGTTCAACAGAACACTCCGTGGCTCATCCTTCCATCTCCCACATCATGGCCAACTCTGAGTAAGTGCAGACCACGCCACTTATTTTCCTTTGATAAAAACAAACAAAGTTATGATTTGTGTTAACATTTGAAACATATATATATATATATATATATATATAAAATCAAAGATTTCCCTCAACTTCAGTTCCTCAATACTTCATTTTTTTCATTTTTTTTATTCCCATTTTTTTCACTCAATCCTACGTCTCCTCTGTAATAATGACCTTTATTGACTCCGGTGCTGAGGCGTCCCTAAGACTCATCTCTGTGAATACTAAATACCACAAGGCTAAGATGCAGATTCATTCATCACCTGCACAGTTCTGGCTGCAGATGGTCCGTTCTGAATCACAGCTCCCAGTGTTTGTCCTCTCTCTCTGGTTCTCTCTGGTTCTTTGTCCGTAGCTGTTGAATCTAACACCGCTTCCCTTTTCCACCTCCAGTATTTTTTTTCTTCTTCCAGTTTTTCCATTTATAATCCGCACTCTGTGTGTGTGTGTGGGTATGAGAACAGCTGATGCATTAATGAGGAAACATGCTGTAGTGTTTGTTTGTGTGTGTGAAGTCGCTCCAGGAGAATTGTAAAAAAAAAAAAGAAATCACCATTTTGGCCGTCTTAATTTGGCCCATCAACCTGCAGCAGTGATGCACTTGACCCAATTGATTTGTCGGGATCGTTATTCCATTTGTGCTTTGATTAAAAAAAAAAAAAGGACCGGTTTTAGTCCTGGCCCCCATATTGAGACACACATTTATTTTTTACACAAACGCCTGAAGCTCAAAAATGAACTTGAATTAGATCAACAATAGCTGAAAACTCTTAAAAATATGTATTATATTTATTCCAAAAAAGTGGTATTTCTGTTATGTAAGATATTATTTATTACCTTTTAATCTAAAAATGATAAACTGAACCATCTACTGTATATGACCAATCATTTAGACACACACTGAAATCCTAATGAAATATATGATTATTATTGTAAAGTATATTGTATATATTTTCCTCAACTAAAAATAACCCCTCATTTACTCTTATAATAATTAAATACCAACTACCAGACTCACCTCCAGCAGTGATAGATAGATTTCTATATTAATCCTGTGGGGAAACATAATCCAGACGTCCAGATTATTCTGTCATTTGTCCTGAATGCAGTGACATGTGACTGGGTGGACACTGCAGCCTGCAGAGCTCCGTCCACTTACTCATTAAAGTTCTTTCAGACTCCCACTCCCTCCAGTGTCTTCAGAAATTAAAAGAGTCTATAATTGGCTGCTGACACATCGTCCAGAGGCCTCGTCTCCATAAAAACACTCCTGGACATCTGCTGTCCCGGTCCTGGCCCACAGGTCCTCCGTGTCTCCTGTGTCCAGAGTCTGTAAAGGTCAGATAAGAGACTGGTCGCAGCGGGGCCTTTGTGGAGCCCGTCAGCTCATCAGAATTTAATCTGTAAAATTAATTATAAGAATAATGAGCTAATGTGACAGGCAGAAAATCAGAGCGTTTTAAATTGTCATGTAACACTAATTGAAAATGATTTTTAAATGACAGTCAGTATTAAGTACAACTTTGATTTTAATGTTTTTTTAATATTAAATAACCATCAATAACAGTTAATTTTAATTTAACTCTTTTTTTTTGACACGTTCTTGTTCTGTACAGTCAATCAATAATGATGTTTTCGTCTTCTTCACGTTGTCGTCGGTGGCATTGACAGAATGCTGAGATTATTGTTTCACATTTAAAAGATTACATCCATTGACGTCAACGTTCTTCTCACAGAACATTTCTGTTTCATTAACTTTGTTTTTGACTCCAGATTCTGCCCTTAACAATCACAGAGCTTTGACTGGAGCTTCCAGATCGTTTTACTCCTGAATGAAAACCTGTTTTAACTGTAAAATCCAAACAATAATGAGAACCTGGGTGGAAACCCTGGAGTTTTAATCTAAACAATGAATATAGAATTTAACATACAACCGAAAGGCAAAAATTTTTTTGCGTGCGTCTGTTGCACCATATCAGGTGTTCACAAAAGGCAAAAAAAATTTTAGATCTGAACACGTGAACAGAGTCGGTTGCAACATATCAGGTGTTCATTGATCAGGGTGTTTAGGAGTTTGCAGTCAGAGAAGAACGTGACAAAGTTTTTCTGTACATTTACTAGTTCATAATCAAAACATACACAGTATTAACCTTCAAAATAGAAAATATTTTTTCAACTCTTTTTAAACAAGATAAGACAAACTATACATTGATTTATAAGTGAAAGAAAATAGTAAATAAATAATTTTAATTTTAGCAAACAACAGTCACCTCTGATCAAGAAAACATCTTTTACTTTTGTCTGCCTACTTGTATAAAAGGTCACGAGTTAGGGTCAAAGGTGAATGTGCTTTTTAGCTTTTTTCTCAGGGAGACCGTACTGCATCACCACCGGCCCTCAGTTACTTGTGTGACCTTCTACTTTAGACACTGAAGTCCCCTGAGCGACTTTTGTCACACGATGACCTTTCTCTACCTGGCACGTCGTTGCACTGTTTAATTTTATCTTCTGCCCTCGGGGAATCCTGCTCCTCTTTAATATCACTTATTACCTCTGGGTGCTCTTTGGCAGTTGTGGTCCAGCTAATCTTTTCCTGAAATTATTTTCCAAAGAATTCTGCAAAAACCACTTTCTGTTAATTAACAAGTTGAAGAAAAGGTCAGTATTGTATTTAAAACAATGTTAATGTTGTATTTATTTCTGTCCCTGGATGGAGACAAAGGTTGCTGTGACATTTGGGCTCCGTCGTTGACAGTGTTGGCGTCGTGGTGAATTAAAGTCATCATTGACTTGGATGAATTATTTAATGCTCCTGACAGGTTGAACATCACCACAGGAGATGAGCTTTACCGTCTGAACTTTGAGGAAATTTCAGTAAAATGCAGGTCAATAATTACAGTAAATATTTTGGAAACGTCTCACAGCGCAGCCACTCAAACTTCATTCCTTGAAGTTCTTGAAGTCGGCGTTCTTGGGAGCCGGACTGTCGGCAAGGGAGCGCAGCAGGAACATTAGCATCAGCTGTGAGGCGGTGGGGTTTGGACAGCTTGTGTCTGTCACGAGCGGTTGTGTGAACAGTCCTGATTGTTTGGGATTGAAGCCAGACCTGCTGCTGTGCTACGGATGAGAGGAGGAAACTCTGGATGAGAGGGTGTGTGTGTGTGTGTGTGTGAAGTGCAGGAAATTATTTATCAAACAGAGTCAGTGCAGCATCATGACGCTGTGTCTCCACGGTCCTGGTCTTTAATATTGTCTCATTTTAATATAATCTGGTTTTATATCGAACACAGATTGACGTCGGACGGAAACGCTCCTTCTCTCACTGGACTTTGAGTTTGTCTTATCGCAGACGTGCCAGGTCTTCTTTTCCAGGGAAATAAACCTATCAAATTAGACGGAGGTTCTGCAGCTCATGAGAGTCCACTCTAATAACACGTGCTCCCTGGACACCGCAGCGGTTTCATTAATGAAAACAAAAACCACAGCTGTTTTCAGGGAAACTCTGTGCTCAGCAGCTGCCGCCGCAACAACTTCATGTCGTAATGAAGTCTCGTCTCTTATCAATCGCACGTTTATCGGTGCAACAACAGAATTGTTGGTCGTTCAGTACTCGGAATCATGGAGTTTAAACACACACGTCGGACCAGCTTTTCTTTAGTCGCTGATAAACTGTTAAATCAAAGACAACGCGTTTCATCAGTGTCTGTAAATAAGAGAGGGGAATTTAACAGAAGTAAAATGCTAACGTGCTAAATGAAGTGAGCAGCGCGGCTAAAACGAATCTGAGGTCTACATCTGTGGTCTACATCTGAGGTATATATCTGTGGTCTACATCTGTGGTCTACATCTGTGGTCTATATCTGAGGTATATATCTGTAGTCTACATCTGTGGTCTATATCTGAGGTATATATCTGTAGTCTACATCTGTGGTCTATATCTGAGGTCTATCTCCTATCCCATCTATTGCTCATCACCTTTTTTTAGTTTGGTTTCTCTCTCCTCTCTCCTCGTCTACGTCTTTCCTACCCCCATCCTCACCCTCACCCTCACCCTCACCCCTCCCTCACCTCACCCTCACCTCACCCTCACCTCACCCTCTCCCAATCTCCGTTCACCTTTTCCTGACTTCCTCTTACGTCTGAAGGAGAGTGGAGTTCTACCCAGCTGACACAGGGAGAGCTCATGACGTCACAGCAGACATGATGCACCAGCATCTGCTGTGGTCTAAAAATACACCCCACAGGGCACACACACACACACACACACACACACTCAGAGTGAGTCTGCAGCTGCGCTCCACACTCCACACCTTTGTTTCCACCTCCGTGCTCCACTCTCGTGGCCCGGCCCACCTCACACGGCGGGTACAGTCTGCTGACCCAGTGTTCCCTCAGTGGCACCAGTGCAGTTAAAGACAGACTTAGGTTGGCACTTTGTTATGACTGAGGAGATTAGTTTAATGTACAGGCTGAGAGGCGGAGCCTGTGGGAAAACAGGATGTTGGTCCTTGGAATTTCGACGACCTCATTTCAGTCAGGCTACTCTGTGGAGGTTGGTTTTTGTGAAACTGTCCATAAAACATTCAGGTTTTGGTCAGTTGTTCCGTCTGAATTGATGATACAGTAGGTGAGAATGTGAGTGTATTATGTCTCTGTATGTGAAGTGACTGTTGAACTGTCCAGGGGTCGGACTGAAGTCTGCCTTTAACCTCCACACACATACATGGCTGAAAACGAATAAGATGTCAATGATGAATAAATCATTTTGGTCCTTTTTTTAAAAAACAAAACAAACCAAAAAAACTTGATTATTGTTGGCAGGAAGTGTGTGAGGTAGTGGATGCTGTAACTCTAAAAACCAGAGTCAATAAATCTGAACAAATTATCATGAATAAATTACATAAATCTACAGCAGTGTTGAGTTAAGTTAATTTAATTATAGTTAGTGACCACAGCAACTAGTTTTTACTCAGACTGATTTTGTCTCTTCTTCTTTCTTCTGTGTTTTTGCTGCTGCTGCTGTTGCTGCTGCTGCTGCTGCTGCTTCTGACTCGTAACCATAGAGAGGTGGAGCAGGCAGGTCTGGCCGACCTGGAGATCATCTCCCAGCCGGTGGAGGATGAGAACCAGTGCTTGGCTCCTCCGGTGCAGCTGGTGAGTTTCGGCTACAGAGATCTGCCCCTCACTGCTCTGGACCTGTCTCTGGCCGGGTCACAGCTCCTGTCCAACACCGACGAAGATGAGAACAGAGAAGGGTGAGTACTTGAAAACAGTCAGACAACAGTCAACAACAAACCTGCTCCTTTACTCTCCAGATCCCTCCTGTTAGTGATGTCATATCAAAAAACAACAAACCTCCTCCTTTACTCTCCAGTTCCCTCCTGTTAGTGATGTCATATCAAATCTAGAGCAGCGAGCTTCCTTTTACAGAACACAGGATGTGTTGCATCAGCTCAGAAATCCCTTAATTGCACAAATCCCCGTCTACACACAATCAAATGAGAAGTGTTATTTAAACAAATATGGTGATGAGGTGATTGGCAGAGCTGCCGTCACTGACTCAGTGTCTCAGTTTAACAGCTCTGAGTGGCAGCAGACGGACGGACGGACGGACGGACGGCGCTGCGACTGTCGACGAAATGTGTCAATTATTTGTTGTCAAAAATACACATTATTTTAAAATCTTATCAGTTAAAATACATGTGTATTTATTGTGCTTTTTTTTGTCTTTATTGCACCTTTGGTATTTCATCCTCTCATTGGTTCATAGAATTAACCAATCGAAGGTGTTAATAGAAAGTCATCTGCACAGATGGTCTACAGACCATAAAAACATGCTCTGACTTCTGCTCTGTGGATCAGTGGACACTGACTCTTGTTTTCCCCTTGTGTCTGGGTGTGTGTAGATGTTGTCTTTGCAGATTAGACACTGGATTATGAAGTGACTCTTAGTTGACCTTAACTGTGTTCGTGGTCTGTTTGTCTCAGTCTGGTCTGTTTGATGGACTGACAGCTGCTGTGACAGGATGAAGTGATGACAGGTGAATGAATGAACGTACATGAACAGACATGTCACAGTAGTCAGTTGTCAGTACTGAGCCTACTGACGCTCAAACCCACAGACTCCTGTTTGACACATGGTCAGTCCACTGCTTGTGTTCAGTTGGAGGATCCTGTCCAGAGACAGATGGACGTCACACGTGCTCTCTGTCAACACTGACTCACAGCCAATGACGCTCCCTCGTGTCTCTGGGTGTGTACGGGCTTTGATGCCTTTGATGTTCCTTCACTCCTGTTTACAGATGGCGTTCATGCACTGATCTCACTGCTGCAGACTGAGGTTCAGGCTCGGAGTTTGACTGCAGCTGTGGCTCAACATGTGGCAGGACCGTGCATCTGTTAGAAACTGGGTCACAGGTTGGCTGTTGTTGAGTTATTACCAAATATATCAGAGTGTGGGTCTGGGGGCAAGAGACTAAACCCCCCCGCCTTTGTTCCCTGAGGGTAAAGAATGAAACAAGGCCCGGCTGCAGAACGCTCCAGCAAAAGATTTACAGGTCGCTGGGGTGAGGTTTATTTGACCAGTGTGCTCCATTTAGTCAAGCTGTGCTGAGCATGATGGGTCACTTTTTTATATTCCAATCATTAGCAGCAAACTGTCTGGCAGTAAAAATGTTACCAGTGGAGTTGTAAAATCCATCATTCTGTCTTTTAGCTCTAATGAAGTTCAATTTTCACCTCACCAGTCATGAGCTCCAGTCATGTGACTTCCCACCATACCTTCAGTGTCAAACGGATCTGTGTTCATTTTAATCACTGTTATTACACACATACACACACATTTGTACAATTAGCACCTCACCAAACACCAGTAGAAAACAGTCTGTGCTCTGACCACGTCACAGAGACTGTTCCCCTGGATGTGTCGTTCACTCTTCTTCCTCCAGGACCCGATTCTGTTTGTTATTGTGCGTTTCAGCACCGCTGGGCTTTCCTTTGATAACGCCCGCGCCTTCGTCTCTTCATTACGGCATCGATCCACCTCTCAAACTGTCAGCGGCCGTCGGCCTCCTCCTCGTCGTCCGTGCACGGTCATCGTGTTCTACGTGCTGCACACTCAGGGTTTCTTACTTGAGCCGTGAGTTGACTTTGTTCAGACGTAACAACACGTGAGCGCCATCGGACCTGAAGGACCTGAAATGTCCGTGTCTCAGCAGAAAACTTTTCTGGTCTCAGAGAGAGACTGTACCTGGAAACGAATCAGTCCAAACGGCTTTTTTTTATGTTTCCATATGGTAAAAGTGAATCATCTTTTTTTTTTTATGTTTCCATATGGTAAAAGTTATCAAGAAAAAAAAAAACGTAGTAAAAATCCAACGTTTTACTGCAAATTGCATTGAGTAACGGCCAGACTAAAAATGAAAGTTGTTTTACTGCAAATTGCATTATTGCAGTAACGGCCAGACTAAAAATGAAAGTTACAGAAGAACTTACATTTAGCTGAGGTTGCCAAACTGTCTCTGCAGCGCCCCCTTTAGTTGATAGTGCCCCCCCGAACCTCCCATCTCCACAGCTGTACTGAACTCTATTTAAATCACTGTTATTTCAACAAATAATTTGCCGTGCTGCGGACCCATTCAATCTCCCGCCCCTCGCGTTGGAAACGTTCAGTAAAAATACCCATTTGCATGTTGGGAATGAAAGACGACGTTCGACCCGTGATGGTAGAACAGGTGTTCGTGCTCTCGTGGTTTTTTTTTTTTGTGTGAAAACTGCAGCATTTTTTCATAGTGGGCAACAAGAAGAGGGGATTAATCAGGAGGAACGGCTCCTGTGTCAAAGTGCCGCGCTGTGATGAAGCACCTACTGTCAGCCATGTTTGGATATCACAGCCTGTAGCACTGTGAAGGTGGAGCTGACCTCAGTGCTGTCTCTCTCTCTCTCTCTCTCAGCCCTAATTCTAACCCTGAATCCAAACTAAACCTTAAACCTCAAAGTACCATCTTCCCTTCTCCCCACAAGGACAAAACCCACCAAAACAAAGCGTGATGCACAAAAAAATCTCCTCACAACCACAGCTGTACCTACACACACACACACACACACACACACACTCACTCACACACTGGGCCTGACGATCTTTTCTAGCTGGTTGTTCTTGTTATCTAATCCTCAGTAATCGTGCTTGACTTCGTGCCGTGCTGTCACACCTCGTTAGGAACAATGCTCTTCATTCATTGGCTCTCCTGCACATTTACAAACTCCTCTCCTCGCCCTCCGCCGTCTTTCACCACTTTTCCACATATTTCTGGAGCTTTCCTGTTTTCACACTGTTTTCTCACCTCTTTTTGTTGTTTGTTGTTGTTTTTTTTTTCTTCTTCACTCCAACTCTGTTTTTTTCTTTAAATCTGTCTCTGCAGCTTTTTAAACTGAACACCATCTGCCCTGTGACGGGGTGTTACCAAAACGTTACCAAAACGTTACCAAACGCCTCAGAGCTGCTGACAAATAGAAAGGCCACACAATTTACAGAATTTCCAAAAATTACTTATGTTTTTAATGTTAATTATACACAGTATTTTCTTGTAAATATAATAAAACAGAAAAGACCAGATTTAAAGACAACAACATGATAACTCAGTGAGGATTTTTAAAGACAACAACAACATGATAACTCAGTGAGGATTCTCCTCAAGAACTGGATGAACGAGCGCTAAAAACATGATGTTTTTTCATCACAAACATCATGTTATTTTACTACTAATTAGCTTCATATTTTTCAAATTTATTTAATTCTCACACTCAAATATATTTGTGCATGTTCAAACCCCTGTTGTCTGTCGGAGAGGATGCAGGATCAGGAGCAGGTTGGCAGCTTGGAGATTTCCAGCGCCCGTTTACTACACGGTTACCAAACATAGTGTTTTCATATCAGGGTAGATGTGGGCGACAGTGAAGGAGGCGGTTGTTCTTGCTAGCATCAGGGGGCAGTTGCAGTGTTTGCAGTTTTGGCGCCATGGTAAGTGGAGTGTGGTTATTAATAGAGTTGGGCCCATCCATCTTCCTGTCTGGGAAAAATGCTGGGAAGACCAAGGTGGCACAGGCTTGTGTTCAGCACTTTCATGGCC
>NC_024311.1:17716015-17726089 GCF_000523025.1 Cynoglossus semilaevis | reverse complement strand
CTGGAGGAGCTGAGGAGGATGTTTTATTATTATTATTATTTCAGAAGCTTCATGTTTGTTTGAGTGGCTGTGTGAACAGAGTGTTAATAAATGTACCATTAAAGCCCAGTTAAACTGGTATCTGCTACAGTTGCTGTTTCAACTGGCGTCACAGTTGACGAATCACAACAAACACATCGATACCTACTGTATATTAAAAGATAAACATTTACAAATGACCGTCTCCCCCCCCCCCCCCCCTCCCATGTTCACACCTGAACCTGGTGATGATGTCACCGAACATTTTCGTCATCACCATGTGGTTGACAGACGGGGAGATGGAAGCATATGTTGCTGATGGTGCTGTTCCAAATGTCTGAGGTTTCCAGTGTTTGGTACCAACCAGCTCCACATGCTTCTGCTAAATATGTAGAGGACAGGATGAGGAAGACGAGGCAACCAGGGAGGGCTCACCAGCTGGAGGGCAAACGTCAAAATGTTCCATTTTGTAATGGAATACTGGATCAAAGTCACATGACACATTTTAGGTGGTCATTTTTTTTAACTCTCAACCACAAAAGAATGGAGTTTAAATGTGTGATCTGATGTCAACTCTACTGTAGTGGTTTGTGGTTTCATAGTGTAGCGGTTAGCACATCTGCCTCAGAAACAGAGAGTCCTGGGTTTGATTCCACGTACCCCCGATGATGCCTCCTGTGTGCTCCTGTTACGTAATAGCGCCACCTGTGTCAGTATGTGTATCTGTCTTCAAAATAACATGATAGTTTGTTTCTCTGTGTCGCACCTTGATCACAGCAGTTCTTCAAAAACAACTGAAGTAAAAGTTCAACTCAGGAGTCTTTCTGATGACTTTTGTCTTGTATCCGTTTGCCTGAGACTTTAGTCCAATTGCTGCAGAATGCTGGACTTTTCCGCTGATCAGTTGCGATCATCACAGTACAGACATTAGTAACTGCCGACCTTTGGAAATGTCATACGTATTTCCCTTAAATCTGACGGCGTCGGGAAAACAAAGGTATTTTCTGTGTGTTCACGATATGAATCTTGCTGAAAAAGCGTTCTTTCCTGGACGACTACAGGAGATTTGTGTCTGCTTTATCATATTTGACAGGTGAAACTGAGTTTCTGCCTCAACAAAACCACACACCTCAGTGAGGAGACTGTGACGAACTGAACAACGGTCCCTGTCCAGGAGGCAGTGACCAGTGCAGAGGATTTTATCTGTTTATTTATTTATTTTTTTTACTATTTGGACCTAGAACGACTCCGTCCTCCTCCGCTCCGGTGTGGGGTTTTTATCTGATGAAAACATCAGTTTGTCAGGGCCGGTGTGTGTGTGTGTGTGTGTGTGTGTGTGTGTGTGTGTGTGCTGTGTGTTCACTCAACAGGGTGGTATCGATTATTTACTCCAGATTTAATCTCCCTCCTCTGTTCTCCAACGAGACTCCGTCCAGTCTTTGCAGCTGTGGGAGAAAGAACCAGCCGACTCGTACACGCCAACAGAGATGGACAGAGATGGAGGCCTGTGGGGCTGGGCCGCAGAAAGTTTGTGGGATTTATTCCTGAGATTGTCCGTGGCAACAGAACAAGTAGGAAAACAAGCGACCTGAGGTGACCTTGTCCACTGGACGCACTTGTCCAAGAGTGACCTGGACCAGGTGGTTCTGTCAGCCCGTCTGAGGCCGACTGGGTCACATGACATGATTTGCTGGTTGTGTTGCTTTAATAAGACTCATTAAAATACTGCATGTGTCACCTGCCGCCACCGACCAACGCCCCCTACAGGCAGCTGTTTGGTTTATGATACGGTCGTCAAGGTGTGTGTGTGTGTGTGTGTGTCCATGAGTTCAAAATTGACCAGATTTGTCTTGGGCCTCAAGGTGTGTGTGTGTGTGTGTGTGTGTGTGTGTGTGGACACACATCCTTTATTCAAACTCACTGGTTACTGTTTGGTGTTAATTTGTTCATAGTTTGCTTAAAGATGGAATTCTGTACAACTTATCAAAGCTTATGTGTTACTGATGTTTTGTTCCACAGATCAGATTTAACTTCGAATTTCAAATATTTTTTGCATAAAACATATTTGCATGATATTGGTTCATCAGAATTCAAAGTTGTTGCTCTGGAGCACGATTTTTCAGAAGGTTTACAAACTTTTCAAAACATGCCCTAATACTAATACTAATTAATATAAATATATTATTTCTTAATGACATACATAAAAGATAAGTGTGTGTTTGGAAAAACACGTCATTGTGGGGAATTTTTTCAGTGTGTGGACAAATGGAATTGATCATAAATCGGGAACGTCTTTTCCCTTTCACTCCTGTCAAAGCGAGAGCATATTTGCAAAAGAGTTTGGGTTTCACTACTGCCCCCTGCTGAGTTGTCTTCACGCAGATCACTATATATGAAGTCATATTTTTTATAAAGCTTCCCTGCTATAGCTTTAACTGGCAGCCAACACTAACAAATGGCTGCGTAAATGCAGCCATTTCAGATATTTGACTGAACTCCTCCGTGCCCGCTGGACCACTGTTCTCTCTGCGTAGACAAAGTACTCAGGTGTCCTGGCACGGAGGGAGGACACAGTACGAGCGCCGTGGACATGTGGTCTCCACAGTCTGGCCAAGGCTCTGGTGGAGATAATTCCATACCATCTGGAGCCTACACATTTGTTCCATCCCCTTCAGAGCCAAGAAGACGACTGCTGTCAGCGTGATAACGTGTTTATTAGATTAGCCCTGCGTTGTTTACAGGAATACAGTCCTGCTGAGTGTCGGCCTTAAACAAATACATCCAGACACCGTCACCTGGAACATCCTCCGAACGATGGTTTATTTATGTTTACTATAAAAAGTGGCTTTTATTACATCAGGGACCGTAATCCAAAAACATTTGTTTTTTCTCTTTGTCATATTCTAGAATATTTAAAAATGTCGAGTTGTCTCTAAATCACTGCTTTCAATTAAATAAATGAAGAATACATGTGAATTAAAAATGATCAAAATAATTAAATAAAAAAACAGTTTATTTATCTTCACTCAAACCTTTTTATTATTTGTAATAATTGTAATAAATTTGACTGTCAGATACACAATAAAAACACACACACACACTACCAGTAGTCTATGTTAAAGACTGTTATATTTTTATTGTTTGTTTCCTTTTTAATTTGAACAGAAAGCGTTCTGAACAGAGTTGATGATTTTGTTGAAGCCACAGTTTCTGTCTCGTTAGCGCCATCATCAGAGGAGAGAGAGAACTGCTCTGCAGACGTCCACCTCCTCCTGCCAGTGCGTGGAGAGGAGACAACGTCAGCGGCCACGTCCAACGTTCCGCTCCAGCTGGAGAACTGCTGAGAGACGGTGTTGGTCTCGGCTCCTACTGTCAGCCCTGCTCCTCTCAGAGCGACCGCTGTTCAAACGTGTAGAATTCACCACTGACGTTTGAACCGTCTGGAAATACAAACGATCTGTTCACGCCATCAGGTCACACCTGCTCACATCGTAGGTGTCTGGATTTGGCTGAAACCAGGAGGAGCTCCCTCTACAGTGACTTCCTTTATTGTCACGTTAAAAAAGCGACGCCATCGTTATTCTGTTCACACACACACACACACACACACACAGCTGATGGTCCAGTCCTCGGTCCACAGAGCTCCTCTGTCCCTCTCTCTGTCAATGCTGTCTTTGACTCCACCACACCTTCAAAACGATGAAGCTGAATTGTTCGTACTACGCCCTCTACAGGCTATAAGTAGGAATATGTCATTTAATCTGCTTAAAAACGAATTAATTAGTCATTCTGAGATATTTATATAATAATGTTTTTCTTTTACCAATTCTTTCAAATGAATTTCATTAATTTCCTCAGTTTTTGAATCCAATCTCAGACCGGGTTGGATTGTTTGGTGGGCCAGATACGGCCCGCGGGCCACCAGTTGATGATCTCTGCTGTATCAATAACCATAAATAACAAACATGTTTTTTTTTTCTCCGTAGGTCCAACTGGCTGAAGCCGTGCTGTGGTCGTCAGGTGGCCCTGTGGCAGCTCTGTCTCCTCAGCCCAGGCTTCAACTGTGTCCTGGTGTCTTGCGTCATCCTGGTGGTTCTCTTCCTCTCCCTGGAGCTGCTCATAGACACCAAACTTCTGCAGTGTAAATACGTCTCATTTATTCATTCTGTTCTTTAACCTTCCTCTTTACTTAAAGGTGTGTGCTGAGTCTGCACAGACGCCTGCCTCACCTGGGATCAGCAGTTTATGCTGTGGTGACCTTCAGGGTTTCACAGAAAATTTTTGAATTGGACTCCGTTGCTCCAGCAGGGGGATCCACATGTGCACGAGGTCAAAGTAGTACATTTGAAAATGCCGTAGTAGGAAAAATATGATGTTTCTGTGGACGTGTGGTCCCAGTGAGGCAGGTGAAGCTCTACGGTAAATGTTTGTGATGGTCAGTGATGAAGAGGAGCGATAATGAACCCAGTGTCAGGTCCATGACGACGTCACATCGATAACTGGCCAGTGTCCAGGCTGGAGAATCCTGAGTTCGACTTCATCTGCCGTTTGTCAGTTCTGTAAAACAAACACTTTTTCAAAAGAGTTTGAAGTAAAGGTGAGACAGGAAGGACACACTGAGACAAGGACACGTGTTAATGATTGATGGATGACCACGACCGATGGACAGAAAGTCACAGAAAGTCACAGAGAAGAGCAAGTTTGGACAAAAACACCAGCCTTCTCTACAACATCTGCATAAAAACTAAGAACCTGAGAAACAAAACTGAAGCTTCACTGTGTTTCAGTAGATGTGTCATATTATTTGGTAGGTGGTGTCACGTGTCATGTACTATAAAAGTGGTACAACTCAGTGGAAAATGATGACAACAAGTTTCATTTTAATTTAATTTCATTGTTAAATTCATGGTTTTTATTTTTTTTCATTTTTTTCCCAACAGTTTCCTCAATATTTCAATTTGCCAGTATCATCCACTGGATCAGCCTCATCATCCTCTCGCTCTTCTTCTCAGAGGTAAGATATTTGTTGAGGGGGTTAGAACCTTATTTGATGTGTTACTAATAAAATGTAATTTTTTTTTTCAATATTGTCCTACTGTGTGAGACCTTGTCTTGTCTGTCCTTTAGCCACTGTTTAGCTTCACCTCACAGGAATGCTAAAAATAAACCACACCTGTTATTAGTCTAAATAAAATGTAAGTTGTTTAAAAAAAAAAAAACAAAAAAAGGTTTTATCCAGTCTGGAATTGTGAATAAACCAAATGGACAGTGGAGACGTCGGCCTGTAGGACGCTCGCGTGCAAAGCAATTACCCTGATGGCCTCGGCCCCAGCGCCATGAGCCAAACATTAATTACCAGCGAGCCGGCAGGAGCAATAATTACAGCCGAGCTAAATGAGCAGTGAGGATGGGGTTACGGTCATGTGATCCGCCCAAACACTCCACCCACCGACATCAGTGAGCAGGAATCAGCCCAGGATAGTGTTACACGGATGTAGCTCATTACCCAGGCTCCCTCTGCACAAATCAGGGAGGAGGATTTGAGTATGTGGGCAGTTCCCGTCTGTCACAGCACCGTTGTCCAATCTGTGCTGCAGATGATGGATTAGCAGGTCGGCTCCAACATGACACTCTGTGATAATTGGATTATGAATCAATGAGCGTCGACTGTGGAACGTTGAAGTTGATCACTGATCACATTAGTGAGTGTTGTGTCTCTGCTGGACAATAATCCATATTAGATTATTGTTCTGTCAGGGACATTAGTCCAGCATATAATACAGCCGATGCTAATCTCATATAGTAAAGGCATAAGCAGGTTAGGTATCACTTCAGCCAAACCTACGTTGTAAATAATACTTTGTGGCTTCTCTGATCTCAGGCTCTGTTAACATGAAGGTTATTAAATGGATAAATGTAACATAAGAGACAGCAGAGAGTTTCTGTTGAAATGTTTATAAATATATATATATATATGTTTCTCCTCCTTTTCTCAGACCGTCTTCAGAATTATCGTGCTCGGGATCTGGGATTATATAGAAAACAAAGTTGAGGTAAGTAGTTCTCGATTTCAAAATCAGATAATCACAGTGAAGATGATTAATGCAGTGTAAACACTTCTCCAGTTATGGCTCAAAATACCATTACATATGTCATACAACATGAATCCGTTCCTTTGGGAGTTTGAATTGTATTGTTCTTTGATATATTTTTGGATAATTATCTTTATATTTTGTACAGGTGGATAATAATATAATATAATTATCTTTATATTTTGTACAGGTGTTTGACGGCGCTGTCATCGTGTTGTCGCTGGCCCCCATGGTGGCCTCCACGGTGGCCAACGGGCCCAGCAGTCCATGGGACGCCATCAGCCTCATCATCACTCTACGCATCTGGAGAGTCAAGAGGATCATTGATGGTAAGTTAGGCAGTGGCCAGTCAACACAGACATCAGTAACACACAGACCAATCAGAACACAGTAGTCAGTTATCGGGCTGATTTGTGAAATGCTACTTTTTAATAAAACACGTTGTTGTCTGAGGTCACTGCAAAATGTTGCCAAAAGTAATAAAGTGCAGATCTAAATGTACTCTTAGTGTCCTCTATTTTTAACTACCACCTTCCCCGTCTCCTTTGGAAAGATAAAAGCAGTGATGTCATAATTGGTGATATTTTGGCTGAGGATGATGTGATGGTGTAAAACTGTTTCCTTCTCTTCTTCTGTGTTAGCGTTTGTGCTGCAGGTCAAAGTGGAGATGGAGCTGGAGATCCAGCAGTGTGAGAAGACCAAGGCTGTGAGGGAGGAGCAGCTGGAGCGTCTCACTCAGATCTGCCAAGAACAAGCCGTGAGAACCAAACACATTTCATTTACAAAAAAAAAAAAAAAAAGCTTGTGAAGTGGTAGAAGGTGACAAATTAGTCCATGGATTTATCAAGAGCAGTGATTACTCTGTGTGTGGGCCTTTTTTTTTTACTTCACACACTTATCTGCCAAAAAGATGTAATTGTTGGTGACGCTCTGTAAATGGTAAATTTAGCAAAGTTTACACAACCAGTTCAACATAAGAACATAAATAAATAACATCTAAAATATTAGGGCTGTTTAAAAGATACACAAGCAGATACAAATAATAACATCAGAGTCATGACGTAGCAGCACAGTCACTGCAGGTCAGTATGACGAAACCAAGGGCGGTTTATCACAATTTTACGAAAAAAAAAACCTACCTATCCTTGACCACCAGCAGATGGCAGCAATGCTTCATAAACGGGTCAAACATCCTGCTCTGACATTTAAAATGTGGAAAGTACACTTTTAAATATGGCATTATTTAAAAGAAAGGATAGTTTTAAGAATGTCAGTCACATGGATCCAGTTGTTAAACGATTGTAAATTATACTTCAGTTTTTATTCAGCTTTTCTTAATAAAATTACAATGGTAATGATACTAATATACAGAGATTTTCAATAGAAATTGCAACAACATCCTGTCTCTAACCTGAGAGCTGATGTAAAACAGATTAAACGGCGGCTTTTTTTTTTTTTTTTTGGCCTGCAGTTTGAGATCAGGCAGCTCAGGGCCCATCTAGCACAACAGGACCTGGACTTAGCAGCAGAACGTGAAGCCGCCATGGAGATCCGCCACGTATGGGGCAAACAGGGCAGAAGTTTCAAGGTTCTAGAAGGTTTGACTCCTGGGGAGTCTGACGACGAAGGCAGCCACAGAACCCCCAGAGAACCCTCGTCCACTGCAGGTACCGTGCAGCTTCTAAACCATTATTACCTTATTATTATTATTATAAGATAGAGATTATATTCAATATGCTTATGACTTAACCACTTACATGTTTTCACGTTACCCATTATAAAAACAAGATAAATTTTGTATTTAAACAAACTTCTAATTGAAGAAATAAAATTATGACAGAAAAATATTTAGCCCTGCAATTACATAACTTTACCACTAGATGTGGCTAAATCCTTGTCTCGGTGCTATATAGAAAATATTCCGTATAAAACAGATGTGGCGTTTATGTGACAAACCCGAACCCGAGCGCTGCAGCAAAAAAACCAAAAAAAAAAAAAACATGGGCGAGACATGAAACAAACCTTGTTGAATGGTTGAACATGTGGTGAAGTGTTTGTTACAGCGGTGATGAGTTCATCTGGAGCAGTAGCCCTGAAGCATTGTTCAGACCGGGCTCTTAGCCCCTCCACGCTCATGCACGACAGCCGTCTGACCGCAGGCATGCTGGGAATCAATATGAAGGGCAAAAAAGCTTTTAGGATGTGGCAAATCCCAGAGAAAACATTGGTGTTCCCTGACACCACACCAGCGTTCTGTTATTCCCTAACCATCTCTTTCACTACGTCCCCAGTGGCAAGACTGGCCAAGACCACCTGGACCGCTCTGTGAATTGGACCTTGTTAGAACGGAGAGGGCTGCTGTCGACAGCTGTTCCCCTTCCTCACCTGTGAACCCCCGACAGGGCACCGGCAGGTCCTGGTGCAGCCGCAGGGCCTCAGGGCAAAGTAGGAAATCTGGCTCTTAAAAAACAAGCAGGGCTTTTTGCAGGAACACAGTCGCCAAGATGAGCACTTAGGCCACGGGGCTGGAGGCAAGTCAGGTCAGCTCAAATCAAACCAAATGTCTTTGTGTGTCTCTGCGGGGCTTCTGTTTCACACTGGCACAACTAAGAACTGGGATCCACGCAGGACAGAAAAATCTATACTGGAACACAGGAGAATCACAGGTGGTTCTGGACACTCCAAAGTACCAAACTGTGTCATTCTATTAGACACCTGATGGACTGAGCTTCTCAGGTGCTGAATGTGGTTTGTAGAGAAGAATATCTGTTAACAAACCTAGGATATACAGAAGTACTGCAGTACTGGAAATACAGATCAAATAACATTTGGCTAAGACTACTTATTTTGGTGTCATGTTTGTGGACCAAAATATTTAGACCACATTTATAATTTTACATAAGGACCACCGTTGTCTTAAATATTCTTTGCAGTACCATGTCACAGACACAGGTGGCCCAAACCCACATGCTACTAGGCTAAGGCAGTGTTGCTAAATTTTCAAAGTCATTTTTTGTAAACCAAAGTCTTCAGAGTAAATGATGGATTTCCTAAAACTGTCTTTAAGGTAGACTTCCTGCTCAGGGTCAGGACCTGAGCTCCAGTCAGTCCCAGAGATCCCACGGTTCCGTCCTTGACAGTGTGCAAACAGAGCCACACAAGAAAGAGACACTGCTACACACATTGATGGTCACTCTGAGACTAGAGTTAATCTGATCTCCAGTCTCTGGACAGAAGAAAAAATAGTCTAAAAAAAATAGCGTGAGAAAATGAAAACTCCATTCTGGTAACCCTCTATTTAATTAAAACCTCAGCAAGTGATTATTAAAAAAAAACTAACCCTCTATTTAATTAAAATCTTTATTCAAATGACCTCAGCAAGTGATTATTAAAAAAAAAGCCAAATTAATAATCCAGCCGTCATGGACAAAAGGTCATTGTCTTTTATTTATGCTGGTCAGCTCTTTCTTTTTTATCTCTCTCGAACTCATGTGTTATTAATTGTGAAATGATTGTCTCGGCCTTGTTTTAGCGTGTGCAATGCCTCCTCTCCGGGGTCGGCTCTGGGATTAATATTTTAGTCTGAAAAATAAATGAAATTACCCATCAGAGTCTGTAGTGTGTCCTGGGGGACGGGAGCCAGCACTCAGGGCACTCTTCGCACTCAGCCAGTGGACAGTGAGCTCCAGGCCAATCAAGCGAACAGAATGCGGAGCAGATCGCAGGCAGTCACCACGCACACAGTGGTCTGCCAGACTGCAGAGCACGAGGGGAGTGTGAACAAAGAGCTCTCTCCCATCCCGTGTTATTCTCCATGGTTTCACTCATCCCTGTAACAAACCTCTCCCTGACCCTGCCCCATTTTACTTCTGCTACACTAGCTCTCTGCCACTGCAGCGCCGAACTGTCAATACTATTTTGTAATCTAAAGATTTCTTTTTTTTTTCTATATGTAAAAAATAAT
>NC_024311.1:17690915-17715915 GCF_000523025.1 Cynoglossus semilaevis | reverse complement strand
TTTTCCGGAGATTTCATCAGGAAATTAATGGTACAGTATCTTACTGTGATCAAAAGTTGCTGTACCAATAAAGTATATTTTTCTGAATTTTAACCACAGAAATGGACATAGTGAAGTATTTTAAGGCAAATGAGTGTATTTTTAGTCATTTTTGAGAAACTTTTTTTTTGAGATTTCATCAGGAAATTATTGGTATAGTATCTTACTGTGATCAAAAGTTGCTGTACCAATAAAGTATATTTTTCTGAATTTTAACCACAGAAATGGACATAGTGAAGTATTTTAAGGCAAATGAGTGTATTTTTAGTCATTTTTGAGAAACTTTTTTTTTGAGATTTCATCAGGAAATTATTGGTATAGTATCTTACTGTGATCAAAAGTTGCTCTGATCAAAAGTTGCTGTAGCAAAAAAGTATATTTATTCTGAATTTTAACCACAGAAATGGACATAGCGAAGTATTTTAAGGCAAATTAGTGTATTTTTAGTCATTTTTGAGAAACTTTTATTTTTCGGAGATTTCTTCAGGAATTTATTGCTGTAGTATTTTACTGTGATCAAAAGTTGACGTAGGTAAAAGGTTTATTTTTTCTAAATTTTAACCACCGAAATAGACATAGCTAAGTATTTTAAGGCAAATTAGTGTATTTTTAGTCATTTTTGATAAACTTATTTTTTCGGAGATTTGTTCAGGAATTTATTGCTGTAGTATTTTACTGTGATCAAAAGTTGACGTGTGTAAAAGGTTTATTTTTTCTAAATTTTAACCACCGAAATAGACATAGCTAAGTATTTTAAGGCAAATTAGTGTATTTTTAGTCATTTTTGATAAACTTATTTTTTCGGAGATTTGTTCAGGAATTTATTGCTGTAGTATTTTACTGTGATCAAAAGTTGATGTACGTAAACGTTTTTTTTCCCAAAATTTTAACCACAGAAACTGACATTGCTAAGTATTTTAAGGCAAATGAGTGTATTTTTAGTCATTTTTGAGATTTTTTTCAAGACCTTACTGGTATAGTATTTTACTGTGAACAAAAGTTGCCGTAGCAAAAAAGTATATTTTTCTAAGGTTTTTTGTCAAAAAAAAAGTTCCGTGAAAATTTACACTTTTCCTGTCATTTTTCTTTGAAAACTAAAGAATTTTTTCAAAAATTTTGTAAAATTATTTTTCTAAAGGTTATCATTTCCTGCATGTTTCTCATCAAATTATGGCATTTAAAGAACATTTTTAGGAATTTATTTTTATGAAATTTTCCGTCAAAAAGTGAATTTTTTGTCATTTTTTGTCAAAATATAACATTTTGACAAAAATTGTAAAAATTATTTAAAAAATTTTTATTTTTTCCTGAATGTTTCTTATCAAATTAGAGCATTTAGAGAACGTTTTTAGAAATTATTTTTAATGACATTTTCTGTCTAAATGTAAACCTTTCATGTCATTTTTTTTTTTAAAAATAATGCAGATTGACTTTGACATTAGGGCTTTTAGAGAACATGAATTTTTACAATTTTTACAACACATTTTTACAAAAGTTTAATATTTTTAGAAAATCTTTGCAAAAAATCACAATTTGAACTTTTCTGTGTGCTTCACATCTAATTAGAGCATTTTAAGATTTTTTTATTTCTTGTCAAAAACTAATACATTTTGACAAAATATTTGTAAAATTATTTTTCAAACTCTTTATTTTTTACATGTTTTTAAACAAATTAGGGCATTTAATTTTTTTCTTTTTAATTGTTTTTGCAATTTTTTTGAAAAAAGTTGCATGTCATGTTGGTCAGAAAGTGAAAAAAATTTTTTTGGCATTTTTTTGGAAAAAATCTAATATCCATGTTGGTCGGAAGGTGAATGTTTTGGGGGGAAAAACAATTAAACAATTAATTTTCTGAAAATGTCCCTCAAAAATACTTTTGACTTGAAATACTGTATGTCACTACGTCAATTTGTACTTAAATTACTTAAAATTCAGATTTTTTTTTTTTGGTGTTGACCAATTGACCAAAAGAATTAACATACAATTATAGTTTTCTGAAAAAGTCTCTTTAAAAATAAAACTTTCTCAAAATTGAATAGAAATGCACTGATTTACCTTAAAATATGTTGAAATGTATATATATATATTTCAAAAGTAAAATATAATAATTGTTTACTCTGGTCCCAGTGCAATAGTCCAGTAACACATACAAGCAAATAAAGATAAGTAAAGTAGTAATATAAATATAGATACTCTGATGGTAAATAGAAAACCCAAAAGTGAAATGAAAATCTAACAATGACAAAGAACTGAAGTTTTGAACCAGTGAGGTGGAGTGCAATTAAAAAAGGTCACAGTTGTCCAGTGTAAGTCTGTGCAAACAACCGCATTTTGTGCAATGTATGTTAATGAGTGGGTGTCAGGAAGGGGGGGCTGATGTGTGTGTGGGGAAAGCAGATGGGGGGTAGCTCTCTACTGCCTCCTGCATGAGGGAGAAGGGACAAACAGGACAAACAGAACCTTTTATAATTGCCGAAAAATGAAGTTGTAAAACCAGCCCTGTCTCCATGTTGCCACTAGATATAAACACATATAAAGAGCGCTTTTTCACTTACCTCACTGTGTTGTGAAGAACTACAGTAAATCCAGGGATAAGAGTGGATTTGAATTAAACCTTGACATTCTTTTCCATTTTTCTGTCCCAATGTTGAAGAATTATTCGTAGGGTTTCTGAACCAAGTCCATCCCATCAGTAGAGGTTACATAAAGTTCCACCCCACTTGCTCACTGCAACACTGCTTCAGTGGCCAGACAGACAGGTCATAGGTCAACAGGTTAAAGCATGTGAAGGAGATATTCCAAATTGTTGTGGAGACGTGAGGTCGAAAAGAACATTTGAAGGAAGGAAAACTATGTTTTCACCAGTTGAGTGAGTAAAAATGGGTTGAATCGTTGGCCTTATTAGCATCTTGTCACTGGCCAGGTATAGGGGCTTCATGGGCCAGGAGTGCCCCCAGGCCAAATGTTTGGAACCCCTAATTTTGAATCTAAGGCTAGACGTATGGGCGCCTTCACTGATTATTTTGTTTCCTGTTGGTTATTAAACAAGTATAAATACTCAATAAAGATGATCTCGAAGATTTAGTCTGATTACTGTTTTTTTTTTTTACTACGTTGTAATAAGAGCAAAATCAAAATAATTTTCCATCCAGGTCACAAGACTCACTGAATCAGAGACAGAAAACAAATCAAAAGTATTGCACCTAATCTTAAGCAATTGGAGCTGAAGTGGAAACATGATTTGTACCAAACTTAAAATGAAAATCAATGATACCTGCATTCAAGAAGCCTGTGATTTAGATTTTTAAGGGTACATTATTTTGAAGTGTGAATGTGTTCTGCTGGATCAGGTTCATTATGTTTGTGAAGTCATGCAGCTCCTTGTTCACGTTCACTACAGAATAAACAAACTGGCTTTTGTTTGAAACTTCTGTGTGTAGACTGGCAAAATGATTGGTAAAAACCTTGAGATTCAGAGTGGAAAGAAACAGTAGGAGAAATAGATACGGGGAGAGAGAGATAGATAGATAGAGAGAGAGAGAGAGAGAGCAGAGTTGCAGAAAAATAAATGAAAAAGAAAAAAAAAGTTTGGATAGAGGTGGAGAAAATAAAATGGATAAAAACAACAAGTGAAGGTGTGAGTGAGAGAGACGGAGTGTCAGCTGTAGATATTGAGTGACTTCCATATGTGACTGCAATTCAAAGCTGCATATTAAATGTGCCTTCCATCCAATTGTGAAAGTCTGCAATCATTTTCTCCTCAGTTTATACCTGCCACTCATTCTATCTCTTCCTCATTCCTCTGTCACGTCATCTTTCATCATCATCATCATCATCATCATCATCATCACTGGTCACTTCAGACAGACGTAGCCGTCCTCTTCTCAGGGTCTCCTGATCTACTGGGTACTGGCACTAAAATTAAAACAATATTTGTCAGAGCATGTACCAAATATTCTCTTTTTCTTTTTTCTTTTTTTTCTAAACTGAACGACATCTACCTGCTCCTCACACTGGTTTGTTTACTACCAGCTCGTGAGCACATAATCATACGTTTCTAGGCGTAAAATCTCAGCATGGTTTCACATTAAAGCGGTTTTGTTTTACAGTCTTTGGCTTCACGTGGTTTCAGTGGCCCACGTGCTGACAAAAAAAATATATTTGGTAGTTTAAAGTTGACATTTATGTTCTGTGTATGCTGAAAACTGTGTGGGATGTTCACAAATAAATCAAACTTTGATGTAAACTAATGAAAAAAAGTTCATATTTCCTACATTTACAACATTTTTCTTTTTTATTTCTTCTTTAGACCACAATCTTAGTCTTAATAAAGTTTTACTTCTGTACATTTTTCTTGATTTGTTCTGATATTAATTAAAGGAGTGAAACATCCGACATCTACCTGCTGTTATTTGTCTTTTTGTTCATTAAAAATTATGTGGATTTATCTCAATTAATCATGATTAATCTACATCTGCCACGTGATTAATTGAATTGTTAGATAGTCATTATAAATATGAATCACACACATGACCGTGGGTTCTGGCTCTGATTCCGACACTGACAAATGCAGCCGTTTGCTGTGTCATAATGACAACATTTCACTTTCACTTCAGAACCGTGTTTACGTCACATCCTCTGGGCAAAAACTCAGCATCGCATTATCACGTTTTCATTACGAGAGGAAAAAAAACATTACACAAATATGCTGATATCGGCCAATAGTAACGGCCGGCCTGTGTTATCAGACATCTCTATCTACATTAATGTATAATGTCATCCTGGGACAACGGTGTAAGGTATCTGATGCTAAGAATGCATCGACCGGTTGTATCGTGAGACATTATAAAAGTTAGAAAATAGACAGGACTAATTTGGCCAATGAGAGGGAAGTGATGGATGTTGTTGTTCTAGAGCCTCCAGAAAATAAGAGATGTTTTTTTCCCCTCCTCCTCTATAAACTAACCATTTAAATGATTGAATCAATGAAGTGCGGAACCAGATGGATGTAAAGGGTGAATAAGCATTTTATGGGGCTGAGAAGGAAATAAAAGTGCACGGGTGAATTGACCTGACCATGACCTGTGACCATGACCTTTGACCATGACCTGTGACCATGACCTGACTCCTGACCCACAGAGACAGTAGGGCAGTGAAACAAGCAGCAGCACGAAGCCCCTAAAAGTCAACACTGTTTCTCAACCGTCACATGTTGCCGAGTTTTGAACTCATGTTGCTCTGTCTTACACAGTGCATTTCAATGAACTGAAACATCTACAATTTTTTTTTTATCTAATAATCTCACAGAATCTCACACTATGCTGGTCTGCACTGGATCTCATCTTTGTAGCATTTTTATAAAGAATTGGTCAATGAACCCGAAACAAGGACACAGAATCCTCTCTTCTATCAAGGCATTCAGACGTTTTAATCAATTAGTACAGCATCACAAATAACGTGATGGAGCAGATCTGACGTTACAGAGTCTCGCACTTCCCTTCTTGTCTTGTTAATCCTCCGCCGCTGTCAGCAGACACTGCTTTTAATTTGATTGCTGCAGATTTGGGGGGGGGGGTTGTTTTTCTCTCTTTTTAGCGTGACCAAGAAAAAGAACCAATACGTCTAATTTTTGGGCGACCGAGATCAGGAGGTCGGAAGATGTGACATGAACATCACGACACAAATGAGTCTCTACTGTGGACATACAGATACAGATGTCCTCTATCAAACTGGGTCATGTCCCCATCACTCAGCAACAGTATTTGGTAAAACAACAACGTTAGTCGGTTGAACCTGGGGCGACGTGTGTTAGTTGAGAAACCGTGGGTTAGTGAGCCCGTGCTGCCTGGATTAACTATTAGGAAATAAATCTTTATCATATTCCAAAGACTTCACTGTTTTCCAGGAGTATCTGGTTCTCCACCATGGTTTTTTTCTCCCTCTAATTGCATGTATTGCTAGAGTACACACAACAAGGGTGTGGACTGTAAAACCAATGTGCAGAAGGATCTAGGTGTTAGTTTTTAATGTGTTGCACCCTCTCAACCCTAGTAGTGGAATTCTATTTGATCTTTCCTCTGCCCTCCTAATCCCCCAACTGTGCTTTTCATCATCTCCATGGTCGGTCATCAGATACTCCTGGAAGCCATTCCCACCTGCAATCTCATCATCAAATCCAATCTGTCTTTCATCTCTTCTCCTTCACTCCCTCTCTCTATCTCTCTCTCCTGATCTTGGTCGTCTCTAATGTGGGAACGGCTGTTGTGAAAGTCAGTTGTGGTCTAGAAGTGGAAAGTTTTCTTTCTTTTTTCCACCTTCCTCCTGCCCACTTACATTGTACATCTACGCGGATGGACTTGATGGCAGCCACCCCCACCCCGTTGTCGGCCTTGCAGTAATAGCGACCTCCCTGCACCCTCTGGATGCCCTTGATACGCAGGGTCTCGTTGTAGATGGAAGTTTCTTGGAATTTCTCCGAGGCACTTCCTGCTGTTTTTGTCCATCGTACCTGGAGACAGAGAAGGAAAAGACATCAGATCATGGATTCACCATTTCCCTGAAAGGGATGAAAAACCTCTATAGGTGCGAGAAAAACAGAACCAGTTTGAGGGGGCAAATATTATAGGATCGAACTATGGAAAAGATCCGATCTGACGAAACAGATCCTGAATCCAAGAAGAGTTTTTCATCAGTGTTATAAAACCGTTCACCAAACATCACATCTGCACCGACACATTAACAATGATGTTTTTTCTCTCTCTCTCTTTTGTACCGATGTCTTTCAGGCTGCGTGTGTGCGGTCCATTAATCCCCATTAACCCCGCTGTCTTTCATGAACCTCCGGCAGATTATCAACGCGTCCTCTTGACGAGGTCACAGACGATAATGGGCAAAAGTGTTAATGAGTGCAAATGTTTGCAGGTAGAAGTGTGTGTCCACGCACTGATATGATATGTACACAGTTACATCCTCCACGGTGTAACAGTGTGTAACTCTGTGTGTGTGTGTGTGTGGCTCTGTTGTATGGATTAGAGGATTATCGGGGCTGTGTAAATGCTCCCTGTCTGTTTATTCAGCTCTGTTTGTGGGAGGGATTTGGAAAAGGCAGAATGCAATTGATCAGAGCAGCCAAGGTGAGCAGTGAATGGAACCGTGTTCCTCCATGGTTAAGTGACTCTAGTTTTGTGTGTGTTTGTGTGTGTGTGTGAACTGGAAAATAAAGGAGAAAAAATGTGCAAAAGTTTTTCTTAGAATTTTCTTTTTATATATATATAAAAAAGCAAAATCTTATCTGTAAAAAAAATGCCAGAATTTTACAAATACAAATTTTTAGTCAATTTTTTTTAGTATTTTTAGTATTTTCATTTGTGTATGCAGCAGATACCAAGGACCGCCAGAATTTTACAAATACGAATTTTTCATTTAGTCAATTTTTTTGTGTATGCAGCAGATACCAAGGACCATCACCGATAATTATGAAATGAACTTGAAGGTTGTGTGTGCTCTGTGGGAAATAAGGTGACGTGGAGTTTGTAGATGACACAGCTCTGTGGGAAATAAGGTGACGTGGAGTGGGTTTGTGGGTCGGGACACTGGATTGGCTGAGGGAGTGTTTAAATGAACAACCAGGTGCATTCCTAAAAAGAATTACACAGTGGTAAATATGAAATAATTCAGACTAGATGACGATGAGTGTGAATAGAAAAATAAACAGTAAATTAACTTTGTGTGTTTCGCTGTGTCGATTTAGTAAAATTTCATAAAAATGACGTGAATGAAATTCAAATGATTCCTTCAACTCAAGAGGCAGCTAAAGACTTGGTAGATCTAAAATATGATTCTCAAAAATATAGCAAAGATTGATGTCGGATAAGAAAACTCTGGAGGCTAGAAATATGTAAAAATGGGACAGAGTGTGTGGGAAATGAAAGCAGTGTGAGATGGTGAGACATACAGTCAATACTGAAGAGGTAAAATAAAAAAAAAAAACAGCGTGTGTGTAAGTGAGATATGTTTTTTTGCTTTTTTTCTGTAACTGAGTGAGAGCAAGAAGAGAATAAGAGAGAATGATTTTGCTGGCAGCAGCGTGATGGCAGGAAAAAGGAGCTTCACACTGGGAGTCCTCCACCAGGGAGGCAGATGAAGCAAAATGGAGCGAGGTGATATTGCGAATAAAGGCGATATTGTGTGCGATGCATATGACAGCCAGGAGGCGGAGGATCCTTTATCTGTGGGTGACACCGGCAGCTTAAAGCCGTCACCTGTGCTCTTCTCCTGACCTCTCCCTTCACACCTCTGTCTTTTCTTCCGTGTCAATAGGCATAGGATACAGTTCTTTCTGTTTCCAACCCAGGTCTCAGTGGATGGCTCTGAATATCCGTCTCAGTCGCTGCCACTTCTTTTCTTCTCCTTCCCCAAAGCCAAATCCAATTTGCTGTCAGAATTGTTGTCTGTTTACACCTGACGCATGGAGGACACACTTTTTTACATTTGTACATTGTTTTACTCACAGGTTTTTTCTGTAATAAAATGAACTACTGTACATCTACTTCAATATGTGGTGTAGAAGAAGAGTTTGGGATCCCTGGAGATCCGGAAGGTTCTCCAGTCTGCTGGGACCAAGGTGTCCCAGACACAGATGTAGAACTTTCTGGATGAGTTTTGTTGAAGGGAAAAGTTTTGTTTTGTACGAGTGGATGTTCAGCACCATTAGACCTTATGTCCAGACAGCTGCTAATGACCAGTGCACTAAAACACACTGACCACAGCACAAAGTGCCTTTAAATTTACCATTAGTGGTCGAATGGTGCCTGGTCATTATTTGCATTAGTTTCTATAATGCAAAATATGATGCTAATGGCTGCATCGCATTCTGTGCAATGAAATCTGTCGTAAAACCACACACTGCTTAGCAAAAAAAAAAAAATACTGTTGGAACTTTTTAACTTTTAAAACGCCTACTTAATGGAAAGTACCCTGCATTTACACATGACTGGTGTATTTGTGTGTATTTTCGTACATTGTTTTAGCCCCATGTCTTTTTTTTTCACTTTTTCTTTTTGTTTGTTTTAATGTTTAACATTCGTGGTTATTCAGTGAAGATAAGGATTTATGCCGGTTTTGTTGAAGTTTTCCGACAGTTTGAGACGTTGACAGTTCAGACCATCAGCCCTGAAGATTCCACTACGACTTGAAGTCAAATGTTCAGATTCCCTCCAGGTCCCAAAATCTTTCTTAAATTGTCCTTTTGAACTGAACTGTTTTGGTTCATGAAGCGTCAGGCGGTGCCGGCGGTGTTAACCCTGCAACGGGGCTTCTGTTGAGGAGTGGCGCTGCAGCGTTCTGAGGATCGACACAGTTTATAAGAATCTCTCTTCAACTCTGTTCTAATTGTCAGGATGAAGGCAGACAGTGTTTTTTTACAGAATAACATGAACTCCTGACACGGGGGCATTTAGTGCTCGTCAGCAACTTTTGTTTTTCCAGTGATTAAGCGTCAAAAAGATGGTAAATTGACAGTTTTATGAAACGCGGTCAACGAATCCTCACACGTTTGGATCTGGGTGCAGTTTTAAACTGTCGTCCAAGTGTGAAAAAAAGTGTAAAATTGATTTCCACCAGATTCCAATTTCAAAAATCCCTGGATAGAGGTTTGAAAAAAAAGAAAAAGAAAAGAAAAAAGAGCAGAAGAGCAGAAGAGTGTGTGATGCGTGTAGTGGTGAGTTGACTGAGAGTCACCTGCAGCTCAGTCTCCTTCATTTCCCAGTTCTGTGTGAGTGTGTGTTCGTGTGTGTGTGTGTGAGTCTTTGGATGTTGAGGTTGGGCGTTGTTTTAATCCCTCACTGTTCCTGTGAATTCTGCCTCTGAGCAGAAAATTGTTTGCAACATTGAACTCACACACACATGCACACGCGCACACACACACACATAAAAGCAGACACACACACCGACTTTCTTCTGACTTCTAAGCTGCCTCTGAGCGTCGTCAGAGTGACACATCACAACAGGATCTTCCAGACACAGTTCAATGGCTGCCAGAGCCTTTTGGCCTTTTGTCTAAAATGAATACTTCAGCGGGAAGTATATGAAAACTGGGCGACATTACAAACTGTTTAAAAAATACATTAGTATATGTATATATATATATATATATGTATATATATAAAATATATATGTGTATTCTTACTCTTAAACTTAAGTTTATTTTACTATACTACACAAAAAATATAGTATTTTTAATATTAATAAAAATAGAATAAAACAACTATACCCATAATAATAATAATAATAATAATAATAATAATAATAATAATGTTGATTGTTCATTAATAATAGTAAAGGTGAGGGAGAGCGTCTTGATCACTACTAAAGACATTCTATTAAAGCCCTTCAAAAGCACAACTAGCCATGGTAAAAATAATTAACGTAACTACACGCCTACGTTATCAATTATGTATTAAAGTCGTTTTACAAACAATTAGAGCAGACGTTGTAAAACTCCGCCGTTAAAGATAAACTCCTTCCCGTTCTAGCTGCCTGTTAGCGCCACCTTATCTTGCAGGACCCTCTCTGTGCCGTGGCAGTTTCCTGGGGCATTACTGAGTTTTTTCTATCCTTTATAGTCCGTCTCACTCTCTCACTGGGAGCCTGCCAGGCCTGCCGTGTACAATTTTACATCCAGTCTTTTCTCGATGTAACCCCAGCAGAGTTGACGATACAGTGCTTTATCCATCCAACTGGCTCACTAGCTGCAAATGAGATTAAGAACGTAATCCTGTTATCAGGGAATACGACTTGGCACGTATGTGGACGCAAACACACACACACACACATACACACACAGGCAGAGACAAACATGGAGGGGGAAAAAGTGAAAAGTGAAACTGACAATGACAGGAAAACACAACAGGTGGTTTAAAGGAATCTGAATTTAACTTCATTTCATTTTAGGGTACCAGACTGGACCTCTACCAGACTGGACCTCTACCAGACTGGGCTACGAGACTGGACTACGTGACTGGACTACGAGACTGGACCTCTACCAGACTGGACCTCTACCAGACTGGACTACGAGACGATTATGTACGTCTTTCGGCAAATAAACTGTTCAAGTATTTAGTTTAACTGTCTGGTGCTGAGAGGAATGGTATAAAAATAGAGTAAATTTTCTTAGATGTAAGGTTAAGGAAGCTCAGTGTATTCAATAAACCAATCAATCATGACAGAATGTTAATTAGCTAATTGATACCAATTGTGATGTAAGGAAGGAAGGGTTTGGTTCAGTGAATGTTATCAATGAGGCATCAAGGTGGAACAACAAAGAGAATACAGCAGAATGTCATCTCCATCTGACTGACGAGTCCTCATTCGTCAGCATGTACTTGTGCTAATGTTTAATTAACAGTCCAAGACTGTTCTGGACATGTAGTCAATCTGGTCTGTCAATTCAGACATGCCCAGGTTCACATTAAAAAGCCCTGGACTCTGTACATGAACCTACTTCAGGTATGAGACGAGTATGTACGTCTTTCGGCAAATAAACTGTTCAAGTATTTAGTTTCATTATCTGATGCTGAGAGGAAAGGTATAAAAATAGAGTAAATATTCTTAGATGTAAGTTTAAGGAAGCTCAGCGTATTCAATAAACCAATCAATCATGACAGAATGTTAATTAGCTAATTGATACCAATTGTGATGTAAGGAAGGAAGCGTCTGTGGTTCAGTGAATGTTATCAATGAGGCATCGAGGTGGAACAACAAAGAGAATACAGCAGAATGTCAGAGGAACGTTTGTTCCAAACAGTAAATCTCCATCTGACTGAAGAGTCCTCATTCGTCAGCATGTACTTGTGCTAATGTTTAATTAACAGTCCAAGACTGTTCTGGACATGTAGTCAATCTGGTCTGTCAATTCAGACATGCCCAGGTTCACATTAAAAAGCCCTGGACTCTGTACATGAACCTACTTCAGGCTGAACAACATGAACCGCGGCGGCGGTGGCGGCGGCCATCACTCTGCCTTTATATCAGTGCGGAACACTTTCCGCCACACGGTGAGCAGAGATCACGTGGCTAATGTTCAATAAAACTGACTCATTGATATTGAACCCACCTTCCCTCTCACTAACCTTGTCATACAATATAGATGCCTTTATTGCTGGTTCTACCTCAGTAATATGAGACCTGGGCCGAGGTGAAATTACAGGAAGCAGAGGAATCATCAGCCTTTACAGTGACATCATTTTTTTATAAAGAGAGTCCAGTGTAGGTTTGGTTGTCTCTCCTTCAGAGGACAATTTAAATGGACTCTCCTTTGATGGAGAGAATTGACTGTACTTTCATGACCATGAAACGCACTCCACGATGACTAGGTTTATTTTGTATTGAATCCTAAACACTGTCCAAAGTAGAACAACATGTGTTCGACCGTCATCTGTCTGTAGTCGCAGCAGAGCAGCGACAGACAGAACAGACCAGCTCTCTGGTGTCAGCCATGTTGGATCTGATCATCTTAATGAGCGTTGGCTCATTTGCACCAGTCTGGCATGAGATGAAGATATTTGATATTATCTTCCGTTCTCTCCGTGTGCTTTCACAGATACGTGTGCAGGATGATGTCACTCCTCGATGGCACGATTGATTTACGGCTCAGAGTTAAAGAAAAAAGCACTTATAAAAGGCATAAAGATTAACTGTTGCCTTTCAGCAAAACATAACAGGAGCCAGAGCTTCAGCCTGACGACTCGACGAGCAGACTGAAGATGACCCTGAGATTTTTTCTTCCCATGTCACTACTTCTTACTCCCCAGTACAGTGACGTGTCAGCCATACATCTGTCTGTGCCTACTGTAAAGTCTATAATGAAGCCTTCCATCATTCCAGCGAGCAGACATCAAGATCTCCAGCTCCTCTTGATTGTTTTTAGAAAGGATTTTCTATAAAGAAGAGCAGGGTGTTGCCATGGCAGCAGACACTCCAGAGATACGTCCAGCACAAAGTTGTGCCCCAAGTTTCATCACCGGCAATATTAACTGTTTTTGTTTTGGAATCTAATTTAATATCATCGTCGTTCCCGCACGCTGTCTCGTGTGGTCTAAAGACACAACGGAAGACGTTGGTGTCTGTCTGTAATAAAGTTTGATATGAAGTCGGGCAGAAACAGAAACAAGTGATTACAGTGACGGGGCCGCTGGACCGATTCATTCAGCCACTTTTGGAGACTCAGGTCAGTAACGGTAGAAGGTTCTAGAAGCCTCACCACAGAGAAAGTCAAGTGCACGCCACACTGAAAACCCACTGATGCTCTGCTGCCTGGAAACGTTGAAAAGTTCCTTTTCACGTGTTATTCTGTCCTATTGACCAGTTCCTCCTCCTCCTGTACTGCCACAGGTGAAACCGTTGTTAGCCTTTCACCGTCGGATACATTCAAATGAATACTACTGCGAACACTACTGCATTACATTTATGGATTTGTTGGTGACGTTAAGGAGGTTTATTCAGCGCACCTTAAAAACATGTTCTGCCATGTCTTTCTGCCAAGTTTACAAAGAAACTATTATTTCTAAATCATGAAACAGAGATTCCAGAGTTTAAGTCACCAATACATGAAAATGTATCACATTTAAATTAGATGTTGATGTAAGTTCTATTGGACGTCAAAATTAACCCCTGAATTCACCTCATCTGTAACGTCGTCACAGGGATGGGTTTATAGCAGCAGTAATTACAGGTTTGCAGTTCACTAACGGCTGCTGCTTTAATTGAGGCCGAAGTCGGTTTTGGTTCAAACGCCGCGTGTTCTTTCCATCGTCTCATTTTACTCCATTAGCATCTGTGTCTGTTCTGTTATCATCGATCCCTCGATCTCCACCTGACTCCATGACACCGTCTCCTGACGGTACTTCTTGATTTTCTCCGTCCCTTTTTCTCGTTCTATCTCTCTCTCTCTCTATGCAGTGAAGGGGTCAAACCGTGACCTTGTTTTTGTCCAGGTTGTGTTCCCACTGAGTGCCCGTGCAGCCTTATGTTGCCACCTGATCAGCCTCGCTTTCAGCCTCACTATCGATCCACTTCTCTTCACCCTTCAAGGACAGAAATCCAAAACCACACTGACAACCGCAGTCCTCCTCCCCATCCCTCCATCCCTCCATCCCTCCTCTCTGCTCCTCCACTTTTCTCATTTATGGCACTCTTCAGCTCTTCCTTATAGGATTCAACACACACACACACACACACACACACAGAGTCTCAAGGTTGCAATGACCAGCAGAGCCATGAATAAATAATAAGGATGTAGGAATCACTTTCTGAAAAACCATTTACTCCACTGCTGTGTTCTTGAGGAGGGTGTGTGTGTGTGTGTGTGTGTAACAAGGAAAGCTTTTTGAGCGTGACTACATTGCTTTGTTAACTAAAAGGTCTGCTCTCTCTGGAGTCAACTTATGTCCAGTCACACACACTCACACACACACACACACCTGGTGGTATCCTTTAACTCTAAAGCTGTTCCTCACCGTCCTCCTCTCTTTTTAAACTTTCTTACTTATTTTTTAATAATATGCCTGATTGGTTTCCTATTCCGAACCAACGGATCTGCCTTGGTCTGTGGTTTGACGAGGGTCGTCGTCACGAAGCAAATAAATAACAAGGCAATTCAGTTCAAGCGAAAGAAAAAAAACAAGAATACGTGAAACGCAGCAAACGCTCAGTAAAGAAGAACAACTCACTGAGACGACAAGAAAAAACCAGACAGACCAAGAACAGAACCGAGTGACAGGTTCTTCTTCTTCTTCTTATAACGGTCCAATCTACTGCTGCCTCTCCTGATAAAGAAATGATTAAATCTGAGGATTTATTTTTAGAGGAGAAACTGTTTGTTGGGTTGAACTCACATGGACAAATATGATTTGTCTTTTAATGAATAAGAGAGCAGAAAAGTCACGATCTGCTTTAAAGAACGGGTGACTCTGCCCATGACAGACGACCAGGACATAACTTCACTCCCATTATTATTAAGAGAGACATTTATTTATAAGGTTATTAAGTACAGGATGGGAAACGAGGGAAATGGTTTCAGAAAAGTATTCAGAAAGTTTTTATGTAGTAGGAGATAAAAAATCTACAGGATGGTAAAGATGGGAAAAAAATGTAAATATAACACAATCATGAGTGAGCCCATTACCCAACACTGTATTGGGCAGTGGATTATGGGTATTTTGTCTCTGCCACGTTGAAAAAGGAGAGGCAGTGACTTATATCTGAACACTTTAAAGGTAAAAAGAAAAAAAAGTCTACAGGACCGCAGCACACAGAGAGGGCGGGTGAAAAAAAAGGAAAGAGATTTAAAAAAATGTAAGGACAGATGATGACACAGATCAGGTTATCAATATGGAGCGCAGTGGAAACTCTGTAAGCCCAGTGGGACACGATGCAGAACGCCGCAGTGAGCTATAGTGTAGCACGACGTCCTGAAGGCAGAGGTCAGAGCTCACTGCTCAGATCTGTCCTCCAGACTCGACTCTCAGTGGAGAAAAACAAACGGACGGAGCTGATGTGGATAAACTGATGATTTAAGATTAACATGTCATCTTTAATAACTTTAAAGTAAAGTCATCTAAATCATTGTTTCCCAAAGACTGGGTCGCGACCCTAAGATTGGTCACAAGATTTTTTGTGGTCGCCTCACATAATGTTTCACAGGAGTTTACGAATAATGTCTGTCGACTCAGGTCGTGAAGGTTTGTGACTTTTAAAATATGGGTCCCCAGAAAAAAAGGTTTGGGAAACACTGATCTAAATTAATCTAAACCAATCTGGTCCAGTCTAGTTTAGTTAAGTCTAGTTTAGTTAAGTCTACCAGCTACAGACAAAACATTAGTTAAGTCTAGTTTAGTTAAGTTAAGTCTACCAGCTACAGACAAAACTCCAGAGACAAAGTAAAAGAGAGCAAAAATCAGAACCTCAAATGTCTCTTTTGTCTGATCTGCTTTTCTTAATTCAAATTATTTGCTCTCTGAATAATGTGAAAAATCAACGTTGTCTTCGTTGCCTGTGTTTGGTGACACCATCTGTCTCTGTTTGTCACTGCGCGCCGACACTTCGTAAACGTACACACATTTATTCCTCCGGTGCCAGAAGTGCTGTAAAGTTTGACTGCACGTATAAATATTTTATGTCCTGACTAATGTGATCATTAGGTCAGAAAAAAAATGTAAGCTAATAATTTTTGTAGCATTTCTTTTGTACGTTTAATTTCCACAATTATAATGGAAACATTTCAGTGCCGTTTGTATGGAGGACAAAATGAGAGAGAGGTAGAGAGAGAGGGAGAGAGAGATGGATGTTAATGTTGGTGCAAAGTGACAGCCAGAGTTAATATAAACAGCTTAGGTCAACGACGTTGTCATTAGATATTGCACTTACAAAGGGATAATTAGTGTGAGGCAACAATCAGTGAACTGATTCAGACACACAAACACACAAACACACAAACACACAAACACCAGTGCACTGACTCATACACACACACATTAGACAACAAGGTGCAGACACACAGGCCTTGTTTTATTCATGTTGACGTGATGCCAGTGGACAGACACCCTGCAGGGACCACAGCTCTCCTCACCACACACACACACACACACACACACACTGCATCACAAACACACACACAACATACCTAACAATCACTTTGGTTTATTTTCAGTGTTCACACAGCAACCTCGGTGCCACATTTACTTCCTGTCTCTGTCTCTGTCTCTGCCTCTGTCTCTGCCTCTGTGTCTCTGTCTCTGTCTCTGTCTCTTTCTCTGTCTCTGTCTCTGTCTCTCTCTGTGTCTCTGTCTCTGTCTCTGTCTCTTTCTCTGTCTCTGTCTCTGTCTCTGTGTCTGTCTCTGTCTCTGTCTCTCTCTGTGTCTCTGTCTCTGTCTCTGCCTCTGCCTCTGTCTCTGTCTCTGCCTCTGTGTCTCTGTCTCTGTCTCTGTGTCTGTCTCTGTCTCTGTCTCTTTCTCTGTCTCTGTCTCTGTCTCTGGCTCTGTCTCTGCCTCTGTCTCTGCCTCTGTGTCTCTGTCTCTGTCTCTGTGTCTGTCTCTGTCTCTGTCTCTTTCTCTGTCTCTGTCTCTGTCTCTGGCTCTGTCTCTGCCTCTGTCTCTGTCTCTGTGTCTGTCTCTGTCTCTGTCTCTCTCTGTGTCTCTGTCTCTGTCTCTGCCTCTGCCTCTGTCTCTGTCTCGGTCTCTGCCTCTGTCTCTGCCTCTGTCTCTGTGTCTGTGTCTGTGTCTGCGTCTGTGTCTGTGTCTGCCTCTGTGTCTGTGTCTGTGTCTGCGTCTGTGTCTGTGTCTGCCTCTGTGTCTGTGTCTGTGTCTGTGTCTGTGTCTGTCTCTGTGTCTCTGCCTCTGTCTCTGTCTCTGTCTGGTGTTTCATGTGTTGGTTTTGACCCGGCCTTCGTTCTTCTTCTACGTTCCTTCTCAAACATTTCTGACTTCCTGTACATGTGTTGATTTTGACCCGGCCTTCGTTCTTCTTCTACGTTCCTTCTCAAACATTTCTGACTTCCTGTACAACACCTGGTTTGAACCTTCTGATCGAGTTGTTATAAGCCGTGATTTTTATTTTTTTTCCTCTCTCCAGTGATATCATGGCATGACTTCATCAAAAATGTGCAACGTTCTGACAAACGGGCCGACAGCGTCGACATCGACCTGAGAGCACTGACTCAGGTTTTTGGTAAATGTTACTGTAAGGCAAATAAAGTGAAGACTGTGACTCAGCGCAAACAGAAAGAGACTGACGCTATAAATATGAGAAAGAGCTCAAAGATACACGATACGCTTCACACCGCTGAGGTCACGGCGTGTTTTTCAAAAGTGGCGGTTTGTTTGTTTTTTTTGTGAAAAAAGGAAAAGCAGTGAACGATGGCAGATGTAGAGGTGTCGGGAAAATGGGTTTGAAGAATGGGATTTATCTTGACTGTGAGATAAGCAATAAGGAGCGGCTATTGATTTAAGAAAGGCCACGGTGATTTGATAAAGACAGAAACAAACGTCAGCAGTGTCAGCAGGGTCAGCAGAAGAAGAAAAAGAAGAAAATAAGAAGAAGAAGAGGAAGAGGAAGAAGAAGAAGAAGAAGGAGAAGAAGAAGAAGAGGAAGAAGAAGAGGAAGAAGAAGAGGAAGAAGAAGAGGAAGAAGGAGAAGAAGAAGAAGAGGAAGAGGAAGAAGAAGAAGAAAAAAAGAAGAAGAAGAGGAAGAAGAAGAGGAAGAAGGAGAAGAAGAAGAAGAAGAAGGAGAAGAAGAAGAAGAAGAAGGAGAAGAAGAAGAAGAGGAAGAAGAAGAAGAAAAAATAGGATATAAAATGTACATAATAAGTTCTATTTATATACAGTTTTGGAGAAAAAAAATCGCTTGGAAGGTTTCAACTTATTCAACAGGTTTCTGGTCAATTCAGGTCAAAATGCCACGTTTGATAAACCGTAGATCACATTTGTCAGAACTGATGTCTCACCATCAGTTCTGACAAATGTGATTCTAAATTCTCGAGTCAACATGTTATACCTTAGCCACCGTAGCTGAGTAATTCAATTCAACAATACTAGGTAGAAACGTTTCAGGTCCGCGGCCTTTATTTTCAGAGCCGTGTATTTGCAGGACTTTGTTGAGGTGAGTTTTCTGACAGGCTGCAGTTTTAAACCCAAAGACATTCAAACCCACGCTGTGGTGTGTGTGTAGAGCAGCTCACCTGTGGTCGCGGGTGTCCCTTCACCAGACAATGAAGCACTAACGTGTCTCCCTCTTTGATGGTGTAGATTCTCTCACTGATGTTGTCGTCTTTGACGTTACATGCTGCGCCTGAGTGCACGATCTGAGCACTGGCTGGAGCTGTGAGTGAGAGAGAGAGAGAGAGAGAGAGAGACCATTATAAATACAGTCAGGTCTGCAGCATGAAAAGATACATTTGAATGTATGTATTCAGTATAGTGTTTCTAACTCTGCCATGTTTCTCCTGAAGCTACATGAATTATTTTACGTGTGACAAACGCCACAGGGGACGTTGGACCAGGCAATATTTTTTCTTCCTTTAAATTCCATGACAAGGACATTCGTTCCCACATGTTTAAAATACAATACTACAGTATATATATATATATATATATTTATTTAAAGTGCATTTCAACGATGGCTGTTTCAACAACAACAACAACGACAACACTGTCCACAGTCCATCACAATCCCATCTCATAATTGTGTCAGTTGCTGCAGACTTATTTACTCCCCTGCACTCGGGGAGTCCAGTCTGACGTGTATCGACTCGGTCTGTGGAGTTATTGGATGTACAGCGTGTGTGTGTGTGATTCGACTCATGCATTTAAAGTGCAAAAAAAAAATCCTGCCCCTGATGATCAAACTGAACGTTCTTCCTTGTACAATGGAAGAAGTAATGAGAGAAGCATGACGGCGGCTCCACACAAAAGGAGCGGGAAAAAAAAAAAAACTACAATACATGAGTCTGTACTACGTTGGACCGGCTGGCATGCAAGTGACCTCAAATCGCTTCATCTGCCTTATGATGAAAGGAGACGGGGATGAAGGAGGAAGAAATAGAGACGGAGCCGGGAAGAAGAAGAAAAGGCCAGAGAGAGAGAGAGAGAGAGATGTGTGAAGCCCCAGAGAGGGGCGAGCTGCACGGGCCGCCACGATGATGTGATTATCATTGATTCACAGGGAGAACAGATCTGCACACTTCTCTACCGCCGATATCGTTGAGCAGACAGGATGGAAGTGGGCGGCTCCTCAACGTAAACTTCAGCTCCATCAGACGTCACGGCACAGAACGCAACGAGGAGCCGGAAAACCAAGCTTTCAAGAATGAAGATTTAGATGAAGATATTTTATATTATTCAAAATACAAGAGTGTTCGCAACCAAAATGTAAACCTTGGTGAATTCAAAGTCAAATTAGCCGGGGGCTACTGCCATCAACAGGCCAAAAGTGTAACAGCAGGGGGTCAGATTACATTATATTGACTTCATTTTTGGACCGAAAGTGGGCCACAGGCCAGGGGTTTGAGATCACTGCCATAAGGCCTGGGGTCAAGAAAAAGTAGAGCTGTCCACATTGCTAATTTCCAGAAAAAGTTTTAAAAGCAAAAATGGTTTAGTTTTAGTCACATTGTTTTAATGACGTTGTTTCACAACAGACACAGAATGTCTCTGGAAAACACGATAAAAATGCAAAATAATAATCACATTATTACTAATGACTGACGGAGGATGTGTGGGTTTGATCACCCTCTGGGGATCGATGAGTCTCCGCAGCTGTCTCAGCGTTAAACTTTGACATTTGGACCGTGTCTGTGACGTTTTGTCCATCTACCAGGGAGAACATTCATGAAGTGAGACGTGGATGTGAGACCAGAGGCCCCGGCTCATCATCTCCACTGCGGCTCGTCCATTCAGACCCAGTGATTCCTTCACCTTCACATTCAAACAGCGGCGCGGCTGTAATTACAGTTCTTATCTGATGTATGCAGAGTGGATCGGCTTGAGCGACTGGGTTTTCTGGCCCTGCCAGGAAGTGGAGCTGAGATCATGTCTTATTCTTTTTTTTCTCTCTCTCTCTCACAAATGATTTTTTTTTTAGCTAAAGGCGTCCAATTGTGTTGCAGGCTTCACTTCTGCACGGCAAATATCTCAGCGTAGACATTCGAGTACAGAGAAAACATGTTTGGGCGGCAGAGCCGGAAACCGTTGCACTAAGTTAACAAGACAAACAGCTGATCTAAATGGTAAATAATTGTCTCCTCACAACCTACTGGCACGTTGGCATTTGTTTTGGAGATGAGTGAGGGAGAGGTCGGACAGGGCAGCTCCTCTGTCTGCTCTCGCCTCCAGCGCTTTGGCTGCTTCGACTATCAGACCACGAGAGACAAGGATGGAGAGACAGAGAGAGAGAGAGAGATGGGTAGGAAGAAAGGAAGATTATACAAGTGGAATTAAAGCAGAAAATGACACGAGGAGTTGGTATAAAAGTGGAACAGGAGAAGAAAAACCCACAAGGTACAGGAAGACTGAAGACATGAGCTGAGGAGGTAAAACTCTGGAGCAGAGGTGAAACGGACGGTGAAGATTTAAAGGTGACAAATCACGTGATGTTCTGTGATGCATCTCATAATCATGTGATCATTTAATTGACTTTTAAATGAATAGTAAAGGGTAACAGCAACATTCATATGTAGGTTTTCACCAGCAGTATTTCCTCGACACAGTAGTCGTTGACTATTTCTTATAAGTCTCAACTTGAACATTATTGAAATCAAATCAAATATAAAACCAAAGCCATTCTTCACTAACGTTAACATTTTCTATAGTTTGTTATAGAAACACAAACATTTAGACCTGGAGTATTTGGTGGTTGCAGTAGTTACGGAAATAAACATTTTTTTTGTCTAAAATTATTCATTCATGTTCATTTTTAGCCGGATCTGGGCCGCGGGCCACCAGTTGATAATCACTGTAGGCATTAATTAATAATGTTCTAAGATCAAGTGCAAGTTCACACAGGAATAGAAGAGTCAGTGTTGTGAAGGTGGTCCGTGCTGTCAGTCGGGTTCGTTAGGACGACCGTCAGTCAGTGGGAGCCGCGGTTTTGACAGCAATCTCTCGGAGTGATTTATAGATCAGAGCTGTGGCTGCGGACGCTGATGGAAAGTGTTGTCCGTGCATTATTGGAAACTTTCTCAGACGTTCAATGCACATTAGTTGAAAGTGAAACATAACTATCGGCAAGTGCCTGCTCTGATTAATTGATCCATCGCCACCTGCCATGTTTGTTTTTTGTTGAGGGGACAAGACATCTCTCACCAAAACTAATGATGAGACGGGAGAGCTGGTGTCAAACCGCCGTGACAGCTTGACGGAGTGCTCAGCCCCGCCAGAGTGTGTGTGCGAGTGCGAGGCCGAAGGAGTGAATGAACGTGGGTGTGTGCTGATGCAGTGTGATGTGTGTACACACGGCTCTCTGTGTGTGCACTGTGTAAATTACATGTTACCGCGTCAAGTGTCGCTCCCCGTCGGCTTCCTTTTTCATCTGTGTGTACGTGTGTACGTGTGTGTCTGTGTGTGTGTTTGTCTCACTAAGAGGGCGTCAGAAGGAATCTGAAAGAAGAAGGTCATAAAAGCTGTCAAATATGGAGTCACGCAGTGAATGACTGATATGTGGAGTTACTTAATGGGAGGTGCTTATGAATACGAATGAGTCGGGGACTCAATCACCTCATTCACATTTAAGACGAGGAGAGGAGAGAAGAGGGGAGGAAGCAGACGACAGGAAGTGAAAATAGGAAGTGGAAAAAAGGAAAGGAAAAGACACGGAAAAATAATGTAAATAACACAAACAAGTAAAATTAAAGAAGAGGGGAGGAGACAAGGAAAGAAAAAAGGCATAAGACATCAAAAAAAGAGAAAGAAGAGAGAGGGAAGAGAGGGAAGATACCAAAAGGAAATTAAACGAAGGGAAAGAAAGGTCAAAAAGAAGGAAGGAAATGTCATTGACTCTATTGATTAACTGCAGAGGAAACGGTTTGTTCAACCTAAGGACGGTGACAAACGTGGGGACACGGACGCGTACGGAACCGTGGGGATGACCAGAAGTCCGTGTGATTTGCGTTGCCTCGTCGTTCTCCCAGGAATCTTCAGACGGGAACAGGAAGGATCAGATGGTTCGTGTTGCGACCTCTACCTTCTCATTTTGGCCGAACCAGAAGCCCCGATATCAAAGCCCTGTCTGGAACATTGATTTAACTTCTGACCCGAGCGTTAACTGGCTGTTATAAATGGAAGGCCTAACCTCCTGTAACCTCGTCGGGGCCTTCACTCAGCTGTAAACCGCTGCTCCACCGCGTACACACACAAACACACGTCTTTTGAAGACTTTGTTCGCAGGTTTTTCTATTCTACAAACAACAACGCTACTGTTTCTTCCATATGTATTTTTATAACCACCAAAGGTCTTTCCTGTGTCATGAAAATAAAAAATAAATAAAAAATAAAAAACTCTCACTGGAGGCCAGTTTCTTTCAAATTAAAATCATTTTTAACAGTGCAGATTTCATTGGCAGCCTCCCAAACCCCAAAACTGTGTCTGGATAAACACCGGCAGACTGCCTTTTTAAAACTGTCTGGTTATTATTATTATTTTTATTTTTATTTGATTCTATCTATTCAGCCAGATCTAAATATAATTTCTTCACACTTTCTTTCCTTTTTTTTCCACAGATTGAAAGGTAAAAAGGGCAAATCTGATGAAACTGATCATTATTTTTCTTTGCTTTTAATACTAA
Organism: Cynoglossus semilaevis; assembly: GCF_000523025.1. Lineage (NCBI taxonomy): Eukaryota > Metazoa > Chordata > Actinopteri > Pleuronectiformes > Cynoglossidae > Cynoglossus > Cynoglossus semilaevis. The sequence goes on along the minus strand of NC_024311.1, from coordinate 17,692,547 downwards.
TGTCCAGACTTTTTCAGTTTTTATTTTTGAAGTACGGATATTCAAAGATACTTTTCTGTCATATTTGTATGAATTTTAGTATATTCAGTTGACTTTACTTTACAGCTAAATACGGAATGTATTCAATGTTTAAAAATCATATATATATATATATATATATATGATAAAATAGAAAAAAAAATATTAAGATAAAGTGTCATTTATCAACAGGCAATACCTCCACCTGCCAGATGGTTCAAGGTTGGATCACATCTAGTCCCCGACCCACAGGTTGGGCAGGAGAGTAAAACAATCAAATTGATAAGAAAATTGACAGTAACTGTTTGAACCTTTGGTTCTGACTGTCGTCTCTGACCAGCAGAGCTAAGAGTAAATCTGTCAACAGTTTAAATCCAAAGCCAGCGTCTGCCGTCGAGCCCTGGTTTAACATTGATAGCATCCATACTAATCACAGGCTTTTCCAGGATCATGAAACCAGCGCTTCACGCTGCCTTTGACATAATGATACACACGCCGGAACACCTCGTGTGTGTGCGTGTGTGCGTGTGTGTTGGCCTGTTTCGTTCCTGGCAGCGCGAGAGGACAAACAGATTGTGCAATCAACAAAGGTGTCAGATAACGGCAGAAACAAATAAATATTAGAGGCTCGTTGGAGCAGTGGATAAATTGGAGAACTACACGAGAGGAGGGGAAAAAAAAAAACAGAAACCGTGAAGGAGAGAAACAAAGAGGCTGCAGTTTTTCCTGGCAGCGTTCGGGATCCGTGTCCAAGAAAAGTAAACCTTTGAAATGTTTTATATTGATTCCTGGAAGGTACAGATTGTGTAATCTGAGAGCGAAGGGATAAAGGATTTAATCCAAAATCCCATCATTGTTTTTCCAGTCTCCTCTGGATGGAGTATGAACCTCTCATGGTAGAAAGAAAAACACAACATCACATGTTTAACCACAAGTTTCTTTCATGATAGAAGACAGAAAAATTTTATAAAAAAAAGAAAATTCATAGATGTAGGAAAATAGACATGTTAAAAAAAAAAGACAATTCATAGATGTAGGAAAATAGACATGAGGCGTCCATTTAAGAAAACTTTTGGTGAGGCAGAAGAGGAGTAAATGACCAACTGTCACCGTTGCCCTCGGTTGACCAACTACACCAAGGGTCTGCAACCTACGCTTCGTGGCCACATGAAAAGCTTGTCAGTGCCTTTGCCACTGGCTCCCTGTGAGATTCTACCTCGACGACAGTCAGTGACAAAGTAGAGGAGATTTTTGTGACTTTAACAAAAATCCACACCAGCAACGACAGCAATAGAGGAGATTTTTGTGACTTTTGTGACAAAAATCCACACCAGCAACGACAGCAGAACAACTCAATCACAACTCAATCAATCTCCATCTTTAATCCAGGATCAGGTGCAGTTTTTTTTTTTTTTTTTAGCTACAGCACAACTTCAGATCAAAAGGTTCAAAATAATTGCACTGTGTCGTACTGGATGTTTCTCTGTTAGAAATAATCATTACCAATTACCATGTGTAAATTAGCTGCTTGTTTTTGTTGTTTTTCTTTGTAAAGTGTTCAAATTTCAGCTACATATATATATATAAAATCTACTCTTTATTCCTATGCCTATT
>NC_024311.1:17682973-17690853 GCF_000523025.1 Cynoglossus semilaevis | reverse complement strand
ACAGTCCACTGCAGATACATCACCGCATATGTTCCCCTTTGGAAAGTGCAGTGAAGACTGTGAAAATATTTGCATTAGTGCTTACTGTCCGATGTCATGTCTGTTTTACACTTTCTTTTTTTCTTTTTTTTTGCTTCAGTTTCAGTGAGAAAAGTGTTCAGCTCCTCTGATTGGCTGATTGTCTAGTCCCATAGTTTAGTGTCTTTAGTGTCTTTTTTTGTAGCGTTGCCATTGTTTGAATAAACAAACAAGGCAGAAGGTTTTAGTGATTCTTATTATAAAACACACACACACACACACACTCAGACACACTCATTATTCTTAGTGAGGCTTCGTGCCAGGACAACAACAGCAGCAGCTGTTGTGGGAAAACCTGTAGATTCTTCTGTCAGTGTTTAGGTGTAAATTACCAACATCAGAGGTGTTAACGTCTTCATGGTTATCGTCTGGACATAAATCAAAGATAAAGAGTAAAAACATATCGTCTGTCGTTACATACTCTGTCTTTGAGGTGTTCATAAGGACACATCTCCTTTGTTAAAGTCACTGTAGAGCAATAAAAATTAAAAATAAAAAAACCTGGACAACAGAAGAGGAGCAAACATGACGTGAAGCTGCCACTGATTTACAGTTGACGTCTGCCCTCAGAGACTCAGACGGTGACATGGCACTACATGTGATTGGTCCTTAAAAGTTCCTACATCATCATTACCTCATCTGGGTCTTTTAAGGCAACACAGGGAAACACACACACACACAAAAAAAAAATACAGAGCGAGTTAGAGAGACAGAGAGTCAGTCAGGCTGAGAGACGGCAGCAGAACCAGCATCTTTGAAAAAAAAGAGTCTTGACAAATATGTAAAAAAAAAAGGGTGAATTATTTCACTGTTCAACCCTAACACCACCACTCTGGTGTCACACACACACACACACACATATGGACGTGGTGCGTTTTCTGAGCGCGACTCTGAAGTGTGTGAACACAAAGTGTTAAAGCCGAGCGGTCAGATGAGGTGAACTGACCGTTAGGAGGGAAAAGGAAGGAAGTAGTGGATAAAAGAGTGACAGGAGGAACGAGAGGGGAGCGGGAACAAAGGCTGGAGTAAAAGGTCAGCGTGAGAGCTGGAGGTAAGGAGCAGGTGTGTGTGTGTGTGTGTGTGTGTGTGTGAGGAAAAGAGAGAGAGAGGGCAGAGAAAATGAGTTTAGATATCATAGAATTTTTTTTTCAGCCACACGAACAAATCACTGGAAGTGGAAAACGTAGCCATAAGAAAAGGAATGTTTTCTGTTCCTTCTTCTGTTGCTGCAGCTGTTGCTGTTGCTGTAGCTGTAGCTGTTGTTGTTGCTGTTGCTGTTGCTGTAGCTCACTGCTAACTGATTCTAATTCAGAGTGAGGGAGCAGTAGAGACCGTTAACGTCTGCGGGGAACAACATCTGGTGCTTTTGGCAAAAGAGGAGCTCCGATAATTACAGTTTAAAACACTGCATGAAAACAAGTACTTTGTTAGAACGTTGATCTGTCTGTGTCTCTGTGTGTCTGTGTGTGTGTCTGTTATCATGATAGTGTGACCTGGACTGGTTTGAGTCTCACCTGCCAGGCAGGAGCTGCTGGTTTGAATCCATTAATTCCATGTTGTTGGTGTAAACACACTGTGTTTTATACAGGACAACGTCTGATCTCTCAGATATGAAATCTTGCTGATCAAAGCAAACAATTAAAACATTTTTTTTTCAAATAGGCTTAAAGCAGGGGGTGTCAAAAGTATGGCACGCAGGCCAAAACTGGGCCACCAGGGGGTTCAATGCGGCCCGCTTTGGACTTTGGACTTATTTGCATGAAAACAAAGGGGGGAAAAACATGGAATTATTGTTATTAATATTATTATTGTTATTGTTATATGTTATGATTGTAATGGTGCGGCCCACTTGACATCTAATCAGGCTGTATGTGGCCCCTGAACCATGAGTTTGACACTCATGGTTTAAAAGTTTAATTTGACTACTGTAAATTTACTGTTGATGTTTTTTTAATATTTTTGAAAGCTATTTTTACTCCTAAATTGTGTGTGTCTGCACGTGTGTGTGTGTGTGTGTGTGTGTCACCCAGTACCTTCAGCTATGATAAATTATAAGCTATAGTCCTGCCCTGGTTGAGCCCTCAGTAGAAACTGGAGCAGAGAGCTGGGCTGAAGCCTGACAGCCGCAGCGTTCCAAAGAGAACGCCGATGCCTGTTTGGCTGGAAAACCAATGATGGGTCAACAAAAAAAAATAAGAAAAAAAAGGTTCAGGTCCAGAGGTTAATCTGAGAAAACAGTTTTGACAGACAGCTTTTAAAGAGGTTTTTGTGTTGAGTGAAAAGATAAGCTGTTGTGTTTCTCAGGCTGCTGCTGCATGTCCTGTCTGCCCGGTGTCAGGTCTGTGTGTGTATCAGTGTGTACTGCACATGTAGCCACAGTGTGATTAACATTAACACCTAAAACCCTCTGAGAGTCAACAGTAAAAATTAAACCTATTCCTTTGTTGCTATTTCTTAAAAAAAATGGTGAAATTGTGTAACATACTTTATCTGACCCCCAGATTTTAACTCTTTTTCAGCATCATCCTACAGTCTTGTAGACACTGGAGTCGTCAGTGACTATCAAATAGAGACTCAAGTTCCCAAAGTCGCCTATAGGGGCAGTGCAGCAGAGTGTAAGACTCAGCTACAAATCTAAATATCTGTAAAACGCAACAGAGTTAAAGCAGGTTTTTTAACAGTCTCAGAATTGACTAGATATATATTCAATATATATATACTTTACTACTGTCCAAATACACTTTATATATTCATTCATCAAAGGTCTTTATGTTTGTGATGTTTGTGATAAACCTAAGTAAGTTTTTCATCACAGATTTCACTGAAGAATGTCTTTGATTTGACCTGCAGTGTCGATGTAGACACTAACAAAAAATATTTCACTCAGTCTTCACACCATGATCCAAAAAAGCTGATTAGGTTAATACTGCTGTTGCATTAGAATTCAATATCAGCTCCAAAAGGTCAGACCTCAAAAACAAACATAAGGAAGAAAAAGAGCGTAACGCCAACGATACCTCAAACGACCTCCGATGGCAACGGTTCCTCAGGAGACGAAGAAACTAAATAGAAGAGGAACGAAGTGTCTGAAAAGAAGTCTGATTTTATCCTACCATTCAAAGACGACTGTGGTCGGCGCCTGTGTCTAAAGGAAGTCGTATCAGAGCAGATTTGATTGTGACATCGTGCCTGTTCTTCATGACATATTTAACACATCTGTGTGAGCGTGAGGCCGATTAGACGGACTGTAACTGAATACAGAGAGGAACCACTTAGAGAAGGAGGAGAGGAAGAAAGAGCAGCAAACTGACAATGCATCAAATATCGACTGAACTGACGGCAAAAGGAAAGCTGAGCCCCCAGATTCGATGGCGAGCGCTGGATCTCACATCCAGACATGGGCTTATAGACAAACACACGCAGCCAAGTGAAACACTAAGTACAAAACAGCATTAGAGCCTGGACGCTGACAGCCCGACGGCTCAGTGTCACCAATAAAACATGTCGTGGCCGCTGCTTTTCACAGAGTTCTGGCTTTTCTGTCGTCTCACATCCTCATCACCGCACACACGCACACACAGTCCATTAAAACAGGCTAAAGAAAGTGTCTCCTGTGATCAACCTCCGTGTTAGGGTTAACAGTGGTAAACATTTATATATATTTAAATGAGCCAACGAAAAAAAGTGAACTCTTCCTTTAAAGACACATTAAAAAAAGAACCTGTGAATCACCAACAATGTGTTATTAAGCAGCTAATTAAATATTAACTAACAGCGCAGAACAGTTAGATTTATAACCCGGGGGAGAGAAAAAAGGTACAGAGAGAATAACAATGAGAGGCAGGTTACAGACAAATGTTGTTGTTTTTAATTAAAGAAGTAGAAGAAGAAGAAGAATATAGAAGAAAAGCAGCGATAGAGGAAGTGAAGCCCAGCTGCACAGCAAAACTACAGGACCTAAGTAGGAAGTAGTATTATTTACACAGAGTTCAGTTTTTTATATCGACTGATCACAACAGATTCACAAACCTTTATTAGACAAACCCCCAAATAAAGACAGGAACATTTCCAGCTCCCCTGACCTCTCCTGACCCCTTGACCTTCACGTTGACACATGCACTCGTGTTTCTAAATTCAGCGTAACTGTATTTAAAAACACTGTAATTCCTACAAAACAACGATTATCATTAAACAAAAGAACAAAAATCTAAAATCAGTGCGTTTTACTGAAATTTAAATTTAATACCTTTACTGTGTCCCCCATGCAATACAGCCACGCCTCCCAAAGGCCCCACTCCCCACATTGATTACCACCGATATATATCACCTCCTCCAGGGTGAGGAGTATCGGATTGGAAGGGTCAAAAAATATATGGTAAGGTTTGTTTTTTTTTTTAAGCTTACTTGTTTTTGTAAATGATGTAAAATTCCTTCGTTTTTTTTATCAAATATGTTCTCGTTCATTACACCTTCAAACTGTTAAAGTTGACATCCGTCACAGCCGGTCAGACCACAGGGAGGGGCTAAAGGTCAAGTTCTGGTATTTCACTGGCATTTTGTCCTGAGAAGACAGGAATATTTGACCCGTCGCTCGTACAGTTAATATCAACGACACATGCAGCATTAGCAAATACTTCACTGGTTGACATTGTTCTACGGCAGGAACACACACGTACAGAAACACACACACACACACACACACAGCGAGCATCAAGCCCTTTGAGCTCGACTTATTGTCATCCCAGCACCTCTGTAGTTTCACTCTGGGCTTCAGAAGAAAAGAAATAAAAAAACAAGACAACAGCGTCTTTGAAGTCTCCTCTTCTCTGTTTGACGTGAGTGGAGGAGGAACTCGGAGGAGAAGAAGCCTCCTAATTGGCTGCATGAGGAGGAGGAGGACGAGGCCGAGTAGACTTTCTCTCTAAACGCAGAGGTTTGAATGGCAGCAGGTGTGTGTGTGTGTGTGTGTTGTTGTAAAGGAAGCTGTAACCTTCCTTTTGAGCGTATATTGCAGCATTTTTACGTTTACATTGAGAAGTGACTCTTTTGTTTTTACATCTTTGCGTTAAGTCATGTGACCTATTTCAAAATTGAGAGGTTTTTTGTCAACTGTATCAAAAACTGAAAAAAAAGTGAACATTTTTAACAAGTCTCCATCACTGTCATGTTCAGACAGGGATGAGAACGGATATGGAAGAGTGTTTTTTTTCCTATAAGGACTAGGATGTACACATTGTTAGAACGACAGGCTCTGATTTCAGTGTCATTAACATGAGAACACAGCAGAGGTTTTTCAGCAGAACTTTCATCCTCTGATGATCCTGATCCCAGCTCCATAACGGTGCCACATGCACAGCAGAGACAGAGAACCATTTGAACCAACATCCAAGTTCAGTGTCCAGCACTTTTTGACCAATGGATATCAAGACTCCAAAAGGTTGAATTTCTTAGATTTGTTAGTCAACTTGTTTAACAAAATAACTTCCACTGATGCATTTACTCGAGACATGCTTCCTTTGAGAGTTAGGAACACGACACAAAGGTAGAAGAGGTCAGAGGTTTGTCTGCATTTCACCAAAACAGAGACTAAATCTGTCGGCGATTCAGTTCAATAACAAAGCAGAAAATATCTGCACTGAGCCGCAAGTCAGGACTGATCTACGTCCTTCATCCAGTGTGCAGCCGTGGAGCTGATGGTTACAGACTCAGTCAACCTGACTCGGTCAGAGTCAGGGTCCGAGTCAGGGTCCGAGTCAGGGTCTGAGTCAGGGTCTGAGTCAGGGTCTGAGTCAGGAGACTTTCTCATATTTCTGTCATTAAAACATTATTTTTGCACAATGTTAATTTCTGCTCAACAACATATTTTTTCATGTAGTTTGACATTTGTCCAAGTCCAAATGTAAATTGTATATTTTACAGTAATTGTACTGTGTGTTTTTTTTTCCTAACCCAATTAGAATTGAACTGAATTGATCGGTTATAACCATAATGGAACTGGAACCTCGTAAATTCTCATCAGTTCCTGGTCTGAGTTGAAGGAAACCAGATTAACTCTGACAAATTCACACACAATCAGGGAGAACATTTAAACTGGAGAACAAACAGCTTAGACCCTGAGACCATTAGTTACCACCGGGGCCGAAGCCATCCATCACTCTGCTGTAAGGCAAGAGCACAAACCACTCCACCACCGTGTGCCTCGTCGGTGAGTCATTTATGGATGTTCTGGTGAAATCAGAGGGTTTTTACATCTCAGACACTGAAGCCAAATGTTGGCAACGAAAAATCCACCACAGACTGGTGGGTTTCTCTGAAGACGTTTCTTCAGTGACTGCTGGGAAGTTTCCGGTATCATCCTCGGAGAGAATACCCTGAACACCTGACAGATGTATCTGTCTCTCTGAAACCCCACCATCTGGAGGTGAAGGAGAAGAATAATCTTCAAGAACGAGAGAGTGAGCGGCTGAAGACGCACAGGAGAGAAAATCATGAATGAGGAGGAAGACGGGACGGAGTAAAAATGACAAACGACGTTAAAAAGGAAGTGTTAAAAACCTTAAAAGGTGAGAATGAGACGGCAACAAAATAAGAAGAAAAAAACCAATGCCAACGTTCCAGTGAAAGGGAAGAACGGAGAAAGCAGAAGTGGAGAGCGAGCAAAGTACTGTCACGGAATGAAATGCCACCCAGGCTGTCACATATCTCTACAATATTAATTACACCGGGCCACGCTTCTGAATAATGGAAGAGCCCTATTTAACCAGACTGAATAATTTAGCAGCCGTTGGCATAGTGTATATAACAGGATCGATAAGCAGCGAGTACAGGTAATGAAATTCCAAAAGGGAAAGTTGAGTTCACCTGCACTCAGAGCTAGAGCTCATCCATTCAACGTGTGTGTGTGCGTGTGTGTGTGTGTGTTAGCGCTTGTTTACTGCTGCAATGCAATGTACTTAACCATGGAGTCTCCTGAGGAGCCGCCGTGGCCTCGGCTGGAGACGGAGGCAGTTTGTGCGTTTAAGAGTCTCGTACAATAAAAAACAAAGAGAGAGAGAGAGAGAGAGTGTAAATTTAACACATTTCTTATGTGGCTCGACGTTTAACCGTTTCTTTTGTGTCTTAACACATTTCTTATGTGGCACGACGTTTAACCGTTTCTTTTGTGTCTTTAATGTTGTGTCTCTGTGAGAACTGACTGCATCTCTGTGGTAAAGTAAAGGGTTAAAACGTTAGGCTTTAATCTGGTTTTTCTTGCACGAAAAAAGACTCGGGTTCGATGTGTGATTTTTTTACACCAGCGCTGCATAAACATGTGGGGGAGTGTTGATGCAAATGACTCGATGGAGCCTCTGTGTCTGTGTGTGTGTGTGTGTGTGTGTGTGTGTGTGGAGGCCGACGGGCGTGCAAAGAATGTGAGTGTGCACAATTGATCAGCTGTCCCCGCCTCTGCTCGCAGGGAAATCCGTGTAAGCAAAAAAGTTAAAAGACTTAATTCATGAATAAATCAGGCTGTTATAGTAATATCTGTTTGTGCCGCCCGTGACAGCAGACGAGGCTGAGGGAGAAGATTTACTCCTGAACGCCACACGTGCTGAATGAAGCCAGACAGCGCAGGACAATAAAGATCCATCACTGCAGGCGCCGCGTTCCTCCAACAGGTGCAGAAAAAAAAAAACACAACACAAGAGGACGACACAACGGTGGAAGAGAAGGACGAGTCAGAGGAGGCAACTCTGTTGGCTTTTAGTAAAGAGATTTGACCCAGTGGATATGAGTGACAGAACGTGACCACATGACCTGAG
>NC_024311.1:17675916-17682925 GCF_000523025.1 Cynoglossus semilaevis | reverse complement strand
TACGAAAGCGTTGATTTCTCTGACGTATTAAACCGTCAGCGCAGGTGATTAATGAAGATCAGGGATAATCGATACGTACACAGGCTTCAGGTGGTTATGGTACAATACTAATGGTGTTAACAGACACGAGTGTGTGTGTACACACACTCACAGAGGCGTAACAGACACGAGTGTGTGTGTGTGTACACACACTCACAGAGGCACAAATCACCACTGTAGGTCACACTCTTTAAACACTCTCTCTCTCTCTCTCTCTCTCTCACAACACCAGCCTTACACGCCAGGAGGTGATAAAATATTCACGTGCACAAAAAAAGGACAGAGATAATCACGTGTGCACAGGATCTACTTACTGCAGCATTTATTTTTCAGCACGACATGAATCCTCACAGAGGCCGAGCCACAGTCTGTGGAGTTATTGCACCTTTTTCCTCCAGACTCTCTCTCTCTCTCTCTCTCTCTCTCTCTCTCTCTCTCCCTTCTTTTCTCCCAACTCTTCTGGAAAACACAGCTGTCACTGCGCTCATTGTCTCTCAATTAATGTTCATTACCCGTGCCATAAAACACACTGCGAGTGCAGCTCGTGGCTACAATAACCTTGTTCATTAGCTCTTTTAACGTCTGGCTTTTATTTCTCAGTGATGATGCCTGACGTGTCAAAATGTAAAAAAAAACCAAGTGGTATAAACTGTTGCAGCTTCACCGGTTTGACTGAAAAAGACTGTTCTAGAATCCATCTGTTCCACGTTCAGCCGGTGTCTTGTCTGTCACTCACGTTCCCTCTGAACCAACCGTTTCCCGCTCACGTTTCAGCCATAAATCCCGCTCTTATTGGACTCATTATATGAGCCCAGTTCTCTGACAGGGAAAATTAACTGGGATTTACAGTTTCAGCGGACGCTGTGTGCTACTCACTTTCACAGATGAGCACCGTGAGAGTCAGTGGTCCGAGGGGCAGCGATCGTCTGGCCTTAATTACAGCCACACCAGTTTGTCCAGGGAGACTCTGGAGAAACTTCACTGATGCTGAATAAATGTGGGGGGGGGGGTTCTTTATAGTTTCTCTTCTTTTCAAACACACACACCCATCTCTCCCCCGATGCCCAGCGGAGTTTGTCTTTTCCCAGTGACTTTCATTTTTATTAGAACACTTGGCATCTGATTAAGTCCCATTTGAGGCAGTAATTAGCTGAGCTGCTCTGCTCCCACTGTCTCTACAACGGATAAGGTCAAGACATCAATGACAAAACCATCAGGTTCATTCAAGAGCAGCTGAAAAGTTCAGTGACTTTGAGACGTCAGCAGCTGAATCGCAATTCGACGCTGGTTCCGATGTTTCAAAATCCTGGAAACGACATCCAGACGCCCGTGTGGTCGGATCCGAATCAAAACACACACACACACGACTTTGACCTTTCCTGCTTTGAGACACTGGGTCAAAAGGTCACTTTGTCACTGAGTCGTGTCGTCCTCGTCACATGGACAGATGTGGATTATGACGTTGATGTTACGATGCACAAACGTGGGCTGTGTGACATCATCATCATCATCATCACAGCAGATTTATCAGCCTGACGTGTTTTCTTGGTGTACGTGAAGCTGCCTTCATCCCTAAATTAAATAATGATCAAAACCATTGATATTAATTATTAAAACAGTTTTGAACAAACACAAATTTGAAGCTACATTTACTTCTTGAAAGTATTCAGACAAGTTACTGCGACTGGCAAAAAACTGGAACCATCAACAATTTGTGACAGATAAAAAAAACTGTTATCTATCATTTCATCTTTTACTTTTTTTTTTTTCCATTTCATTTCAGAATTGCTGGAGGAGCCGCAGACAATCTGCAGTTATCTGGTGAGTCTGGTCTCCACCGTGGATCATTCACCAGTCCATCACACGGACACAAATAGAAAAACAACCATTCAGAGTCAATTTAAAGTCCAAGAAATTATTAGAACTTAATATATATAAAAAATAACCTGGGATCAAAACAATGTTTCTGTCATACAAATCTTCAGTTAGATTAGGTTTGATTCAAGAGCCTCACATACAGTAGTCATTGCCTCACAGGCAGTGAGCTCCACCTCATTACTACAGCCCTCAGCTGACACTGTGTGCTCCACCCGCCTCACTAAAAATTCTAAAAAAAATTTTTCAATTTTTTTTTCTAATTTTATTTTTTATTTTATTTTCTAAAACTTTTTCCCAAAATGTTATCTAAAAAAATTTTTTCCTAAAAAAAATTTCCACAAATCTTTTTTCCTAAAGATTTTCCTCAATGTTTTTTCTAAACAAAAATTTTTTTCTTCATATTTTATTTTCCAAAACTTTTCCCAAAATGTTTTCTAAAAAACTTTTTTTCTAAAAAATGTTTCCAGAAATTTTTTTTTCTAAAAAATGTTTTTCCATTTTTTTTTCCTAAAATGTTTTTTTTTTTTTCTAAAAATTTTCTTTCTAAAAATTTTTTTTCTAAAAATGTTTTTCTATTTTTTGCAAAAGCTTTTTTTCTATATATTATCTAAAAAAAATCAGAAAATATATTTTTTCCTAATTTTTTTAGAAAATAATGTTAATGTTGTACCACTGACAGGGGTCACATATGACCTGGGCAGCCATTCAAGCAGTGCTGACTGGAGGTGCAGTGGAGTAGCAGGATGAATAGGTATATATTTGTCATGTAGCAGTAATTTGGTAAAGGGTGAGTTTTTGATGCCACTGTGTTGCGGCTAATTTCTCTTTGATGTCGATGAAGAACTTCAAAGGCCAACAGCTGGTTCTCTGCGTCGAGAACAAACGTGGCTTTTCAAAATGGCTTCTTTAATGCAGTTGTCATCGTCGTGTTAAAAACAAATTGTGAACCTCGCTGGAAAAGGTATTTAGGAATAATTCGACGGGAATTCAACCAGGACTGAGGTGAAGGCTGTTGGAGAATGATGGAACAGTGACATGTCGTGGTCTGGGCTCATCGTTTAAATGTCAGACTTTGTGTTTTTGCATGAATTTCACAGAGACGAGGTACACGGTCACAAATCACAAATATTTAACTAATCTCAATCCTGAGCCTGTAGATTGACCTTAATTCTAATCCTAACTCTGAACTAAGTCCCCTCAACAATATATATTTTTTTTTTTTCAAAAATACTAACCCCAAGTGTCTGGTTTTACCAAGATCTCACACACACACAGATAAATAAATGAGTAAAGACAGAGACAGCGTTCTCAGCCTCATTCATACGGTGAATATTAAACCAGCGTGTGATCAAACAGGATGACGTGACAGATAAGGAGTGCAAGTCCATCCACTGTATTGACCAGAGGATCACACACACACACTTACAGCTCGGGCCGAGTGTACACACAGAAGAGGACACACGTTATTGAATAAGGACAGGCCGTGTTCTGTGGAGGTAATAGCCTCATTATTCACCGGTGTGTGTGTGTGTGTGTGTGTGTGTGTGTGTGTGTGCTCCACATATAGACTCAGCAGAGCCAGAATGAGTCAAATCCAGAACCTGTTATACACACACACACACACACCTGCACCAGCACACAAACATACACAAACACGGGCGCACACCTGACCAGGACAGTCTTTACCTTAATGAGACTAATGAAGGAGCAAAACAGATAGATGACTGACTGACTGACTGACTGACTGACTGACTGACTGACTGACTGACTGATTTATTGATTGATTCAGTTGCACAGCAACAGAGTACAGTTTTAGATTAAACAGCGGCAAAAAAATAAATAAAAGGTACAACTGTAAACAAAATTCTATAACATAAAAAAACTAATATTGTGGGCTGCAGTTACAGGATGCCAACATGCGTGGCGCCAGAGAGCTCATCCATAACAGAAATTCCAGCATTGGAAAAAGACAACAATATTTCTATATGTTTTTTCTCCGAACCTTAAAACATAACAAAAACAAAAACACATTCCAAAGGACAGTTTTTAAAGGGTGTTTTTGGGTTTAGTTCCTTTTAAAAGAGGAATGTTCTTTCTTTCTTTCTTTCTATCTTCTTGGTCAGTCCTGATTGTGACGATAAGACTGATATTTTAAAAGGACAGGTGGAGGTTGGATTCAGGCCATGGGGTGGGGGGGGGGCAGGGTTGGATTTATAGTTTGAAGTCACACAAACCCAGGTCTGTTAACACCTCTCTGGACGTGTGCCTAGATGCATTTAGAAGAACCACTCAAAACGACAGCTCCGCTCCAGCTGACCTTGTCATCTCCTGCAGCTGCTGATAATATCTGCCCTGATCAGCAAAGACACTTCTGCACCTCGCCAGTGGAGGCAGTGGAGGCTGCGTCTCATTCTGTTCCACTGTGAGCAATGTTCCATGACAAAAACAAAATAAATATATATATATACAGTATATATACCAAGAGGATGACCAGTAGGTTGACGAGAGAGAAATCATTGAAAACTCCATGTAGGTGACATGGTCCACAGATACAGAGGAAGTCACTGATGCTGGTCATTGGTTACTCCTCATATTGATGTTTCACAGATCAACACAATCCCTGACCTGAACCCAGTCATGGAGAACATGACCTATATTTATCACCTTGCTGTTTTAGCTCAGCAAATCAAACAACACTAATCACAGATCGACACCAGTCGATGCCAACAAAGACACAAAGATCAAATCTGTCAAAACATTTAGAAATCTATCTTTAAAAAAAAAACTAAAAAAAACCCCAGGAACAATCACCAAACCGCTCTATATATGGACATAGATACAATACTGGTCAGATTTACAGTAGGCTTTGGGAGCCTTTACTATGATTGTCTATAAAAGACTCAATCTAAAGCTCAGTGGATCTGTGTGAGATCCAAGGTCGTCAAATATCTGCTCCGTTTCCCACAGACACTGCTGTTCTGAACACAACGCAATGACGGGAAAATAACTCACCCACGAACCAGGCACTATTGAGAATTCTTCTGTCCTCTCTTTGAGGCTAATTACTTATTTAAATAATTATACACACATATAGATACATATATGTACTGTATATGCCTGTTCTCCGCTGATCGTCTACTGTGGTCTGGTGTCATTAGTGAATGTTTGTCTGCTGTGGTCTGGTGTCATTAGTGAATGTTCTCTCGACCATTTTCATCCATAAATACTCACTCATTATTCCAGCTCTAAAATCAAGCCAATGATTCTGACACCGAGCCAGAGATTCTCACTCGCTGTGTTTACCCTCAAGGAGCACTTCTCTGAGGGACCGTGTGCCAGTTATACTGTTACAGTGTCAGGTGACGCCTTCGGCTGCTGCATCTGATTTAGGATTAAACACAACGCCTGCTGTGTCAGAGATTTGTCTTTGGTTGTGTGTGGACTCAAGACTTTGAATCTTGGTCTAAATCTCAGGATCTCTTGCCTTTTGTCTAAAGTCTAAACGCATGGATGCATCGAGTTACTGATTGGACATCGGAACAAATGACTTTGTACAGATGTACCTGATGAAGTGGCCACCGGGCGATGAGCTCATCGATATCTGTTTCTTATTAAACCCTGATCTGTTAAGAAACACCAGCATCACGATGTTCAGGGTTTGATCACGATGTTCACAGTCAAACACATGCTGTCACTGCAAATCCACAGAGTCCACATGTCAGTCATGTGGCTAAACTCGTGGCTGCACATGTCAATTGGTCAACTTGAACTTCAGACTAAACTGTTTCTGGAAAAAACAAAACAAATAAAAGTGCAGTTCAATCCTGTTGCTTTTTGGCCTTAAGTCCTTTAATGTCATAATGACTTCATCATCATCATGTCCGTAGATGTTCTCCATCAGTGTGTGGAGGTGGTGTAAACAAAATCACATTCCTCAGCCCTTTTTTTTTTTCTTCTTCTTCTCCCCAACCCTTCCTGTCTTTACCAGTCTAGCCTCAACATTTCTTTCATCCGCACTCATTCCTTCATCCGTTCCCTCCTTCCTTCCTCTGCAGCCCAGTTGTGCACAGAGGGAATGGCAGCAGTGGTTTCAATAATTCACTTCCCCTCAGAACAGGTTGTGTTTGCATTGCAGGGTGCTGCAGGGGAGAATGGAGAGGGCGAGGAAGCAAGATTAAAAACAAGGAAGCATGAAGAATGAACCTGAAATGGATGAAGACGGTGAACGGAATGATACGGAGAAGGTAAAAAGGGGAAAAAAGAGGGAAATCTGCATGAAAGAAGAATGCTGTAAGTGGAGGAGACGTGGAGTAACAAAATAGGGAGAAAATAAATGAGGCGGTTGATCTGGGGTCTGATTGTGTGTCTTTAAAAAAAACAGTAAAGAATGAGGTAATAAAGGAGGGAAATAGTGTCTCTCCAAGAGTCCAGTAAAGCACCGCGTATCCCATAATACACAGTAACCATAGAAGCACGGCTCAGAGTCAATATAAAGAACTCGAACACACGCCGGTGAGGTTCACGACTCCTCTGGAGTCAGATTTTTACAACTGTAAGAACCAAAAAGAGCGTCTTACTTCACTGTTCATCCAACAGCATCACCTGGTAACGGTTCATGTCCAATCAGAATTCCTCTTTCAGTGACACTGACACCGACACAAAGATTACAGTATATATAGAGACGAGTGCAGCACACATTTAATTCTGACCTTCGGTAAAAAAAAATTCAGTTATTTTTCAAACTTTAAATTCTGCTTCTTTAATCAAAGGTGTTCCATCAAAATGATAAGAAGAAAAAAAATATTTTAGGCCAAAAATGTAGTTTTCAAATACTTTTGTTTTTTTCTACTTTTCTACTCCCATCTTATTTCTAAAAAACAAAAACTTCTTCCTTCTTCAGAGTCTGCCTTCAACGGAAGAACACAGAGAAGTTGGGATTCTAGATGATGATTGGACGATCAATTCTTAGAGTTTATTTGGAAATGGTTTCATCTCTGAACTCCTTCATGACCAGAAGTTGGTTTTGATTCAAAACCATTTTTGTTAAAAACTTACATCACTTAGTTCTAGTCGAGCACACACACACACACAC
>NC_024311.1:17673611-17675723 GCF_000523025.1 Cynoglossus semilaevis | reverse complement strand
ATGTGCTGTCATGGTAGCGTGATCCTTCTTCAGTCCGTAGAGAACACATTTGTCGAGTCAAACAGACGTCAAATACGGTTTTAAAATAATCTGTTGAGTTAATTAATGTGATCAACTCACCTACAGATCACAGGTCAAAGGTCGGTTTCTTCGACCAGTTTAAAAACATATCCCGCTGTGACAACTGAGCAGACGTTGAGGAACCTTCCGGATCGCTCACTTCCTGTGCAGTTACAGTTACAACAACCAATCGACTTCAATCTGCTGCCGACTGTGGGCGATCGGTTCTGCTGTTGTGTCCTTCCATTCCTCATTTCACACCAATTTGTACAAAACTGAATTTAATCAACTAGATTTTTCTTCTGAGTCTCTTCCCTTCCGTTGGTGGTGAGATCTGACGGCGGAGGAAAAATAAAGTCGAGCTTATTTATTTTGTGTGTTTTATATTAGAAGACATTAAAACCATTTCTGTCAATGGATACAGGGTAATCCGTCAAATTAAAGCTGTCTGCCGAAGTTTTTATTTAATTACAGTGAAATCCTTGTCTAGCCTCCGACTTCATGCTGATTGTGTTAGAATGAATGTTCGCTCTCAGACACGCAACTGGGATAACGCAAAAAACACAGCATTTCCACAGGACTACAATCATTTTCTTCACTCCTGCAGACATGTCCATCAGACAGAGGTCAGGGGTCAGGGGTCAGGGACGTTAGGACGTCCAGCTGAGGCACCAACATCTGCATATTTGAGTATTTTAGTCTGTTTGATTTTTGGTTTTGTGTCGTAGACGCCCAGAAGCTGTTGGGTTTCAGTCAAAGGTTTGATCACAGCCGCTGCTGGAGTCACTGTGTCCTTTGACTTTTGGCAACAAAGTAGTTGAGGCACTTTACCACGTAGCCATAGCAACTTCTGCTACATCCAATAAATTAGTCCAAAATGTGTCACAGCAACCTTGGTGACAGACAGTTGGGAACAAATAATAGACCTAAAATTGCCCACAGTGTTTCCTAAATGGCCAGATGGTAGAGCAGCGGTTCACACCGTTGCCTCACAGCTACAAGGTTCATATTGTATCTGACAGCCAATGACCTTCCAGTCTACTGTAGAGTTGTTCTGTGACAGAGGATCTCATTTATCCACAGGTGTGTGTTGTACGTCAACGTGTTACTATTTATGTAACTTTCTTAGTAACAACCCATGGCAGTGGTGTAACGGTGTAACTTTGCAACTAGGTGTGACATGTTACAGATCGACAACTAGCAACCTGGCATAGAGCTGAATAACATGGAAATTAAACTACAAAAGTACTAAAAACAACAATTAGCATTCGGCTAATTGACGCTACATCATCATTCAGTCGAGGTCACCGTGGATCAATAAGTCGATGCAGTGAACATGTTGGTCCACACTGGTCCACACTGGTCCACACTGGTCCACACTGGTCCACAGGACAGTGGGTAGTGGGTTTGTTCAAGGATCATTACCATCTGACAAACACGCAGAGAGAGAGAGACGGCACGGGGAACCACCGCTGAACCACCGTGACTCACTTCTAACTGAGACAGAGAGTGAATGAAACCTCATTAGAGGAAGTGAAGAAAAAAAAAAAAAAGACAACTCAAGGTCAAGTTAATGGAGTATTTCTTTACATGAATGATTTGGCCAGAATTACACAGTACAATAACAGAATTGATTCTTCCATAATTCATTTTAATTTATTGCAGAGCGGGACTGTGTTTCACTATTCTCTGCCAGTATATCCTTCTTTTTTTTTCTCTAAATTCCTTATTCTCTCCAACCCTCTCCCCTTCTCCTCCCCCCTTTTTCTCTCCCCCTCGTGTGGGGGCATGACTCCAAACTCACACAAAGCAGCGGAGAGACAGGTGGACAGATTTTATTTTTAAATCCTCTGTGAGTAATTCCCTCCAGGGTTACAACCAGACTCCACTTTGAATAAAATCAAAGGCATTTTGTCAAATTCACAATTAATGCCCGCGGCCTCTTTGTCTTCCCTACATTTACTCAAATAAAAATCTCTTCTAATGACGCAGCTTCTCAGCTGCCCTTATTATGTGAGGCTAAAGCTAACGCAGGCTACCTCCGTGCGCTGC
>NC_024311.1:17671821-17673475 GCF_000523025.1 Cynoglossus semilaevis | reverse complement strand
GGGGGGGGGGGGGGTAAGTGGGGTAAGGTTTGTGAGTAATGAGGGAGCAGGTAAACAAGGGAGAAAAGTGATGATGAGAAGAAGTGGAAGAACGTATCTGGAGGAGAGAGGATGGGACTGAGGGGAAGAACCGCGGCGGGAGAAGAGGATTTGAGGAGAATGCCAACATGTTCTTTGACGTGTCGGGGTAGCTGGAGACGGCGTGGAAGGAAAACAGCGGCAGGAACATGTGAGAATGAGGGAGGACGAGGAGACGACGGCGACGCTCTCCTGACAGGTAAAAGTTTTGTAGACGCGTTAAGACAAAATGAGGGAGGAGGGTGAGGAAGGAGAGGATCAAGGTACGGAGAGGGAGTTTTTTAAACATTTCTGAAAAACATGTAACAATGTTCTCGGATTTGGTTTGGGTTTTTACTCGGGGGGGGGTTGTCAAGGGAGGAGGGCAGAACTTCCAGAAAACCCTAATGAGGAATGGGAACGGAGGACGGAGGGGGTGAGTCACCGGGTGTGAGTGATTATGAAGTGAAGGAGAGGCAGAGATATTCAAGCAGCACGGACTGCTGAATTATTAAGGCCAGGAGTGTGTGTCGGAGCAGAAGACAGATCTCCAGTGTTGATCCCTTCCCCGCTGTCAAAAAGTTTAGTTGGACACAGCCGACTCAGGTTGTTTTGTTTTTGTTTAGGACTTTCCAAAGTGCCACGCAAGGAAGAGCAAAAACAAATGTGGGATGTGCAGCGTCGCAAAGGGAATATTGAGAGAAATGTGTGTTTCCCCTTCAGTGTTACAGCCAAGATATCAACGCAAAATAAAGTTCCACTCAGTTGTCAGCTACTGTGCGACAGTAAAAAAAAATACATTTGGTAAAGTGTGTCGAAGCAAAAGCAAATATCTGTAGAAGAGAAATTGACTTTTTGAATATCCGTTGTTTTTCAGGAAGTCAATCAGAGAAACGTTAACAAACGTTCTGATACTAGGAAAAGAAAATGAAGTATTTGATGGTGTTCAGGATGTAAAACGATGCATCAATAACTGTTACTGGGAACCATCCTGTACGAGGCATCATCCCACTTGTTACGTCCGTGTTTATGAGGATTTGTGAATATTATCGTAGGTCAGAATAATACAAACACCGAGTGAGTGCAGCAGTGACATCAACACTCCCTGGTCTCAGCCACCGCCGCAGACACAGCTCTATTTTTCTGTGCTGTTTTGTTCAGTGTTTTTTCTTTGGTGCTTCACTTCTCCAGTTTCCCTGGAGAAGAGTGTGTGTTGCTGGAGGATCTGGTCACACCACAACCAGAAGTTGTTGGGTTTTTTCTTTTTTTAACCTTGGTTCTTGCTGCAGATTCATGGCCTGGAGAATAGACTGGATCTGATACAAGAGAAGTCACAGATTAAAGAATTCAAACCAGTGTCAGAGTCTGTGTCTAAAATTAGTATTTGGAATGAAATGAAACAGGGCAGTTCTGGAGGGGGGGGGTCTGAGGGGGGGCTCACAGGGGCATTGGCTCCAGCTAAAATCTGATTGGCCCTCTAAAGTGTGAACGGACTGACAGACTGACAGACTGACAGACTGACTGACTGACTGACTGACTGACTGACTGACTGACTGACTGACTGACTGACTGACTGACTGACTGACTGACTGACTGA